>NC_041384.1:448414810-448617572 GCF_002162155.2 Triticum dicoccoides
GATGGTGCTGATGCCCTAGTCCCGGCTCTGATTCTTCGTCGTGCTGTCCTCACTTCGCGGTGCCGTGGTGAGACGGCGTGGAGGCCTCACGACCGCGTTGGCGCAGGGTGGTGGTTGGTTTGGTGGCGGGATCCGAAGCGCCCGAGGTGCGGGTTGGGATCGGGGGAAACCCCTGTCGGCGTGGCCGACTCCGGCGCGGTGGCGCCTGTGGGTGCCGCCTGTCCTTCCGGGAGGGCGTCGGGGGCTTCTCTTCCTCTCGCCTCGTCGTGTACCGGGGGAAACCCTTGGCAGCAGCGTCGTCATCGTCGCGATCCTTCTTGGAGGTGTTGATTGGTGCCGGCGCTTCGGAGTCTTGGAGCCTAGTGGATGAACTCGGTGGGCCTAGCGATCGCGAGACTTCTTCGTTTTTGTTGATCCGCCGTTGTCGGCATTTGTTTCTTTTACTCTTTCTCTGTTGTTTCTTTTGGGCGTGACTGTGTTGCTTCCGCCCCAGCACCTATCCCTGTATGATTCGGTTGGTTGCTTTGTATACAAAGCGGGGGGAAACCCTTTTTCGGCAAATCAAGGGCGTGCGCACGGAGAGCTCTGCTCCATCCAAACAAGAAGAAAATACTCAGTAGAGCCACCCAAATTATTGGTCTAACACGGAAGAACAGATCGATCATCCAAAGAACTTCACACACGAATCATCTCTGGAGCACCTGAATCAAAACAGAAAGAAAAGGTGAAAAACAAAATTTAGAGACCTTTCCTCCTCCTCCTCCTCCTCCTTCCCCTTCACGGTGAAAACAAAAGAGCTTCTGCTCTTCCTGCTTTGGCTGCTATTTGTGATCCTTTTCCCAGGTCCTAAATTAGGAACTGAAATAAGACAAACATCACTAGAACAAAGATTTTCTGAAGTTACGGTCCAGTGATCCATGTTACATTTTCCCTCCAACTCGAACAACATGACTTCCACACATCCTTGCAGTTCTTCAGTATCATCACAAGTCTAAAGTCTAATTCCAACATACCAATAGACAGAATAACCCACCATCAATATAAGCCCAAAAATTACAACCATACTGACAGTGGGGTATTCATACAAATCCAGAGATATCTAGGCTAACGATGTCACAGCCACTTAGAAATCATGCTGATACTCATTCGCAAAAGTGGGAAGCCATGCTTAAGTCAGCAGCGTTCTGGAACCGAGAAACAATTGATGGTGGTAAAATCATGCAGCGCCACATCAAATTTGATTATCCAGCGCTCCTGCCTCCTGCAACCAAAAAGGGCATCATCGTGATCCAAGGCAAAACAAAATATTACAACTAGAAGCAAAGATATGATCATGTCAAAAGTGTCTGCATTTATTTATACTCCTTCAAAACATCCCAGCAATAGTTGTAGGTGTGATGTCCAGGAAAACATTACAACTAGAAGGAAAGATATGGTCATGTCAAAAGTGTCAACTATCAGAAAAACACTTCACAAAATAAGGAAAATAAAGAAATCTAGGCATGAGATTCACAATCTCAAGTGCAAAAATTACCATGATTAATGCTTCAAAGCATTCTAACAGCAGTTGTAAATGCGAGTAGCAGACATGCAGCAACTCCCCGAGAACAATACGACTACAAACTAGTATTTGTGGTAGATTTCCTTTCCATCAGTGCGTACCAAAAAAAGCAGTTTTTCAAGCTCAAAACACCAAATCAAAACAATATTAGTAGTGGTGGTCATATCTACTCAAAACACAAGTCAGTAACAAGGAAGACATCCATAAGCTCTCATTTCAAAATCTAATAGACTATACTCAGCAATATTAGTATTTTGAAGTGAAACATTATGTCAAAAGCTCCCTTCGTTCACAATGTACAATCATTGGAAGTTGTGACAGATTCATGGTCAGCTAAAATTGTGGGTTGATGAGATGGTTAGATACTTGGTGTTCTTCGGGATGTAGTTGCAAAGCCGGTTAATACAGGTCAATGACCCAGCAATAAAGCTCTTTATTCTTAAGTTGGATAACAATTTCATTCTAATCCAAGTATATTTGGGAGCACTCTGATGAGTACCAGAGGTAGTGGCTTCAGGTCCCGATGACTATGGTTAAAAACTTGAAATCATCATACTTCAATGAAAATGAAAGTCTCATCAACTCTCAGCATTCAATTCCCTCTCCAGACAAAACAAAGTTGGCTGCTGCTACTAGTTGTCAGGCAGCAAGCTTATCTTGGTAGCTAAGGAACACTAACAGACCAGACCTATACTACTATGCTACAGGACACAAGGATTATGCTAACAAGATCCAAAACAATTAGGTATTTCACATCTCACAGTACACGGTGAATATGCCTACTTCTCAATTCCCACAGCTTTAGATGGATCTTGAACAATCATCCTGTGTATGTCTGAAAAAAAACAAAGTATCTCTATATAGCTCATAAATTCTTTGGAGTAACTTTTCCACGCCAATCTAACATTATCACTAATGCATGCCACAGAAAACAACAAAAACCTCCATCCCACAGCTTTGATCAGAAAAAAAAGGTGGTGTGCCATATATTACATTTATTATATAATGGACAATATTTCTATGGTGTACACCTCAATAGCAGCAGTGGGACTGTAGGGGGCCTGTGTCGGCCCAGTGGGAACCAGGGTACCACAGACCATGTGCCTACGGCCCAGGAGGGGTCGCTCGGCCCAACTCATGAGGCGGCCCACCAACGGGCATCGTGAGCCGAGAGCCTCGCGAAGGGCTCTCCCCAGTAGAGGACTTCACCGTTTTAACCACAAGCATGGGCTGCCTCGCAAGGTCGCCCCCTCACGGGGCGCCCCCCTCTTGAGGCTTCCCGTGGAGCCGTGCGAGGCGGGAGCCGCCCGTCACGTGGGTGACGTCGACAAAGCAGGCAGGCTGGCCGGGGCAGTTTCCCATTTGGTGATAAGGGAGCAGCCATGCCTACCTACCCCCAAAGAAAGTCCCAAGGGTTTCCCCTTTGGTGATAGAAGACCAAGACGGTGGCACGACAGGACGGAGGTCATCGTGGAGCCCCTGACGAGTCATGGATAACACCTTTTGCAGGCGAAGACCACCTTTCGTCAGAGAAGCACCAGCGCATGTCCCCTTTCGAATTGCCGCGCTGTTATAGCCCTTCCCGCTCATATTTTTGGGGAAGAGGCCCAAGGCGCCGATATAAGGGACAGCCGGACAGGGCAGCTGTCGTAGAGAGGATGGGTTCCTCACCTCCTACTCAAACCCTAGCGCCATGGCTAGTGCCCTCGAGCTCCGGCTCATCTTATAGCTCCAAGAGTTCTTCCCACAAGTAAAATACGACCAAGAAGCAGTAGGGTAACACCGCAAGGTGGCCCAAACCTAGGTAAATCCCCGTGTCTTCGCCATGCCTAGCTCGTAGCCTCGTAGACGCAAAGCCAGGCCCCTAGAGCTCGAACCAGGGTTTTGGTGGATTTCCCGTAGCTCAGAATCAATCCGCCGACATTTGACGCGCCGGGTAGGGGGCTTGGTTTTTGCGCCTCAAGCTTCAGCTCTGCCATGGTCGACGACCGCGCATGCCGCGTCCAGTGCTCCAACCACTTCTAGACAGAGCCCGTCGTCGCCCCTCATGTCCGCCGCACTCGCGCCACCAACATGGCCACGGTGACCTCGCTTGCCTGCCGCAAACAACCGGCCCGCAGGTTGCGCTCCTCATGGCGCAGGAGCTGCTGCGCTACCGCCCCACCAACGTCTACGACGCCTGGCTCGCCCGCATCACCGAGCTCATCAAGGTCGTCGGCGACGCCCCGACGCCATCCCGCTCCCTGCCCTCTCCGTCGTCGCGCGATGCGCGGGCGCGCCAGGACGCGCCACCTCCACCTCGCGCCACGACGGCGCGCCACGCCAACGTCGGGAGCACTCGCCTGAGCCCTCCCACGGCTCCTCTCCACCGCACGGCGACGACACGAGCTACCAGATCATCCAGCGCGCGCCTAGATGCATGGGTGCTCCTCAAAATGCAGCTCGAGCGCCAGAACCGCACCATCCAGGAGGTCACGACCGTCGAGCACCAGAACCGCGCCGCCCTCGCCGGCGGCGTCGTCTCCACCGTCGGGGGCTGCATGGCCTTCACACATGAGCTCCGCCGTGTGGTGTGGCCCGTGAAGTTCAAGCCGGAGATGCCTCCCCGCTTCGATGGCACCGCCAACCCCATGGAGTTCCTGTCTCTCTACTCCTTGAGCATCCAGGCCGCCGAGGGTGACGACAAGGTCATGGCGAACTAGTTTCCCATGGCCCTCAATGACGCGGTGCGCATGTGGCTGATGAACCTCCCTGAGGGCTCCATCTCCTCGTGGGAGGACCTGTGCCAGCAGTTCGTCGCTAACTTCAAGGGCACGTCCGACCGCCCTCTCGTGCTCAGCCGTTTGCGCGCCGTCCATCAGCACCTTGATGAGCCCCTCCTCAAGTACATGCAGCGCTTTAGCCAGGTGTGCAATAAGATCCCGTGGGCCTCCGACGCCGCGGTCATCGCGGCCTTCTCCGCGGGCGTCACGGGTGTTAGGATGCTTGAGAAGCTCGCCATCCACGATGAGCTCAACACCGTGGTCGAGCTTTTCGACCTCGCCGACAAGTGCGCCAAGGCCGAGGAAGGCCGCCTTTTCGCCCACAACGACCCCGACACCAGCCTCGACATCGCCAAGCCCAAGGGCAAGGACACCAAATGCAAGGGCCCTGCCATGCTTGCGGCGGACCCTGAGCGGAAGCGCGGCTGCAACCCCGACGAGACCCAAAAGGACGACCATCCCTTCTGCGCCTATCACAACATGCACTCCCATGCCACTGAAGACTGCCATGAGCTCAAGGTACTTCGCAACAAGCGGCGGGAGAAGTGTGGCGACAGCACGCGGCTCGGGCCGCAGCGACAGCTGCAAGGGAGGATGCTGGAAGGACCATGACAACGACAACAACAACTCCTGCCAGGGCTAGCGAGACCGCTGTCGGCAAGCTAGCCCTCACGAAGCCAACCCTCCGCAGGCCAACGCGGCCCTGCCGCGTGCCAACCGAAACATCGACAACGACGACCTGCCTGAAGAGGATGTCGGGGGCTACCAGGAGCCACGCACGATGCTTGCATCCTTGGTGAGGCTCGGGCTCCCCCTCCAACCACCACTTCAAGCAATTCTTGAGCGAGGTGAACACGGCCCTCCCAGGGCCTGCAGACGCCAAGCCCCTTAAGTGGTCAGAGTACGGGATTTCCTTCGACCACACCGATCACCCCAAGTCCACGAAGTCTGTGGGCACCATCTCTCTGCTGTGCACACTCACCATCAACAACGTGGCAGTCACCAAGACACTCATCGATGGTGGCGTTGGCCTCAACGTGATCTCTGTGGACACCTTCGAGCTACTCCAGGTGCCCTATGAGCGCTTGATGCCCACAAGGCCCTTCTCCGGCGTAACTAACGGCTCCACGACGCCCCTCGGGCAGGTGCGCCTCACCGTCCGCCGTGACAAGAAGGACGCGATGTGCACCCTCGAACACGCCTACAAGGTCGCCGCCACCGCGTACTCGGCAGACGAAGACGAGGCGGGACCCTCCGAGGCTGCCCCCTTGAAGAAGAAGCCCCAGCTCTCCCAGGTCTGCATGGAGACCAAGAAGATGTCACTGGGCGGCACCACCGCGGGCCCTTCCCTCACCATTGGGGTCAGCCTCTCTCCCAAATAGGAAGGTGCGCTCGTCGCCCCCCTCCGGGCAGGTGCTGATGTGGTCGCCTAGACAGCATCAGGCATGTTCGGCTTGCCGAGGGAGATGATCGAGCACCACTTAGCCGTGTGTCATAATGCACGGCTCGTGAAGCAGAAGATACATCGCCAGGCAATTGGGAAGCAAGAGTTCGTCATTCAGGAAATCGAGAGGCTACAAGAGGCAGGGGTCATCCAGGAAGTGCTCCTCCCCCCCTCCGAGTGGGTCACCGGCCCCGTCGTCGTCCCCAAGGCCAGTGGCAACAAGCTCATGTGTGTCGACTTCATCAACCTCAACAGGGCTTGTCTCGAGGACCCTTTCCTCCTGCCGCGGGTCGGGAGGGCCCTGGGCCCACTCCATCACCCGCGCATGCCTTTCGTCTTGGAGAATGCGGGGCCATCTTCGCAAGGCTAATGCGCATGAGCCTAGAGCCCCGGGCTGAAGAAGCTGACGAAATGTGTGTTGGCAGCGCACCAGGCGCTGGGCCCTGAGACCAAGGGTTTCCTGAAGTACACCTTTCTGTGCATCAGCAAAACTTCGTTTTCTAAATATTTGCAAGTACTTGTCATGAAGTGCCCTTGAGAGACGCGCGCACTCACCGTCTTCCCTCTATGTGCCACGCAAGCGGGGCCTGGATCCGGTGCATGTGCTCAGGTCAGACCCAGCAGCACCATAAACCCAAGCGGCCGAGCTCTGGCTCGCACGCCTGCTCCCACTCGTGTCACCTCACCAAGGTCCTTGGTACATGTATCCTCGCGTGGTACCCATGAGTAACCTAGAGAGCGCACACCGCCTCATTATTTGCGAACGTTTGGCAGTCTCGCTAATGTAGGGCACCGAAGGCCTCGGCCCCCTCTCCACGGGCGGTCCCACGGGCAGCGCACCGCGGCAAAGGGGGCCTCGCCAGCAAACATCCCTGGCGAGCCGTGCCCTGCAGAGGACACCCCGCCGTGTCACAGCCTAATATGCCAAGTCTCGCACGCCTGCGCGGACCCAGCAGCGGCACCTCCCGAATTCTTTCCTTCACGAACCCCGCGAAGGGCCGACTTATCCCCTCGCGTGAGCCGCTTGTGCGTTAAAGGGGGGCTTCCTGGGCATCACGCCTCGGGAGCCCTTACCTCCCCTCGTAGCCCTACACCCTCTGGCCTTATCCGGGCACGCGTCCCGACATACCAGCGACGGTCGTAGCTTCGCTCGGGGGCTGGGTCCTAACGACGTAGAGTACCGGGGCAAGCAAAGGGGTAAGAGTAGGCCTAGCGAGGGGTGTAACGCACGACAGGAATGCCAGGCGAGCTTGGCTGAGGCACCATCTTTACGCTTTTGCGGGGTTGCTTCGTTTTTTGTATAGGAGCAGAGGAGCTCACCTCCTAGGCATGGAGCTCCCGCACGTCCGTCGCGGCTTTCAAGGCACCTCTAGTGACTAGTGTCGTGAGGGCCCAGACGGCTTCAGAAGTGCCCCTCTTCAGGTGGCCTCGAGAGCGTTGCTTCCCGAGGCGACCACCGCACCACCCTCTGCTCCGGCCAGGGGCCTCATTGAATGACGCCCGTCGCAAGGCGCGACACGCGGACGGCGACACCGCTAAGAAGCCATACCCGAGAGCTAAGTCTAATATGCCGCGAAGGCCACCCCTGACACCTCTCGAGTTCGTCCCTTCGCGACCTCGCGGGGTGCCAATTTTCCCTTTGCACAAGCCGCTTGCGCGTTAAAGGGGGGCTTCCCGAGCATCGCGCCTCGGGAGCTCCTACCTCCCCTCAAAGTCCTACACCCTCTGGCCTTGTCCAGGCACGCGACCTGACATACCAACAATGGTCATAGCTCGCTCGGGAGCTGGGTCCTAACAACGTAGAGCACCAGAGCATGCAAGAAGGAAAAAATAGGCATCGCGAGGAATGCGCACGATAACAAGTCCTCATAAAGCATCATCCTCACCCTCGTGAAGCCACATTAATCTTGCAGGAGCAAAAGAAAAAGAACCATCTGCAAGGGCCCGACCCAGGCGCTAGGCGCGCCTAGTCGGAGTCGACGTCTTCTCTCTTAACGCTTCGGGAGCTCTCGTCGTTTCTGCTTCCGCTAGTGGGGTCGGAGTGGATGGCACTTCCGCCAGAGGAGCCGGTGCTGCTTCTGCTCTCGCTCTCCACGCAACAGTCCATGTGGCCGCCAGAGACCTCGAAGAACTTCATGAAGAGGGTGGCCGCTCCGTCGTACCTGAATTGTAGGACCTGCCCGCGCCTCAGGTCGTGGGAGCGGGCGAACGGTTTCCACACCTGCACCAAGAACATGAAGCCGGCGGGGGAGAACTCCGCCGCCACCCAGAATGGGCCATTGCAACACCCGTCTGCCTGCAGCCATAGGCCCAAGGGCTCGTCGTCCTCCATCACCCTTGTGAAGGAGTCCAGGAGACGCAGTCTGCTGTAGGGCCAGTGATGCAGCCCTATGATGAACTCGTGCGCCACCTTCTTCGTATGGGCTCCCGCCCGGGGCGAGAGAGTGCGCGCTCCGTCGTGCCCCCTGACCACGAACGCCGCGCCGCCCGCGGCCACGGGCCGAGGTTTTCCCGCGGGCGCTGGAGCCAGCCTCCACGGCGGTAGTCGCAGAGCGCGTCCTGCCCTGAGCGAGAACCCTCGCTACCGTGCCAAGGGCGCGGGCGCGGCCCTTGCCCTTCTTCGGAGCCGGCGTCAGCGGCAGCACCTCCTCCAACACCGCCTTACCTCTTAGCAGCGGCGGAGAGCTTTCGCTTGGGAGCCATGGCGGTAGCGGCGGAGATTGGAAGCAAAGGGAGCAGAGGAGCAATGCGCAGGAAGGCAGACATGGAGACAAGGAGCAATGATGCGCCTTTGCCCTACAACAGACTTTATGGCCAAGGCAGCGGTTACCAAGGAGTCGTGGGGGGACTGAGATCTGGTGCCTTGGCACACACAAGGCACGGATGAACAGTATCGTGCCTTGAGGGCATCTCCTGGCCGTTGGATCTACAAGCGACGGTCCGATGAACATCAAGAATCACCGCTACAGTGCATCGCTACAGGAAGTCTGCTACAGGATAATCGCTACAGGACCAACACACTGTAGCGCGGGTCACTGTTCACTGAAATCTGAAACCTTAATTTCTGATCTAACGGCTGAAAGCTCAAGGCACGATACTGTTCATCTGTGCCTTGTGTGTGCCAAGGCACTGGATCTCAGTCCGTCGTGGGGAGTGGGGGCGTCCCCATCCCATCATGCTGCCACACGTCCCTGCCTGGGCCCAGCAGTTCTAGGGCCCGCGTCGTTACGTCCCTCCCCAACGAGCAGAAAGTGCGCGCGGCGGGCTCAGGGGCTAGTGTCGGCCCAGTGGGAACCAGGGTACCACGGGGCACCTGCCTACGGTCCAGGAGGGGTCACTTGGCCCAACACATGAGGCAGCCCACCAACGGGTGTCGCGAGCTGAGAGCCTCGCGAGGGGCTCTCCCCAGCGGAGAACTTCACCGTTTCAACCACCACCACGGGCTGCTTCGCAAGGCCGCCCCCATGGGGTGCCCCCTCTTGAGGCTTCCCGGGGAGCCGTGCGAGGCGGGAGCCACCCGTCACGTGGGTGACGTCGACAAAGCAGGCGCCAGCTTGCGCGGCCGGGGCAGTTTCCTTTTTGGTGCTAAGGGAGCAGCCATGCCTACCTGCCCCCAAAGCAAGTCCCAAGGGTTTCCCTTTGGTGATAGAAGACCAAGACGGTGATGCGGCAGGACAGAGGTCATCATGGAGCCCCTGGCACGTCATGGATAACACCTTTTGGAGGCGAAGACTACCTTTCGTCCGAGAAGCACCGGCGCCTATCCCCTTTCGAATTGTCGCGCTGTGGTAGCCCTTCCCGCTCATATCTCTGGGAAGAGGCCCAAGGTGCCGATATAAGGGACAGGGCGGCCACCATAGAGAGGATGGGTTCCTCACCTCCTACTCAAACCCTAGCGCCATGGCTAGCGCCCTTGAGCTCCGGCTCATCTTGTAGCTCCAAGAGTTCTTCCCACAAGCAAAATACAACCAAGCAGGAGTAGGGTATTACACCGCAAGATGGCCCGAACCTGGGTAAATCCTCGTGTCTTCGCCATGCCTAGCTCGTAGCCTCGTAGACGCAAAGCCAGACCCGTAGAGCTCGATGAACTGCAGCCAATCTGGTTCGTCCACACGAAATCTAATAGATGAAATCCCAAAAAGAGTGATTGCACTACTAATACAAGAAGTTGTCCAGGAAGTTCAGTTCCAGACATCAAGTATCAAACTTTACACTTGGGTATATGATGTTGCATAAATGGCACTCCCTCTGTTCATTAATATAAGATACGGAGTATTTTCTAGAATTGCCATAAGTCTAAAAAATGTCTTATATAAATGAACAGAGGTTGCACAAAACAGCTCAGCCCAACCACGCGAGGCCAACGTGGCACACCATGTAGTTTTTTGAAAACTTGCAGTTACAACTTATTTCAGAATAGCCACTGGCCCTAAATTCTCAAATTGAGCGTCAAATCCCTAGCTCAATCGCCGTTCCTCTCGTCCCTAAATCCAGGGGGCACTCATGTCACCCCTCTCACATGTCCCCTGTCCCACTCACTTAACCCAGGGACGACGCCATGGCCGAACGGCGAGGCAGAGGGCAAAGCCAGAGGACGACACTGCACATGGCATTGGTGAAGTGCACGTCTTGCCAGGAAAAAAACATGGTGATGTATTTCCAAAGTGAACTAATGAACATCATTGCTTACATTGCAAGATCCGATTGAAAGATGTCAAGTTTCTAAGTATTTGCATGAACATATGTGAAAAAGGGCATTGTAATCCTAACAGAGCAATCTATCAAAACAGTAAACTACTGATCATTTACCACTTAATACCATACAACATTCGCAAATCTACTACGAATTTGTGCCACTAACTACCAGTTACAGAGATTAATCAAGAGCATGAAAACCCTAATTGAAATTGGCAGAACGAACTGCAAAGAGCACGAAAAACTACAGGCCACAACCACAACCAATTCCGGCTGCACACATCCCTTCCCCTCCCCCCCTCAGGTGTCGCTCACGCACGAAAAATACTGCCCAAACACTCCAGATTAAAGTGGCATTCCACACCGGCGTCGTGTGAGTGGGTCAGGCTATTTTGTACTCCCTCTGTAAACTAATATAGAGGGAGTACCATTTATGCAGCATCAGCTACCCAAGTGTAAAATTTGATACTACTTGATGGATGAAACTGAACTTCTTGGACAACTTCTTGTATGAACAACGCAATTCACCCTCCCAGAAAGGTAGTGTGACAATATCACTACCAATTCCAAAATGACGAAAATATGCACCTTTCTGTCCCCAAAATGGGAATTTCTTCACATCGGTACAACCTGACACCCTGGACTACTTATTATATCATCAAAAGTAGGTGTCCATCTTTAAAGCAGTCTACACATCACGTTTGCGCAAGAACGCTAAACAGCATTGCAATAAAGATGCTCGCTTTGGACAAGATTGCCACCAAGCATTGCAAAATTATGCTGCCCAAATCAGAACCATAAGGACTCCAAATGGACATAATAGTTACCTTCCTGATGGTGGCGAGAGCGAGCAGCCACTCAAGCTTGTCAAGAGTCGCCTCGTCGGCCTTGTCGAAATCCACCTCAACCCTCCCATCCACCTCCTGGATCCACCCGCTGATGTCCTTCATAATGACGACCGCTTTCCCCTGCAAGTCCATCGGCAGCCGCGACAGCTCATCCTTGAGCCTTGTCCTGCGCACGGCGACCGGCGGCGGTGACGGGAGCGCCTCCAAAATGGAGGCCCACCCTGACTCGAAGATGCGAGAGAGCTTAGCAGCACTCTCATACACATCGTCTCCCTTGTTGTTGTAGGTCGTGGCATTGCTGAAGGTACGCCGGACATCCTTGGAAAAGCAGAGCAGGTTCGGGTAGCGACGCAATTCAAGGCGGTGGCTGACAGTGCCGAGATCCATGGGTTCGACGATGACAGAGAGGTAGTCACGGAGTTCGAGGCTGTGTGTATCCACCGGCTTGGCGAACACCCACCCATCCTCATGTTGCAGCAGCTTGTCCAGCAGCCTGTGGCAGCGTTCGAGGGCACGGGGAAGATCAGCGGCGGTGAGGTGGTGCATAGGTTTCGTAGGGAAACCGGGCGGCGCTACAGGCGGGCTGCTTTGGAACGGCATAGGGCCGGCCGAGAGGATTTGGGTGGGAGTAAATTTGGGTCAATTTCAAACCACGAATCCGGCCAGATTCCATCAAACACAATAACGTCCTTAGGGCATGGCCAATGCATAGTCCCAGGATGATGTCTCATATGTCATATAGGATCGGTGTCACGAACTTATCTACGCGAGATCGGAGCCGAGAGGGGAAGGGGATGAGATCGAGACTTGGAGAGAAGCTTATTTCCAAGGGAGGAGGTACATATTAGGTGAGAGGGAGTTCAGATTCAAACACACACACATCGCATGCCCTGCCTACTGGCCTACAGCTGGCTATATAGCTGCGCTCCACTTGTCAACTTGCCTTACAGGTGGGTCCATGCCACATGGCAGAGGGGGTCCACACCATCACGCATCCACCGCGTCATCTCCTGGTGATGCAGGTGTGACATTCCTCACTCCTTCAGAACGAGCGTCGTCTTCAGGTTCTTCTTGCTGCTCCTCGTCGCCGGCCGATGGTGCGTCCCACGCCGGTGCTTGCGGAAATCGACGGCGAAGGGTGTCATAGTCCTCCCAAATCATTGTCGTCGTCTCGTCGTTGCACCGGCGCACCTTGACCTGCACCAGGGCACTGTTGCCGTGCTTGACCATGCGCCGCTCCAGGATCTCCATCGGTTCGTCATTGTGGCCAGCGAGACCTGGGGGTCGTGGTAGCTCGGAGAAGACCGGTGTATAGTTGGGGGTGAATGGCTTGAGCTGGGATACGTGGAAGACTGGGTGGACCTTGATGTCCGCTGGCAACTCCAGTTTGTACGCCAGCTTGTCGATCTTGTCGATCACTAAGAAGGGCCCGAAGTACTTGTACACCAGCTTGGCACAGGGTCTGTTCATCACCGACGACTGCGCATAGGGCTGGAGCTTGAGGAGAACAGCGTCGCCCACCTCGAAGGAGCGATCCGTGCGGTGTTGATCAGCCTGCTTCTTGAATCTGTGCTGGGCATGGAGAATGTGCTCGCGCAGCTGCGCCTGGTGCACACCCCAGTCCCAGGGCTCGCCCTCGATCATGGGCACCGTCTTGTCGTCCCAGAGTGCCATGGCGCCCAGGTTGGGCTCGACGCCATAAAGGGCTTTGAAGGGGGAGCATTTTATCGAGGAATTGAACGACGAGTTATAGCAGAATTCTGTTGTAGGCAGCCATCAACGCCATTGTTAGGGCGCATCGTTCACGGCACAATGCAAGTACATTTCCATGCACTGGTTGACGCGTTCGCTCTGGCCATCCGTCTGGGGGTGATATGCCGTGGAGAAGAGCAGCTTGGTGCCCGCACTGGCAAAGAGTTCGCGCCAGAGTGCGCTGGTGAAAACGCGATCGCGGTCGGAGACGATGGAGCTCGGAATGCCATGCAGCTTGACGACCTCATCCCAGAAGACCTTGGCCACCTAAGGGGCTTTGAATGGGTGAGCGGAATGGAGTGCACTGATTTGGTTAGTCTATCCACAACCACCATGATAGAATCGAAGCCCTCCGACGATGGCAAGCCTTCCACGGAATCCATGGTGAGGTCGTGCCAGGGAGCTGACGGGACGGGCAAGGGTGTGAGCATGCCCGCCAGATTGGATTGCTCGTGCTTGGCATGCTGACAAACTGGGCACTGCCGCACATAGGCGGTGACGTCGGTCTTCAAGCCTTCCCACACAAAAAGTTTCTTGATGCGCTGGTAGGTGGCCATGGAGCCGGAGTGACCACCGACCGCGCTGTCGTGCAGAGCGCTGATGATCTTGGTGCGCAATGCCGTGTTCTTGCCGATCCACAAGCGCTCCTGCTTGCGGATGAGCCCCTTGTAGAGCTTGTACCCATCGTCGTCGCGACTGTGGATCGCGAGACGCGCCAGGCGATCCCGCGCATCGTCGTCCATGGCATAGGAGTTTGCCACTTCCTGAACCCACGCGGGCTGGCGGATGGAGAGCGCGTCGAGGTTCAGAGCCGCGCTCACGCGAGACAGAACGTCAGTGGCTCCATTTTCACTGCTGCGGTGGTAGCGAAAGTTGAATTGGAGCCCCACCAGCTTGGCCATGGCCTTGCGCTGCAGGTCGGTGGCGAGCTACTGGTCCTGCAGGTTGCATAGGCTCTTGTGGTCCGTGATGATGGTGAACGGGCCACGTTGCAAGTACGTGCGCCACTTATCGACGACCATCATGACAGCGATGAACTCCTTCTCGTACACCGACAACCTTTGGTTGCGCACGCCCAAGGCCTTGCTGAGAAATGCCACTGGGTACCCTTCCTGAGCGAGCACCGCGCCGACGCTAGTGTCGCACATGTCCGTCTCAATCGTGAACAAGCGCGCAAAGTCTGGGAGCGCAAGCACGAGCGCGGTCACCATTGCACGCTTGAGGAGATCGAACGCCACCTGCACCCTCTCTGTCCACTCAAAGCCCTTCTTGCTCAGCAAGCTAGTGAGTGGCTTGGCGATGATGCCGTAGTGCGCAATGAACTTACGATAGTAGCCGGTGAGGCTGAGGAAGCCGTGAATCTCGGTCGCGTTGGTTGGGGAAGGCCATGCCACCATAGCTTGCGTCTTCTCGGGGTCTGTGGCGACGCCATCCTTGGAAATGATGTGGACTAGGTAGGAGATGTTGTCCTGGGCGAAAGAGCACTTGGACTCCTCGGCGTACAGCTGCTGCTCTCGGAGCAGGGCGAGGACGAGGCGAAGGTGCTCCAGGTGCTCCTCCAATGTCTCATTGAAGATCAAGATGTCATTAAAGAATATGATTACAAACTTATGCACGTACTTGGCAAAGATTGCATTCATGAGGCACTGGAAGGTTGTCGGGGCATTCATCAACCCGAACGGCATGACCTTGAAGTGGAAGTGGCCATGGTTCATCTTGAACGTCCTCTTCTCCTTGTCGACCGCGCGCATGCGTATCTGGTGATAACCAGCGCGGAGGTCCAGCTTGGAAAAGAAGGCCGCTCCGGCCAACTCGCCAAGCAATTCGTTCACGATGGGCAGGGGGAACTTGTTCTTGACCGTGGCGTCATTGAGCTAGAGATAATTGACATAGAAACGCCAGGTGACGTCGTTCTTCTTGACGAGCAGTACGAGCGCGGCGAAGGGACTCATGCTGTGCTCGATGACGCCGGACTGGAGCATCTCCTGGACCTGACGCTCAATTTCGTCTTCTTGTAGTGGTGAGTAGCGATATGGGCGCGACTTGGCGGGGCGCGCATCATCCACCAAGGTGATGGCGTGATCGTAGCGGCGATGTGGAGGCAAGCCCTTGGGGTCGGCGAACACGGCGGCGAAGTCTGTCAGAACGCTCTGCACACTTGGTGGCACCTGGTCGCTTGTGGCTCCGGTGCACGGGGCAAGTCCAGGACCGCCATGTACAAAATGTCGTTGCCTGCTTGCCATTTGCGCAATTGCTCGGGCTCGATTTCTTCCATCTTCTCGTTCTGCTTGGGTCGAACACCTTGCAGAGTGATCATGGCGCCGTGATGCTCGAAGGTCAGTGTCTTCTCGAGCCAGTGGCAGCTCATCGGGCTGAACTGCTCCAACCAGTTCATGCCGAGCATGCCGTCGTAGGCCCCCAAATCTAGTTGCCTCATATCGATGGTGAACGTGTGCCCTTGAATCCACCAGTTCAACCCTTGAACCATGCTGTCGCAGGTCATGAGCTCCCCGTTGGCCACTCGGACCTCCACTGCTGGCACGGGTACAGATGGTGCATGCACGCGCTCAGCGAATGCCTTGGAGACGAAGTTGTGCATACTCCCAGAGTCCACCAATAGCATCATGACTTGATTGCCGATGAGCATACACACACGAATGGTGCGCGGCGACTCGGTGCCAGCAATAGCATGCGTGGAGAGCACGCATCACTCTGGTGCGAGATCTTGATCAGCTGGCGCGTCGAGCAGATCCAGGGCATGAACGTCATTGTCACTTAGCACCTTGCCATAGTCCCCGACCTGAATTGTGAGCAGTTGAGTGGCCGACTTGCATCGATGGTCGCGGGAGTAACGATCACCGCACTTGAAGCAGAGCCCATTGGCATGTCGGTGCTCTCGAAGTTGCCGCTCGTGTGCCAGGTCGTCGTTGGGCACTACAGCGCCTCCTGGCCGTGGCGCCCCCACAACCCAGGGAGGAAGAGGTGGGGGAGGTGGTCGCCCCGCATGAATGATCCGCGGTCGAGCATGTTGTGTGCCTGCCTCCTCCTCCACGATCCGGGCCAACACCGCGGCGCGTGTTATGCTGGACGGCTCCTGAAGATGAACTGCAGCCCGCAGATCGTCGTGCAAGCCCAGTAGGAACTGAGTGATGAATAGCTTGGGGTTGAGCGATGCGTCGAGGGCGAGCAGGTGATACATGTGAGCCTCGAACGCCGTCCTATACTCGGAGACGATGCCAGTTTGGCGGAGCTGCAGCAGCTTATGCATCTCCACTTCAAACTCGCCCGACGCGAACTCGCTGATGATGGCCGCGGTGAACTGTTCCCAGGTTGGCACGCGTGCGTCTGCCGGTACGCCTGGAACCAGTGCGCTGCATGGCCATCGATGTAGAGCGAGGTCGTGGTCACCCAACTGTGCTGCGGAACGCGGTATAGGTCGAAGTAGGTGATGCAGTGGTCAATCCAAAGGTTGGGCGCGTTGCTGTCGAAGTTGGGAAAATTGTGTTTGGGTGGCTTGTACTCCTCGCGGGACCCATGGTGCGAATCGCGGCCCTCCATGAACGCGGTCGCCTGCCCGACGCCCGCGAACTGCAGAGGGTGCCGCGTAGGAAGCAGGGGCGGCCCGTTGTTGGCGATGCGAACAGCGGGGCCCTGAGGACGAGACCCACGGGCGTGCTCCAACGATGTCACCACAGAGGCCTGGGTGTCGCCGTCGTGGTGGTCGGCGTCGTTCTGTCGGTGGCGCTTGGCAGCGGACGGCGAAGGTGGTGGCTCGCATTGCTGACGCACCTCATCGACATCGGCTTGGGTAAGGTCTAGCTACTTGCGGATGTGCGCCAGATCGGAGGAGACCTGCGTGTTGAATGCGATCTGGGCCTCGTGCTGCTTGTTGCCCACAAGCATGGTCTCGTCGAAGCGCTTGAGGAGCGCCTACAGCGTTGCCTTGAGCTCTCCCGTGGATTCCGACATGGCGGTGATGATATGGCGAGTTTGAGCAGAGGGTTTGCAGGGTGACGCCGTCGCACTCGCTCCAAATCAGGCCAACCCCGCTGGGGATTTCAAGTGGATCTCGCCGGAGCAAGACCGCACCCGCAGCGGTGGATGTTACGACTCGATCGAGAGGGGATGAGTGGCAGCAAAGAAAAAATTGAGGGGGCAAAACCTAGCTCTGATTACCAACTGTCACGAACTCATCTACGCGAGATCGGAGCCGAGAGGGGAAGGGGATGAGATTGAGAATTGGGAGAGAAGCTTCTTTCCAAGGGAGGAGGTACGGATTAGGTGAGAGAGTTCAGATTCAAACACACACACATCGCATGCCCTGCCTACTGGCCTACAGCTGGCTATATAGCTGCGCTCCACTTGTCAACTTGCCTTACAGGTGGGTCCATGCCACATGGCAGAGGGGGTCCACACCATCACACGTCCATCGCATCATCTCCTCATGATGCAGGTGTGACGATCGGATGGCAGAAAAAGTAGGTTCGGATGGGGAAACGAGATCCTCTGCAGGAGGCAGGTGCTTGAGGAGAAAAAGTGTGGTCCGATGCATAAAGTTGGAAAAGTTGAAATAAAGAGTAGGGATGCATGTGTAGTGAAAGTCACTTTTTATTCTTTGATGAGGCACACTAGTAGTAGCTTGCATTGGGGAGAACAAATCAACATAGATGTTTCAAATTACTTTTTATCATGGGGCGGTTGTATCCATATGCCACCATTGTACATGACCTTAGAGCAACTCCAACGGGGCGACCCATTTCGTCCGTGGACGTCCGTTTGGGTCGGCGCGGACAGAAAAGTCGGCCCAACACGATGACCCAAATGGACACGTGTCTGCTTTTCGTTCATCAGCCTACCCATTCTCGGCCCAATTTTTAGCCGGATTCTCGGCCCAATTTTTAGCCGGATTCTCGGCCCAATTTTTAGACGGATGCGCACGCGCCCGCCTTCTCCTCTCCCTGGCCTGCTGGTCGATGGCACATTGGCCATCCTCTCTCATTCCAACAAGCCCTCGCTTGCCTCTTTCGTCGCCGCTGCCACCGCCCATACCACCCATTTCTTCTGGTGGCTCTGCCAGCTGCCGGCGCCACAACATCCCCTCTGCAACGCCGCCACCTCCCACGTCGCCCGCCACCACCGTCTTGCCACCAGGGAACCAAAAGCTTCCCACCCCACTCCCTCGACACAGCCGCGACTGCGACCAAGAAGCTGCCTCGCCGCCCCGTCCAGATCCTCACCAGCATGCTCATCGGACGCCGACAGGCTCGTCGCACACCGCCAGGGCAGCTAGCTGGTCCGAGGGCGGCGCGACTCCCTTCGCCGGTCATATCCTTCTTCGACGCCCGCAAGCTGTTCGACAGTTTGCCAAGGTACAAAATGGACTCCGCCGACGAGTTATTTTTTCACAATGTCCTTTGCGACCCCGACGATTCCTCGTCCGATGAGGAGGAGGAGATCTTGGCTCCCGTGTTGGTCCATCACCACCTCCATAGCCAACACCCGTCGTTCCGTGGCTCCATTCCTAGGCACCTCCCAGCATTGAATCGCAACCGAGAGAGCGGGCATTTCCTTCTTTGGAAGGACTACTTTAACACAACAAACCTGTTGTTCAAACATCAGAAATTTCGTCGCCGTTTCCGTATGAGTAGGCATCTTTTCAACCGTATTAGAGAGAGAGTGGTCGGCTATGATGACTATTTCGACTGCGAGGAGGATGCCGTTGGAAAAAATGATTTCTCCTCTTATAAAAAATGCACTGCCGCCATCTGAATGCTTGCATATGGAGTGCCCGGTGATCTCATTGACGAGTACGTCTGTATGAGCGAGTCTACATGCCTAGACTCCATGTATAACTTCTGTAAGGCTGTTATTGTTGTGTTTGGCCGTGAGTACTTGAGAGAGCCGACTCCTGAAGATATAGCCCGTTTGTTGGCGATGAATGCTAGCAGGGGCTTCCCAGGGATACTTGGCAGCATAGACTGCATGCACTGGGAATGGAAGCACTGCCCTTTTGCTTGGCAAGGGCAGTATAAGGGCCATGACAGGGCTTGCACTATCATACTTGAGGCCGTGGTGTCTCAAGATCTCTGGATCTGGCACTCTTTCTTTGGCATGGCCGGATCACACAATGACGTGCTTCAGCGCTCGCCGGTGTTTGCTAGGCTTGCCGAAGGCAACATCCCACCGGTGAAGTTTACTATCAACAGCCACAACTACGATAAAGGATACTACCTGGGTGACGGTATCTATCCTTAGTGGACCACTATTGTGAAGACAATCCCCAACCCTGTCGGAGAGAAAAGGAAAAGATTTGCCCAAGAGCAAGAGAGTGCTAGGAAGGACGTCGAGCGTGCGGCCTTTCTACTACTCCCCAAGCGTTGATGCGGGCATTCGACATCACCAGCCCCAAGCTAGGGCCCGGGGCCTGGCCCCGGGCTCTCCATTTCAGCATTACCAGAAGGAATCAGAGAATGGAGGAAGAGGGATGTCTGGATGAATTCTACCACTCATCCCCCACCCCTCCTTTTCTAGGTGGTCCGGGGCTGGGAGATGATCCCTCGGCGGGTAACCGTCGTCCTCCTCCACCAATCCATGAAGACCGAGCCCCTGCTTTGACGCTCTCCCGCAACACGCTCCTCCGTTACCTACCCCACTCAATACATGTGTCATACGTGGCTAAGGATAAGGGCGTGGTGGGAAGAGTGAATTGGCAGTTACTCACCCGTGCGTTAAAGTCATTCGCGGGCCATTACAAAAGTGGCCCTACCACGATTGGTGTTATGCGACGCATGGGAGAACCGGAAACTGCCTTAGCCTCAGATTAACGAAGAAGCAAATAATATCTCAAAGGACAAGCAGCTACTCTTCTCTTACCTGTGCACTGGTTAGGGCCTACCCCGATGACGCCTGACAACGTGTTCGGGCCAGGCTCGGGGGCTCCTATCGGTGCAACAGACCCTGGGTCCGTTTCCCAGACTGTGCACAGGCCCGAGATCGAGGCTACAACATCCAAGACAATGCCAAGATGGAGAGATAAGCTCTTTGAGAAATCAGAGGGCAGGTTGAGAAGACTAGGTCAAGACAAAGAAACAAGATACCACCAAGGGAAAACCTCCCTTGTCGGGCAGGCGAGCCTGGCAAGGTTGGGGTTGCCCCGGAAGCAAGCCTCAAGACCATCCCGGTAGGCCTGCCGGGACCTGCGAAGGCAAACTACCCCACCAAGGCTCCACTGCACCACCTCACAGCGTCGCAAGTCATCAATCGGTGCGGTGTCAAGCCTCCAAGTGACTAAGTGGCTGTTCTTCGCCACATGGCAGCCACTTTCTATAGAAACCACCTCCAAATGACACCCGTCCAGAGACATGTCATGCAGACAGACAAGAAGGTGGCTGAACAGCCTGGCAAGGCTTATCGGGCTGGCCTTGATGTGACACTAAGCGGCGCATTTAATGCGCTCTGCCCTGTCTGCAGAGTTAGGTATGATAGCACTGTTTGCTATCTAATCAATGCATAATGACTGATTTGCCATTGTGGTGACCCCTTGATCTATAAAAGGAGGCCCATGTCAACCATAGAAAGGATTCGGACCCTTGCACTCATACACGCGTAGCTGCTCTTGTCCCGAGGCAACCCTGCCAGGCTAGAGCGCTGCATTACCACCACCATCCACCATCAATCCACCAAAGCAGGAGTAGGGTTTTACGCCTCACGGCGGCCCGATCCTGGGTAAAATCGCCCGTGTGATCTCTGTCGTGCTGCGCTGCGGTTCTCCGCTCTTTGTGCAACGTGCTCAACCCCCCATCGAACCAAAAGGGGCTCATGGCCCCATAGGAGGCCGTGGTTTCCCACGATGTTGATGGTGGATGGTGGTGGTAACGCAGTGCTCTAGCCCGGCAGGGTTTCCTCGGGATGAGAGCAGCTACGTGCGTATGAGTGTACAAGGGTCCGAATCCTTTCTATGATTGCCATGGGCCTCCTTTTATAAATCAAGGGGTCACCACAATGGCAAATTAGTCATTATGCACTGATTATATAGCAAACAGTGCTATCATACCTAACTCTGCAGACAGGGTAGAGCGCATTAAATGCGCCACTTAATGTCACATCAAGGCTTGCCCGGCAAGCCTTGCCGGGCTGTTCGGCCACCTTCTCTCTTGTCTACGTGACACGTCGCTGGACGGGTGTCATTTGGAGGTGGTTTCTGGAGAAAGTGGCTGCCATGTGCCGAAGAACAACCACTTAGTCACTTAATTGGAGGCTTGAAACCACACTGATTGATGACTTGCATCACTGTGAGGTGGTGCAGTGGAGCCTTGGCGGGGTAGCTCGCCTTCATAGGTCCCGGCAGGCCTGCCAGGACGGTCTTGAGGCTTGCTTCCGGGGCAACCCCGACCTTGCCAGGCTCGCCTGCCCGGCAAGGGAGGTTTTCCCTGGGTGGTATCTCGTTTCTTTGGCTTGACCTGATCTTCTCAACCTGCCCTTTGATTTCTCAAAGAGCTTATATCTCCATCTTGGCCTTGTCTTTGGATGTTGTAACCTTGATCGAGGGCATGTGCATAGTCTGGGCAACAGACCCAGGGTTTGTTGTACCGATAGGAGCCCTCGGGTCTGGCCTGAAGCGCTGTCGGGCATCATTAGGGTAGGCCCCAACCAACGCACAAGCGAGAGAGGAGTAGCTGCTTGTCTTTTGAGATCTTCTTTGCTCTTCATTATCTTGAGGTCGAGGCAGTTTCTGGTTCTCCCGCGCGTCGTATAACACCAATCGCAGTGGGGGAGATAATGGGCCACGATCTGCAGAGCACCCATGTCCCATGTTCACGGGGCGGTAACTGCCACCCCACTACCCTTCTCGCTTCGAGCGCCTCCGCCACATGTGCTGCATGCATTGCGCAGGGTTGGGGCGGATGTGGAGGGTACGAGAATGGGCGCCATGGTAGAAAGCCAGACGTCCTGGATTGGAGCAGAGGGTCGTCCTTGATTCTTCGAGTCGTTCATGGCCAGGGGAGCTGGACTGGCCAAGTGGGGCGGCCACCTCTATGAAAAGAATCCAGCCCCTTGCCATGCCCACCTATAAAAGGGGGCGCGGTGCGAGATGTTCCTCCACACCTCCTTCCTTCCCCATCTCTGTAATAGCTCTCACTTATCATGGTGAGAGGTCGAGGGTCTAGCCCTGCTCCGATGGCGACGAGAACTTCTGCTCGATAGCGTCTCTCTCCTCCCTCCGAAGATGCGGGGGCTGAGCTCGCTGTGAGAAGAGGCGGGAGAGGGCGAGGTCGAGGTCGTCGTGGCGCACGGGGCCGAGAGGGCAGGGTGGTGCTCTGATCACACCCCTGCCGGCCGCTCCTCCCCCGATGGAAGGCCATATCGGAGACCAGCCCCTGTAATTTGTCCTTAGGCTGTATAGGCCTCCGCGTGGCCGCCTCGGTCTCCCCACTCCATTTGCAAGGGTGATGGAGCTAGAACAGCTGTGCGCACTGAGACTACACATGAGGGGCTGCGGGAATGGCAGCATACGGGTGGATGTGGATTTCCTCGCCCTTCATGTCATATACTTCCGCCGTGGCTGGAAGACCTTTGTCCGTGCCCACGGCTTGTCGGAAGGACACGTCCTCCATTTTAAGTTAATGGAGGCCAATTTCCTTTCCGTCAAGGTTTTTGGGAGCTCAGGTGCTCGCTTAGGGTGCCGCGCAGAGAGCTCGACCGACGATGAAAGCTCCTCCTCGAGCGATAGCGACGAGCAGGACAGTAAGGGCGATGACGATGGCATCGACCGGGAGGGTGGTGACTCTGACTCCGGCTGAGCTCCAGTCGCACCCTCACCGTCAGGCGGCGGCACCATCATCTACACCTGCATCTCCTCCTCGGAAAGGTGATTTTTCGGGGAATTGGGCACAGGGGTGGAGATGGCGCTTCTGGCTCCTCCAGCAGCCTTTCAGTTGGGCCCCGGCAGGGTTCCTCGCGGGCTGCAGCTTCGTTTGCCCTATCGCGTCCTTCTGGCCTTGGTGGTGGCGGTGCGGAGCCCATCTCCGCCGATCTCTTCACCATCACCTTCACCCACGCCTCCGTGCTCCCGTAGGGCTACCTTTGTTGGAGCCCGACAGGGTCAGGCTGGGCTTGTGCCTAGGCACCCCTTTTGCCTTCTTCGCCTTCCACTGCCGTTCCTAGGAGGAGGGGGACAAGAAAAGGCATCACAAAGCACTTATCTTTTTTTTCAATCTAAAATCTATAGGCACTTGCCAAACTTTAGTTCAAATTATGTAATCTCTTTTATCCATATTTGTGTTCTGTAAGGTCTGTACTTGTTGATCAGCATAATAATGAAAAAGATAAACCTTTCCAGGAACTTGTGCATGTAACATGTACATGCAGAGGCAGAATGCCTCTATACATTTAAGTAAACAAGTTTTTCCCGATAGGCTATCCTGTCGGTACCCTCAGTTTGCTGCCGTCGCGCTAGGCCTGCCAGGCACAAATTGTAACGAGGGACCAGCCCCCCACCAAGATTTCTCGCCAAAGGCCACTACAACTGCCCTGACCGAAGAAACGTTCAAGTCAGGGGACGGGAGCACCTAAGTTTTGAAAGTGGTGGGGTTTTCTTATGCACAAGTTTTTGCTTACAGAACATGTATGGATATAAGAGAGAGAACTTATCTGTTTGGGCTTGCCGGAGATCGCAATGTAGGCTTGTCTTCTCTTCTCCTCTTCGGGATCGAATCCATGGTAGGAGCCTGCAATTGGTGCAGATGAAAATGATGCCTCATACAGAGAGGAGAAACGTACGTAGCGTGCCAAAGATGTCGTGGAAAACCACGACCACCTATGGGACCATGAGCCCCTTTTGGTTCGGCCTCCGTCTCCCCACTCCATTTCCAAGGGCGATGGAGCTAGAATAGCCGCGCGCATTGAGACTACACATGAGGGGCTGCGGGAATGGCAGCATACGGGTGGATGTGGATTTCCCCGCCCCTCATGTCATGTACTTCCGTCATGGCTGGAGGACCTTTGTCTGTGCCCACAGCTTGTTGGAAGGGCACACCTCCATTTTAAGTTAATGGAGGCCGATTTCCTTTTCGTCAAGGTTTTTGGGAGCTCGGGTGCTCACTTGGGGTGCTGCACGGAGAGCTCGACCGACGACAAAAGCTCTTCCTCAAGCGATAGCAACGAGGAGGACAGTGACATCGATGACGATGGCACCGACCGGGAGGGCGACGACTCTGACTCCGGCTAAGCTCCAGCCGCACCGATGGACGCCGTGAGACATAAAACCCTACTCCTGCTTTGGTGGATTAATGGTGGATGGTGGAGGAAACGCAGCGCTCTAGCCCGGCAGGGTTGCCTCGAGACGAGAGTATCTACGTGCGTATGAGGAGAAGCGTACGTAGCGCGTCAAGTTCATCATCATTTTCCCTGCACCACCTTCTTCTTGGGGCCAATGCCCGCGGCGAGAGAGGAGAATCATATGTAGCGCGTCATCTTCATCATCATTTTCTTCGTCAGTGGCTCCATCATCCATGACGCCCAAGAAGAAACCCAGTGCCGCGGCCCAGCCATCCTCCTCGAAGGCCCCGCCGCACGCGACCACAGACATCGTGAGGGCTACAGGGACACTTGGGGATGTGGTCGACGCAGGTGGCGTCATCACCACCTCCCGTGTGGCCTAAACGGGAGCAGGAGGCACAGGAGAAGGACAACACCAACAACATCCCAGCGGCCACGCTCCGCGAGGTACAGGTGGGGAGATCATTCTGTCTGCACCTCTCCGCTCGGCCGAGGGGCACAACCGCAGTGGGGGTACTCGTTCTGGGAGAATCGCAACTCATCGGCCGCTCCTGCCATGGGCGCGACCGTAGAGCACGCACCACCCCCAGAACGAACCGACCCAGCCGCTACGCTAAACGAGGCCACTGGCCCTCGAGCGCTTCCACCTCGTCACCACGCCATCCAGGCGGCTATCTCATGATGATGAGAGCATGACGCGACTACTGCTGGCACCATCAGGAGCCAGGCGACCTTATGATCTTCATCGACTTCCATGCCAAGCACCGCTTCGGAGGCCATGGCGCGGGCCTAGTTACTGTTGAGATTTCCGCCTACAGCTGATCAGACAGATGAGTGGAGGACCACCATCTAGAGCTTGATTGGTTTCGCTGAGACGAGAGGATCACAACGAGCTGGCCCACCATGGCCTCCCCAGGCGACGACAATAGCCCACGCCGCTGGTCGTGCAGAAAGGGCCACCCCTACGACGCAGTCCCCTCCACGGCAGCCAGCACCAGAGCCGTGCAAACCAAGAACCCGATGTCGTCTCGATGGCGTCGTCCAACCCTCGAGCGCGTCAAGGCCAACGGCGAGTCCTGGAGGATAGGCAAAGGGAAAGCGTGCGTATCACTCCCGAGTGATGCCGCGACACCCATCGCCAGTCTGGCCAGCGTGATGGCCCCGACGTCGACAAGCCCGCACTCGCTAAAGGCGGGTTCCTACCTTTCGAGGTTGGGTGCCCTGCCTTCGCTCGTGAGCTGCGGCAAGTCCATTGGCCATCCGCTCGCACGGTCAAGCCAGATACGAGAGAAGTATGATGGAAGACTGAACCCGTCAGAGTTCTTGAGCATCTACACCATCGATGTTCAAGCTTCCAGGGGAAGAGATGAGAAGGTATTCGCCAACTACTTCCCTTTGTCACTCAAGCCAAATGTGAGGTCTTGGTTGATGCACCTGCCGGAGAATTCCATTTCGACCTGGGTTGACCTGTGCCATGAGTTCATTGGCACCTTTACGGGCGACCATCAAGAGCCAGGGCGGCCCAGCTACTTGCAGCTTCTCCCGCAGAAGGAAGGAGAGACTCTATGGAAGTACATGCAGAGGTTCAGCCGAGTCCACAAAAACATTCCAGACATCCACCCGGCAGCTGTGATAGCTGCATTTCAGTCCAACATGCGCAATCATCGGATACGTTCCAAGATGAATGTTCGATTCCCAAGACTATGAAGGAGCTTTACACTCTGGTGGATAAGTGTGCTCGAGTAGAGGAGGGGAGGAGGCTCCCCGGAGAAGAGGATGGCGTCAACGTCGATTCAGAGGATGATAACGAGGCCACCAGCCAAAAGAATAAGAACAAGAAGTGCAACAAAAAGCACAAAGATAAGATAGTGTTGACCGTCAAGGGATTGGGAGCACCTAGTACCGGCAAGAAGGTTAAAGCTAAGGTACCCAGCAAGGAGGTTGCCGTGTGAACTGACTGCCGGGAAGCCATAGCTGCCGAGAAGGCTAGGAAAGGTGATGGGTCATACTGCAAGATCCATCGGACCAAGGGCCATGATCTCCAGGAGTGTCATCATGTTGATCAGCTCGTCAAGAAGCACAGGGCTGAATATGAGAAGTGTGACAAGGAAAAAGGTCAGAGTGGCGCTGGCAGAAAGGGCCGGGGTGGTGGAGTAAGTCACCCCGGCAAGGCTCCTCAGGATCAAGGAAAACCCGCCAGAGGCCACGAGAAAGAGGTTGCAACGATGAGAGTGATGGAGGGGATGAAGAGGAAACAAGTGAGCAGGAGTTCTAGAAAGCCACTAATGCCTTGTGCATTGATGGGGGTGCATCTCTGCATTCCTCTCACCCCCAACTTAAACGATGGGCACGTGAGGTCAAAGCCGTGGAGCCAGCGGTAGATTCTCGGAAACAACTCAAATGGTCCCGCACGCCCATCATCTTTGACGAAGAGGACCACCCTGACTGCACCACTGCGGTAGGGTGCTTGTCGTTGTTAGTCTCGCCAACAATCCGCAACCTCAAAGTCACAAAGATGTTGGTTGACGGCGGGGCCGGGTTGAATCTAATCTCTCCAAATGTCATCAGCAAACTTCAGATAACGGAGGAAAAGCTCGAGGTTACCGGTACATTTCAAGGAATCAACCCCGAGAGGAGTCGTCCTGAGGGAAAGATCACATTGTCGGTAACATTTGGGGGAGAGTTGAACTACCGGACTGAGAAGATCACATTTGATGTGGTTGACATCCCCCCGCCGTATAATGGAATCCTTGGTCGCCCAGCTCTAGCCAAATTCATGGCGGCATCCCACTATGCCTACAACACCTTGGAGATGCCAGGGCCGGTTGGTGTCATTTCCATTCTGTCGGACAAGAAGGATGCAATCATTTGCGTGGACAAGATGTACCGGGAAGCAGTCATGGCAGAGACCACGGCAGCCAGTGTTCCCGCCAAGGAAAACAAGAAGAAAGCTAGCAGGGACACCAGCAAGGAATTCGGGAAGTGTGCCTCTTTGGAGTCGCTACGCCCGTTGATGACTTGCCGGAGATTTCCAATAGCAAGAGGTCCAAGGCTCCTGCACCCGCTGTGAAAAAAGGTCCCGGCAGGGCTGGCTGGCACTGATGGTACTTTCACCATCAGTGCCACCCTCAATGACAAATAGGGAAGCGCGCTCGTTTCCTTCCTTTGGACGAATATCAATGTGTTTGCTCGACAACCATTTGATATCCCCGGTGTTCCTAGGGAGGTAATCAAGCACCACCTTGCTGTTTGCCCACATGCCCGACCCGTCAAGTAGAAGGTCCGGAAGCAAGCCTTGGAGCGGCAGCAGTTCATTGCCGAGGAGATCAAGAGACTTGAGGCAGTTGGCCTGGTCAAAGGAGTATTGCATCCAACATGGTTAGCAAATCCTGTGGTGGTGCGCAAGGCTAATGGAAAATGGAGGCTGTGCATAGATTTTACGGATCTGAACAAGGCATGCCCGAAGGACCCATTTCCCTTGTCATGCATCAATCAGATTGTGGATTCCACTTTCGGGTGTGACCTGCTTTCTTTTCTGGATGCATACTCCGGGTATTATCAGATCTTTATGTCCAAGGAAGACGAAGAGAAGACCGCGTTCATCACCCCGTGTGGCACATATTGCTTCGTACGGATGCCTTTCGGGTTGAAGAGCGCTGGATCCACTTTCGCAAGGGCAGTTCAAATTGGTTTTGAGCCAAAGTTTCATAGAAACATTGAGGCTTATATGGATTATATTGTGGTCAAGACCAAGCACAGATCGACTCTCATTCAGGATTTGGAAGAGACGTTTGCTAATCTGTGCAAGATCAACCTAAGGTTGAACCCGGAGAAGTGTGTGTTCGGCGTTCCTTCCGGCAAGCTACTTGGCTTCTTCGTGTCCCATCGGGGGATAGAGGCCAACCCCGACAAGATCAAGGCTATCGAGAAGATCCAAGCACCGAAGACAGTTAAGGACGTAAGGCGTTTGACTGGATGCGTTGCCGCATTCAGCAGGTTCATTTCCAAGTCTGTCAAGCATGCCTTGCCATTCTTCAAAATCTTGAAGAAGGCAGGACCCGTGGAATGGACTCCAGAGGCTGATGCTGCACTACAAGATTTGAAGGCCTACTTGTCCTCTGTGCCCACTTTGGTCGCTCCCAAGCCACAAGAGCCATCGTTGTTGTACTTGGCGGCAACTAATCAAGTGGTTAGTGCGGCACTAGTGGCACAATGAGAGGTGGAAGAAGCGGCAACCACAACTAGTGTCCCTTCCGGGGAGGAGAGTGAGCACGCCCCGGCAAGATCAGATATAGTTCAAGTCAGAGAAGAGCAAGGTAGCGGAAACGACCCCAAGGTTGTGGCAAAGAAGAAGGTTGTGCAGCGCCCAGTGTACTTCGTCAGCTCCCTATTACAAGGGGCTAGATCCAAGTACTCTAGCATGCAAAAGTTGATTTTTGGCCTTATCATGGCCTCAAGGAAACAGTGCCACTACTTTCAAGCCCATAGTTTTCACCCGCTTGCCTTTGCAACAGATACTCCGAAACCCTGAGGCTACCGACAGAATAGTGGAGTGGGCCTTGGAGTTATCTAGCTTTGCTTTGAAGTTTGAGAGCACATCAATGCTACCTCTTGAGCACTGCATTGGTTTTCCCTTGAAGAGGAAAGGGTGATGCAGTAAAGCAGCGTAAGTATTTCCCTCAGTTTTTGAGAACCAAGGTATCAATCCAGTAGGAGACCACGCGCGAGTCACCTCGTACCTACACAAACAAATAAGAACCTCGCAACCAACGCGATGAAGGGGTTGTCAATCCCTTCACGGCCACTTGCAAGAGTGAGATCTGATAGAGATAATAATAATAAGATAAATATTTTTGGTATTTTTATGATATAAATTGAAAGTAAAGATTGCAAAATAAAATAGATTGGAAACTTGTATGATGGAAAATAGACCAGGGGGCCATAGGTTTCACTAGTGGCTTCTCTCAAGATAGCATAAGTATTATGGTGGGTAAACAAGTTACTATCGAGCAATTGATAGAAAAGCGAATAATTATGAGAATATCTAGGCATGATCATGTATATAGGCATCACGTCCGCGACAAGTAGACCGAAACGATTATGCATCTACTACTATTACTCCACACATCGACCGCTATCCAGCATGCATCTAGAGTATTAAGTTCATAAGAACAGAGTAATGCCTTAAGCAAGATGACATGATGTAGAGGGATAAACTCATGCAATATGATATACACCCCATCTTTTTATCCTCGATGGCAACAATACAATATGTGTCGTTTCCCCTACTGTCACTGGGATCGAGCACCGCAAGATTGAACCCAAAGCTAAGCACTTCTCCCATTGCAAGAAAGATCAATCTAGTAGGCCAAACCAAACTGATAATTCGAAGAGACTTGCAAAGATAAACCAATCTTACATAAAATAATTCAGAGAAGAATCAAATATTGTTCATAGATAATCTGGATCATAAACCCACAATTCATCGGATCTCGACAAACACACCACAAAAGAAGATTACATCGAATAGATCTCCAAGAGAATCGAGGATAACTTTGTATTGAGATCCAAAGAGAGAGAAGAAGCCATCTAGCTACTAGCTATGGACCCGAAGGTCTGAAGTAAACTACTCACACATCACTGGAGAGGCCATGGAGTTGATGTAGAGGCCCTCCATGATCAATGCCCCCTCCGGAGGAGCTCCGGAAAAGGCCCCAAGATGGGATCTCTCGGGCATAGAAGGTTGCGGCGGTGGAATTAGGTTTTCGTGGTGCTTCTGGATGTTTGCGGGGTAGGTGGACTTATATAGGAGGACGACGTAGGTCGGTGGAGCAATGAGGGGCCCACGAGGGTGGAGGGCGCGCCCAGGGGGTAGGTGCGCCCCCTGCCTTGTGGCCTCCTCAATTGTTTCTTGATGCACACTCCAAGTCTCCTGGATCACGTTTGTTGAGAAAATCACATTCCCGAAGGTTTCATTCCGTTTGGACTTCGTTTGATATTCCTTTTCTACGAAACACTGAAATAGGCAAAAAACAACAATTTGGGCTGGGCCTCCGGTTAATAGGTTAGTCCCAAAAATGATATAAAAGTGTACAATAAAGCCCATTAACATCCAAAACAGATAATATAATAACATGGAGCAATCAAAAATTATAGATACGTTGGAGACGTATCAAGCATCCCCAAGATTAATTCCTGCTCTTCCTCGAGTAGGTAAATGATAAAAAAGAATTTTTAATGTGGAGTGCTTTCTAACATATTTCTCAATGTAATTTTTCTTTCTTGTGGCATGAATGTTCAGATCCGAAAGATTCAAGATAAAAGTTTAATATTGACATAAAATAATAATACTTCAAGTATACTAAATAAGCAATCATGTCTTCTTAAAATAACATGGCAAAAGAAATTTATCCCTACAAAATCATATAGTCTAGCTATGCTCTATCTTCACCACACAAAATATTTAAATCATGCACAACCCCGATGACAAGCCAAGCAATTGTTTCATACTTTTGATGTTCTCAAACTTTTTCAATCTTCACGCGATATATGAGCGTGAGCCATGGATATAGCACTATATGTGGAATAGAATGGTGGTTGTGGAGAAGACAAAAAAGGAGAAGATAGTCTCACATAAACTAGTCGTATCAACAGGCTATGGAGATGCCCATCAATAGATATCAATGTGAGTGAGTAGGGATTGCGATGCAACGGATGCACTAGAGCTATAAGTGTATGAAAGATCAACAAAGAACTAAGTGGGTGTGCATCCAACTTGCTTGCTCATGAAGACCTAGGGAAATTTTGAGGAAGCCCATCATTGGAATATACAAGCCAAGTTCTATAATGTAAAATACCCACTAGTATATAAAAGTGATAACATAGGAGACTCTCTATCATGAAGATCATGGTGCTACTTTGAAGCACAAGTGTGGAAAAAGGATAGTAACATTGTCCCTTCTCTCTTTTTCTCTCATTTTTTTATTTGGGCCTTTTTTGGCCTCTTTTCTTTTTTTTTGTCCAGAGTCTCATCCTGACTTGTGGGGGAATCATAGTCTCCACTCATCCTTTCCCCACTGGGACAATGCTCTAATAATGATGACCATCACACTTTAATTTACTTACAACTCAAGAATTACAACTCAATACTTAGAACAAAATATAACTCTATGTGAATGCCTCCGGCGGTGTACCGGGATGTGCAATGATGCATGAGTGACATGTATGAAGAATTATGAACGGTGGCTTTGCCACAAATACGATGTCAACTACATGATCATGCAAGCAATATGACAATGATGAAGCGTGTCATAATAACGGAACAGTGGAAAGTTGCATGGCAATATATCTCGGAATGGCTATGGAAATGCCATAATAGGTAGGTATGGTGGCTGTTTTGAGGAAGGTATATGGTGGGTTTATGGTACCGGCGAAAGTTGCGCGATACTAGAGAGGCTAGCAATGGTGGAAGGGTGAGAGTGCATATAATCTATGGACTCAACATTAGTCATAAAGAAATCACATACTTATTGCAAAAATCTATTAGTTATCGAAACAAAGTATTACGCGCATGCTCCTAGGGGGATAAATTGGTAGGAAAAGACCATCGCTCGTCCCCGACCACCACTCATAAGGAAGACAATCAATAAATAAATCATGCTCCGACTCCATCACATAACGGTTCACCATACGTGCATGCTACGGGAATCACAAACTTCAACACAAGTATTTCTCAAATTAACAACTACTCAACTAGCATGACTAATATCACCATCTCCATATCTCAGAACAATTATCAAATATCAAACTTCTCATAGTATTCAATGCACTTCTATGAAAGTTTTTATATTATTCCTAAAAGCAAATTTCCATGTTTTTATAAAGGACTCTCAAAATAATATAAGTGAAGCATGAGAGATCAATTATTTCTATAAAATAAAACCACCGCCGTGCTCTAAAAGATATAAGTGAAGCACTAAAGCAAAAACTATATAGCTCAAAAGATATAAGTGAAGCACATAGAGTATTCTAATAATTTTCAAATCATATGAGTCTCTCTCAAAAGGTGTGTACAGCGAGGTTGATTGTGTTAAACTAAAAAGCAAAGACTCAAATCATACAAGACGCTCCAAGCAAAACACATATCATGTGGTGAATAAAAATATAGCTCCAAGTAAAGTTACCGATAGACGAAGACAAAAGAGGGGATGCCTTCCGGGGCATCCCCAAGCTTAGGATTTTTGGTGCCCTTGGATTTTACCTTGGGGTGCCATGGTCATCCCCAAGCTTAGGCTCTTGCCACTCCTTGTTCCACAATCCATCAAATCTTTACCCAAAACTTGAAAACTTCACAACACAAAACTCAAAATAGAAAATCTCGTGAGCTTCGTTAGCGAAAGAAAACAAAACACCACTTCAAGGTACTGTAATGAAATCATTCTTGATTTATATTGGTGTTAAACCTACTGTATTCCAACTTCTCTATGATTTATAAAATCTTTTACTAGCCATAGATTCATCAAAATAAGCAAACAACACACGAAAACAGAATCTGTCAAAAACAGAACAGTCTGTAGTAATCTGTAGCTAACGCAAACTTCTGGAACCCCAAAAATTCTAAAATAAATTTCTGGACGTGATTAATGTATCTATTAATGATCTGCAAAAATAATTAACTAAATAGCACTTTGCAAATAAAAATGGCAGCAATTCTCGTGAGTGCTAAAGTTTCTGTTTTTTACAGCAAGATCAAAAAGACTTTCCCAAGTCTTCCCAATGGTTCTACTTGGCACAAACACTAATTAAGCACAAAAAACACAACCAAGACAGAGGCTAGATAAATTATTTATTACTAAACAGGAGCAAAAAATTAAGGATTAAAAATAAAATTGGGTTGCCTCCCAACAAGCGCTATCGTTTAACGCCCCTAGCTAGGCATAAAAGCGAAGATAGATCTAGGTATTGCCATCTTTGGTAGGCAATCCATAAGTGGCTCTCATAATAGATTCATATGGTAATTTAACTTTATTTCTAGGGAAGTGTTCCATGCCTTTCCGTAATGGAAATTGGAATTTAATATTCCCTTCCTTCATATCAATAATTGCACCAATCGTTCTAAGGAAAGGTCTATCAAGAATAATAGGACATGAAGGATTGCAATCTATATAAAGAACAATGAAATCTACGGGCACATAATTCCTATTTGCAATAATAAGAACATCATTAATTCTTCCCATAGGTTTCTTAATGGTGGAATCCGCAAGATACAAGTTTAAAGAACAATCATCAAAATCACGGAGACCTAGCAAATCACACAAAGTTTTTGGAATCGTGGAGACACTAGCACCCAAATCACACAAAGCATAACACTCATGATATTTAATTTTAATTTTGTAGGTTCCCGCTCATCATAAAGTTTTCTAGGGATAGAAACTTCCAACTCAAGTTTTTCTTCATAAGATTGCATCAAAGCATCAACGATATGTTTAGTAAAAGCTTTATTTTGACTACAAGCATGAGGAGAATTTAGCATGGATTGCAACAAGGAGATAAAATCTATCAAATAGCAATTATCATAATTAAATTCCTTTAAATCCAAGATAGTGGGTTCATTGCTATTTAAAGTTTTAACCTCTTCAATCCCACTTTTAACAATTTTTGCATCAAGATCTAAAAACTCCGAATCATTGGAACACCTTTTAACTAAAGTTGACTCATCTCTAGTCCCATCATTATCAAGATTCATACTGCAAAACAAAGATTTAATAGGGGACACATCAATCACTTTTAGATCTTCATCCTTATTATCATGAAAACTAGAAGAACACGCTTTCACAAAGCAATCTTTCTTAGCACGCATCCTAGTGGTTCTTTCTTTGCACTCATCAATGAAAATTCTCATGGCTTTGAGAGACTCATTGATGTCATGCTTAGGTGGAATAGATCTAAGTTTCAAAGAATCAATATCAAGAGAAATTATATCCACGGTCCTAGCCAACTCATCAATCTTAAGCAATTTTTCTTCAATCAAAGCATTGAAACTCTTTTCAAAGTAATAAATTCTTTAATACTAGATACAAAATTAGAGGGCATCTTATTATAATTTTCATAAGAATTGTTGTAGGAATTACCATAATTATTAGAGAAATTACTAGGAAACGGCCTAGGATTAAAATTACCTCTATACGCGTTATTACCAAAATTGTTCCTACCAAGAAAATTCACATCCATAGATTCATTATTATTCTCAATCAAAGTTGACAAAGGCATATCATTAGGATCAGTAGGAGCACTCTTATTAGCAAACAATTTCATAAGTTCATCCATCTTTCCACTCAAAACATTAATGTCTTCAATTGCATGCACTTTTTTACTAGTAGATCTTTCAGTGTGCCATTGAGAATAATTAACCATAATATTATCTAGGAGTTTGGTAGCTTCTCCTAAAGTGATTTCCATAAAAGTGCCTCCCGCGGCCGAATCTAAAAGATTTCTAGAAGCAAAATTCAATTCGGCATAAAAATTCTGTATAATCATCCATAAATTCAAACCATGTGTAGGGCAATTACGTATCATTAATTTCATCCTCTCCCAAGATTGTGCAACATGTTCATGATCAAGTTACTTAAAATTCATAATATTGTTTCTAAGAGAGATGATCTTAGCCGGAGAAAAATACTTAGAGATAAAAGCATCTTTGCACTTATTCCATGAATCAATACTATTTTTAGGCAAAGACGAAAACCAAGCTTTAGCACGATCTCTAAGCCAAAACGGAAATAGCTTTCCACATCTTTCTTCTTTTGCATATCACACAAATCAACAAAGTTGTTTAGATGGGTAGCGACATCTTCACTAGGAATGCCAGAAAATGGATCTTTCATGACAAGATTTAGCAAAGCACTATTAATTTCACATGATTCAGCATCGATAAGAGGAGCAATCGGAGTGCTAATAAAATCATTATTGTTGGTATTGGCAAAGTCACACAATCTAGTATTATCTTGAGCCATCGTGACAAGCAAGCAATCCAACACACAAGCAAACAAGAAACGGGCAAAAAAGGCAAATAGAAAAAGAGGGGGGAACGGAAAAAGAGGGCGAATAAAACGGCAAGGGTGAAGTGGGGGGGAGAGGAAAACGAGAGGCAAATGGCAAATAATGTAATGCGGAGGATAAGAGTTGTGGTGGGTACTTGGTATGTCTTGACTTGGCGTAGATCTCCCCGACAACGGTGCCAGAAATCCTTCTTGCTACCTCTTGAGCACTGCGTTGGTTTTCCCTTGAAGAGGAAAGGGTGATGCAGTAAAGCAGCGTAAGTATTTCCCTCAGTTTTTGAGAACCAAGGTATCAATCCAGTAGGAGACCACACGCGAGTCACCTCGTACCTACACAAACAAATAAGAACCTCGCAACCAACGCGATAAAGGGGTTGTCAATCCCTTCACGGCCACTTGCAAGAGTGAGATCTGATAGAGATAATAATAATAAGATAAATATTTTTGGTATTTTTATGATATAGATTGAAAGTAAAGATTGCAAAATAAAATAGATTGGAAACTTGTATGATGGAAAATAGACCCGGGGGCCATAGGTTTCACTAGTGGCTTCTCTCAAGATAGCATAAGTATTACGGTGGGTAAACAAATTACTATCGAGCAATTGATAGAAAAGCGAATAATTATGAGAATATCTAGGCATGATCATGTATATAGGCATCACGTCCGCGACAAGTAGACCGAAACGATTATGCATCTACTACTATTACTCCACACATTGACCGCTATCCAGCATGCATCTAGAGTATTAAGTTCATAAGAACAGAGTAACGCCTTAAGCAAGATGACCTGATGTAGAGGGATAAACTCATGCAATATGATATACACCCCATCTTTTTATCCTCGATGGCAACAATACAATATGTGTCATTTCCCCTACTATCACTGGGATCGAGCACTGCAAGATTGAACCCAAAGCTAAGCACTTCTCCCATTGCAAGAAAGATCAATCTAGTAGGCCAAACCAAACTGATAATTCGAAGAGACTTGCAAAGATAAACCAATCATACATAAAATAATTCAGAGAAGAATCAAATATTGTTCATAGATAATCTGGATCATAAACCCACAATTCATCGAATCTCGACAAACACACCGCAAAAGAAGATTACATCGAATAGATCTCCAAGAGAATCGAGGAGAACTTTGTATTGAGATCCAAAGAGAGAGAAGAAGCCATCTAGCTACTAGCTATGGACCCGAAGTTCTAAAGTAAACTACTCACACATCACCAGAGAGGCCATGGAGTTGATGTAGAGGCTCTCCGTGATCAATGCCCCCTCCGGCGGAGCTCCGGAAAAGGCCCCAAGATGGGATCTCTCGGGCATAGAAGGTTGCGGCGGTGGAATTAGATTTTCGTGGTGCTCCTGGATGTTTGCGGGGTACGTGGACTTATATAGGAGGAAGAAGTAGGTTGGTGGAGCAACGAGGGGCCCATGAGGGTGGAGGGCGCGCCCCCTGCCTCGTGGCCTCCTCGATTGTTTCTTGACGCCCACTTCAAGTCTCCTGGATCACATTTTTTGAGAAAATCATGTCCCCGAAGGTTTCATTCCATTTGGACTACGTTTGATATTCCTTTTCTGCGAAACACTGAAATAGGCAAAAAAACGCAATTTGGGTTGGGCCTCCAGTTAATAGATTAGTCCAAAAAATGATATAAAAGTGTAAAATAAAGCCCATTAACATCCAAAACAGATAATATAATAGCATGGAGCAATCAAAAATTATAGATACGTTGGACATGTATCAATCAACTATTCAGAGAAAGAGCATTAGCAGAGTTTATTGCTGAATGGACGCCAAACCCCGATGAAGAAATGGTAGAGATAGTTATCCCCGGCAAGAAAGCGCCCCAAGAATGGATCCTGTATTTCGATGGTGCCTTTCTCCCTACAAGGTGCAAGGGCTGGCATGCTTCTCGTTGCTCCCATTGGGGAACACTTGAAGTACGTCGTCCAGGATCATTTTCCCCGGGAGAGGGCTACCAACAATACTGCAGAGTATGAAGGGCTCCTTGCCAGGCTCAGGATTGCAACAGAATTGGGGATCAAGAAGCTGATCATTCGAAGAGATTCACAACTTGTGGTGAGACAAGTCAAGAAGGGTTACCAAAGTCCATTGATGGAGGCATACATTGAGGAAGTGAGAAAGTTGGAGGAGCGCTTTGACGGATTGCAAACAGAGCACGTACCCCATGCGGAAAATAGAATTGTTGATCATCTGTCAAAGTGTGCTGCGCAAAAGCTTCCTATGGAACCAGGAACTTTTGTTCTCTGTTTGACTCAGCCCTCCGTATCCCCAACAACAATGGCCCGGAAGAGGAGGAAACTGGACTCTGGCAGACCTCTCCCGGTAGAACCTCTCGAGGATCTCGGCAGGGGGCTTGTCGGGAACAACTCCCCTTCGGTCACTGAGCTGCATCCTCCCATTAGGCCACCGGTCTTCGTGGTTGAGGAACACACTCATGCGAATGGGGAGGTGCCACTAGTCCTCGTTGCCGAGCCTCGGGCTCCAACTTGGGCGCATCACATAGTCCATTTACTCCAAACTGGAGAAGTTCCCGAAGAGTAAGAAGAAGCTGAAAGAGTAGCCCGAAGGGCCAGTATGTATCAGTTTGTGGATGACACACTATACAGAAGAAGGCCCAACATTGTGAAATTGAAGTGCATTTGCCGGGAAGGAGGAAAGGAACTGCAGGCAGAGATACACAAAGGCATGTGCAGCTCACGCATCGGATCAAGGGCTCTGGTTGGAAAAGCTTTCCGGCAAGGATTTTGCTGGCCCACAGCCCTCCAAGATGCAGTTGAGTTGTTCACCAAGTGTGAAGCCTACCAGTTCCATTCCAAGGATATCCACCTGCCTACCCCAGCTCTTCAGACAATGCCTTTGTCATTGCCGTTTTTGGTCTGGGGGCTCGATATCTTGGGCCCTTTCCCCCTTGCTACCGGGGCTTTGAATTCTTGGTCATTGCAATTGACAAGTTTACAAAGTGGCCAGAAGTAGAAGCCGTGAGAAAGGTGACTGCTCAGTCAGCTATCAAGTTCTTGAAAGGATTGGTGTGCCGCTTCGGAGTCCCTGCTGGGATCATCACCGATAACGGCACCCAATTCACGAGCCGCGTGACACATCTCCAACATATCTATAATTTTTTATTGTTCCATGCTATTATATTATCTGTTTTGGATGTTTTATATGCATTAATATGCTATTTTATATCATTTTTGGGACTAACCTATTAACCTAGAGCCCAGTACCAGTTTCTATTTTTTCCTTGTTTTAGAGTTTCGCAGAAAAGGAATACCAAATGGAGTCCAAACAGAATAAAACTTTTGCCATGATTTTTCTTGGACCAGAAGACACGAAGGAGACTTGGAGTGCAAGTCAGAAGAGACACAAGGTGGCCACAAGGGTACAGGGCACGCCCGAGGGTAGGGCACGCACCCCAACCTTGTGGGCCCCTCGGTGACCCCCTAACCTAGATCTTCCTCCTATATATACTCATATACCCTCAAAACTTCCAGGGGAGCCACAAAACCACTTTTCCACCGCCGCAACCTTCTATACCCATGAGATACCATCTAGGGACCTTTTCCGGCATCCTGCCGGAGGGGGATTCGATCATAGAGGGCTTCTACATCAACACCATTGCCTCTCCGATGAAGCGTGAGTAGTTTACCACAGACCTACGGGTCCATAGCTAGTAGGTATCCATAGCTAGTAGGTAGATGGCTTCTTCTCTCTCCTTGATTCTCAATACCATGTTCTCCTCGATGTTCTTGGAGATCTATCTGATGTAATACTCTTTTGCGGTGTGTTTGCCGAGATCCGATGAATTGTGGATTTATGATCAGCTTATCTAAGAATATTATTTGAATCTCCTCTGAATTCTTATATGCATGATTTGATATCTTTGCAAGTCTCTTCGAACTATCGATTTGGTTTGCCAACTAGATTGGTTTTTCTTGCAATGGGAGAAGTGCTTAACTTTGGGTTCAATCTTGCGGTGCTCGATCCTAGTGACAGAAGGGGAACCGACATATATTGTGTTGTTGCCGTCGAGGATAACAAGATGGGGTTTTCATCATATTGCTTGAGTTAATTCTGCTACATCATGTCATCTTATGTAATGCGTTACTCTGTTCTTATGAACTTAATACTCTAGATGCAGGCAGGAGTCAGTCGATGTGTGGAGTAATAGTAGTAGATGCAGAATCATTTCGGTCTACTTGATACGGACGTGATGCCTATATTCATGATCATTGCCTTAGATATCGTCATAACTTTGCGATTTTCTATCACTTGCTCGGCAGTAATTTGTTCACCCACGGTAATAATTTCTATCTTGAGAGAAGCCTCTAGTGAAACCTATGGCCCCCGGGTCTATTTTCCATCATATAAGTTTCCGATCTATAATTTTAGTTTCCGATTTACTTTCTTTGCAATCTTTTACTTTCCGTTCCATAAACCAAAAATATTACTTTACCGTTTATCCATCTATATTAGATCTCACTTTGCAAATAACCGTGAAGGGATTGACAACCCCTTATCGTGTTGGGTGCAAGTTGGTGTTTGTTTGTGCAGGTATTCAGTGGCTTGTCGCGTTGTATCCTACTGGATTGATACCTTGGTTCCCAAACTAAGGGAAATACTTACTCTACTTTGCTGCATCACCCTTTCCTCTTCAGGGGAAAAACCAATGCAAACCCATCATAAACTCTCATCCCTAGCATTACATTATTCGACATTCGCCTCTCGTTTTCCTCTCCTCCACTTCTAAAACGATTTTTGAAAAGATTCGCCTTTTCCTCTCCCTTCTTCCATTCGTCTTCATCGCTTGCTTTTTGTGTGCTCGTGTGTTGGATTGCTTGCTTTGTCACGATGGCTCAAGATAATACCAAACTGTGTGATTTTTCCAACACCAACAACAATGATTTTATTAGTACTCCGATTGCTCCCGATGCTAATGCGGAATCTTGTGAAATTAATACCGCTTTGCTGAATCTTATTATGAAAGATCAATTTTCTGACCTTCCCAATGAGATGTCGCATCCCATCTTAATAATTTCATTGATTTGTGTGATATGCAAAGGAAAAAAAATATGTGGATAATGGTATTGTTAAATTGAAGCTATTTTCGTTCTCTCTTAGGGATCACGCTAAAATTTGGTTTTCATCTTTTCCTAAAAATAGTATTGATTCGTGGAACAAGTGTGAAGATTCTTTTATTTGCAAGTATTTTCCTCCTGCTAAGATCATCTCCCTTAGGAACGATGTTATGAATTTTAATCAACTTGATTATGAACATGTTGCACAATCTTGGGAGAGGATGAAATTGATGATTAGAAATTTCCCTACACATGGTTTGAATTTGTGGATGATTATACAAAAAATTATGCCATATTGAATTTTGCTTCTAGAAATCTTTTAGATTCGGCAGCGGGAGGCACTTTTATGGAAATTACCATAGGAGAAGCTACTAAACTCCTAGATAATATTATGGTAAATTATTCTCAATGGCATAATGAAAGATCTTCCACTAGTAAAAAAAGTGCATGCTATTGAAGAGATTAATGTTTTGAGTGGAAAGATGGATGAGCTTATGAAATTATTTGCTAGCAAGAGTGCTCCTATTGATCCTAATGACATGCCTTCGTCTACTTTGATTGAAAACAATAATGAATCTATGGATGTGAATTTTTTTGGTAGGAACAATTTTGGTAATAACGCGTATAGAGGTAATTTTAATCCTAGGCCGTTTCCTAGTAATTCCTCTAATAACTATGGTAATTCCTACTACAATTCTCATGGAAATTATAATAATACGCCCTCTTATTTTGAGAATAGTGTTAAAGAATTTATTAGTTCACAAAAGAATATCAATGCTTTGATTGAAGAAAAATTGCTTAAGATTGATGATTTGGCTAGGAACATGGATATAATTTCTCTTGATGTGGATTATTTAAAACTTAGATCTATTCCACCTAAGCATGATATCAATGAGTCTCTCAAGGCAATGAGAATTTCCATTGATGAGTGCAAATAAAGAACCGCTAAGATGCATGCTAAGATGGGACTGGAGATGAGTCAACTTTAGTTAGAAGGCGATGAGTCAACTTTGTTTGCTAAGATGCATGCTAAGATCTTAAAGTGATTGATGTGACTCCTATTTAATCTTTGTTTTCCAATGTAAATCTTGATAAATATGGGACTGGAGATGACTCAACTTTAGTTAGAAGGCGTCCCAATGATTCAGAGTTTTTAGATCTTGATTCAAAAATTGATAAAAGTGGGATTGGAGAGGTCAAAACTTTAGGTAGCAATGAACCCACTCTTTTGGATTTCAAGGACTTTAATTATGATAATTGTTCTTTAATAGATTGTATTTCCTTGTTTCAATCCATGTTGAATTCTCCTCATGCTATAATCAAAACAAAGCTTTTACTAAACATATCGTGGATGCTATGAGGCAATCTTTTGAAGAAAAGCTTGAACTGGAAGTTTCTGTCCCTAGAAAACATTATGATGAGTGGGAACCTACTATTAAGATTAAAATTAAAGATTATGAGTGCTATGCTTTGTGTGATTTGGGTGCTAGTGTTTCTACAATTCCAAAAACTTTATGTGATGTGTTAGGTTTCCGTGAATTTGATGATTATTATTTAAATTTGCATCTTGCGGATTCCACTATTAAGAAACCTATGGGAAGAATTAATGATGTTCTTATTGTTGCTAATAGGAATTATGTGCCCTTAGATTTCATTGTTCTTGATATTGATTGCAATCCTACATGTCCTATTATTCTTGGTAGACCTTTCCTTAGAACGATTGGTGCAATTATTGATATGAAAGAAGGAAACTTTAGATTTCAATTTCCGTTAAGGAAAGGCATGGAACACTTCCCTAGAAAGAAAATTAAATTGCCTTATGAATCTATTATGAGAGCCACTTATGGATTGCATGCCAAAGATGACAATACTGAGATCTATTCGTGTTTTATGCCTAGCTAGGGGCGTTAAACAATAGCGCTTGTTGGGAGGCAACCCAATTTTATTTTTGTTTTGTTTTTAGGCTTTGTTTTGCAATAAATCATTCATATAGCCTCTTTTTAGATGTGGGTTTATGTTTTAATTAGTGTTTGTGTCAAGTAAGACCTTTGGGATAGTTTACGATGATAGTTGATTTGATCCTGCTGAAAAACAGAAACTTTTGCGCCCAGGAGATTAGTTTTCATTTTTTTACAGAAGCGCGATAAAATACTGATTCTTTTTTCACAGGATTAATAAACAAATTGTCTTGTCTAGGACTTCCTAATTTCTCAGGATTTTTGGAGTTTCAAAAGTATTCGAAATATCCAGATTGCTACAGATTGTTCTGTTTTTGACATATTCTGTTTTTCGCATGTTGTTTGCTTATTTTATTGAATCTATGGTTAGTATCGGGGGGTATGAACCATGGAAAAGTTGAAATACAGTAGATATTACACCAATATAAATAAAGAATGAGTTCACAACAATACCAAAAGTGGTGATTTATTTTCTTATACTAACAGAGCTCACGAGATTTTCTGTTGAAGTTTTGTGTTGTGAAGTTTTCAAGTTTTGGGTGAGGATTTGATGGACTATGGAATAAAGAGTGGCAAGAGCCTAAGATTGGGCATGCCCAAGGCACCCCAAGGTAACATTCAAGGAGGCCAAAGGGCCTAAGCTTGGGGATGCCCCGGGAAGGCATCCCCTCTTTCGTCTTCGTCTATCGGTAACTTTACTTGAGGCTATATTTTTGTTCACCACATGATATGTGTTTTGCTTGGAGCGTCTTGTATGATTTTAGTCTTTGCTTTTTAGTTTGCCACAATCATCCTTGCTATACACACCTTTTGGGAGAGACACGCATGAATCATGATTTATTAGAATGCTCCGTGTGCTTCACTTATATTTTTTGAGCTAGGCAAAATTGCTCTAGTGCTTCACTTATATCTTTTTAGAGCACGGCGGTGGCTTTATTTTATAGAAATTAATGAACTCTCGTACTTCACTTATATTATTTTGAGAGTCTTTGGAACAACATGGTAATTTTCTTTGGTTATAAAATTAGTCCTAATATGATAGGCATCCAAAAGGGATATAATAAAAACTTTCATATAGAGTGCATTGAATACTATGAGAAGTTTGATTCCTTATGATTGTTTTGAGATATGAAGATGGTGATATTAGAGTCATGCTAGTAAGTAGTTGTGAATTTGAGAAATACTTGTGTTAAGGTTTATGAGTCCCATAGCATGCACGTATGGTGAACCGTTATGTAATGAAGTTGGAGCATGCGATATTTTTTCATTGTCTTCCTTATGAGTGGCGGTCGGGGACGAGCGATGGTCTTTTCCTACCAATATATCCCCCTAGGAGCATGTGCGCAGTACTTTGTTTCAATGACTAATAGATTTTTGCAATAAGTATGTGAGTTCTTTATGACTAATGTTGAGTCCATGGATTATACACACTCTCACCTTTCCGCCATTGCTAGCCTCTCTAGTACCACGCAACTCTCGCCGGTACCATAAACCCACCACATATCCTTCCTAAAAACAGCCACCATACCTACCTATTGTGGCATTTCCATAGCCATTCTGAGATATATTGCCATGCAACTCTCCACCGTTCCGTTTATTATGACACGCTCCATCGTTGTCATATTGCTTTGCATGATCATGTAGTTGACATCGTATTTGTGGCAAAGCCACCATTCATCATTTTTTATACATGTCGCTCTTGATTCATTGCACATCCCGGTACACCGCCAGAGGCATTCACATAGAGTCATATTTTTGTTCTAGTATCGAGTTCTAATCTTTGAGTTGCAAGTAAATAAAAGTGTGATGATCTTCATTATTAGAGCATTGTCCCTTGTGAGGAAAAAAGAGAAAGGCCAAAAAAAGAGAAGGCCCAAAAAAGAGAAAAGTAAAAGAAAAAATGAGAGAGAAAGAGAGAAGGGACAATGTTACCATCCTTTTTGCCACACTTTTGCTTGAAAGTAGCACCATGATCTTCATGATAGAGAGTCTCATATGATATCACTTTCATATGCTAGTGGGAATTTTTCATTATAGAACTTGCCTTGTATATTCCAACGACAGGCTTCCTCAAAACGCCCTAGGTTTTCATGAGCAAGCAAGTTGGATGCACACCCACTTAGTTTTCATTTTGAGCTTTCATAAACTTATAGCTCTAGTGCATCCGTTGCATGGCAATCCCTACTAGCTCACATTGATATCTATTAATGGGCATCTCCATAGCCCATTGATACGCCTAGTTGACGTGAGACTATCTCCTTCTTTTTGTCTTCTCCACAACCACCGTCTATTCCACCCATAGTGCTATGTCCATGGCTCATGCTCATGTATTCCGTGAAAGTTGAAAAGTTTTGAGAACATCAAAAGTATGAAACAATTGCTTGGCTTCTCATCGGGGTTGTGCATGATTTTAATATTTTGTGTGATGAAGATGGAGCATAGCCAGACTATATGATTTTGTAGGGATAAGTTTCTTTGGCCATGTTATTTTGAGAAGACATAATGATTTATTAGTATGCTTGAAGTATTATTGTTTTTATATCAATATTAAACTTTTGTTTTGAATCTTACGGACTTGAACATTCATGACACACATGGATAAATATGTTAGGTAGCATTCCACATCAAAAATTTTGTTTTATCATTTACCTACTCGAGGACGAGCAGGAATTAAGCTTGGGGATGCTTGATACGTCTCCAACATATCTATAATTTTTGATTGTTCCATGCTATTATATTATCTGTTTTGGATGTTTTATACGCATTAATATGCTATTTTATATGATTTTTGGGACTAACCTATTAACCTAGAGCGCAGTGCCAGTTTCTGTTTTTTCCTTGTTTTAGAGTTTCGCAGAAAAGCAATACCAAACGGAGTCCAAACGGAATAAAACTTTCCCGATGATTTTTCTTGGACCAGAAGACACCCAGGAGACTTGGAGTGCAAGTCAGAAGAGCAAAAAGGAGGCCACAAGGGTCGAGGGCGCGCCCCCCGACCTTGTGGGCCCCTCGGCGACCCCCTAACCTAGATCTTCCTCCTATATATACTCATATACCCTAAAAACTTCCAGGGGAGCCACGAAACCACTTTTCCACCGCCGCAACCTTCTGTACCCGTAAGATCCCATCTAGGGACCTTTTCTGGCATCCTGCCGGAGGGGGATTTAATCACGAAGGGCTTCTACATCAACACAGTTGCCTGTCCGATGAAGCGTGAGTAGTTTACCACAGACCTATGTGTCCATAGCTAGTAGCTAGATGGCTTCTTCTCTCTCTCTTTGATTCTCAATACCATGTTCTCCTTGTTGTTCTTGGAGATCTATTCGATGTAATACTCTTTTGCGGTGTGTTTGCTGAGATCCGATGAATTGTGGATTTATGATCAGCTTATCTATGAATATTATTTGAATCTTCTCTGAATTCTTATATGCATGATTTGGTATCTTTGCAAGTCTCTTCAAACTATCGATTTGGTTTGGCCAACTAGATTGGTTTTTCTTGCAATGGGAGAAGTGCTTAGCTTTGGGTTCAATCTTGCGGTGCTCAATCCTAGTGACAGAAGGGGAACCGACACATATTGTATTGTTGCCATCGAGGATAACAAGATAGGGTTTTCATCATATTGCTTGAGTTAATTCTGCTACATCATGTCATCTTACTTAATGCGTTACTCTATTCTTATGAACTTAATACTCTAGCAGGCAGGAGTCGGTCGATGTGTGGAGTAATAGTAGTAGATGCAGAATCATTTCAGTCTACTTGATACAGACGTGATGCCTATATTCATGATCATTGCCTTAGATATCGTCATAACTCTGCGCTTTTCTATCAATTGCTCGGCAGTAATTTGTTCACCCACCGTAATAATTTCTATCTCGAGAGAAGCCTCTAGTGAAACCTATGACCCCCGGGTCTATTTTCCATCATATAAGTTTCCGATCTATAATTTTAGTTTCCGATTTACTTTCTTTGCAATCATTTACTTTCCATTCCATAAACCAAAAATACCAAAAATATTACTTTACCGTTTATCCATCTATATCAGATCTCACTTTGAAAATAACCGTGAAGGGATTGACAACCCCTTATCGCATTGGGTGCAAGTTGGTGTTTCTTTGTGCAGGTATTCGGTGGCTTGTCGCGTTGTCTCCTACTGGATTGATACCTTGGTTCTCAAAACTGAAGGAAATACTTACTCTACTTTGCTACATCACCCTTTCCTCTTCAAGAGAAAAACCAACGCAAGCTTAAGAGGTAGCACCGCGCCTTCATGCAGTACGTTCACGCCCTCGTAAGCAAGGTCTCATTCGCCTCTGTCGCTCATCCAAGGAGCAACGGGCAAGTCGAGAGGGCGAACGCTGAAGTGTTGCGAGGGCTCAAGACGAGAACTTTTGATAAGCTGTAGAAGTGTGGCAGGCGGTGGATCGACGAGCTGCCAGTGGTTCTTTGGTCCCTCAAAATGACATCAAATCGAGCTACCGGGCAGACTCCCTTCTCCCTAGTCTATGGGGTAGAAGCAGTTATCCCCATGGAACACATTTACGGGTCACCTCGAGTGCTTGCCTACGATGAAGTAGCGCAAGAACAACACCGATGTGATGACACTATGCTACTCGAGGAGAACCATCTCCAGGCTGCTACGCGTGCCGCACGCTACCAGCAAGTCCTGCGTCGCTATCATAGTCGCAGGGTTCATGCCCGGTGTTTTGAGGAAGGCGACCTTGTCCTTAGGCGCGTTCAGTCTGCCAAGGGTACAAACAAGTTGACGCCGAAGTGGGAAGGCCCTTACCGGGTGGTACGAGTAACCAGGCCGGGCGCAGTCCGCCTGGAGACCGGAGATGGCATTCAATTGCAAAACTCATGGAATATTGAGCATCTCCGCAAGTTCTACCCGTAAGGCGCGGCTGTCGGGCCCTGCCTGGCCCGGCAGCCACCCTTTTGTACAGGCCTTGCCTCTGTTACCTGTAACCCATTGTACAAAGCCAGGCGCAGAGCCTAAGAAACAAAGAAATAAATGAAGCGCCGGGGGGGGGCGACAAATTGCACGCATGCATAAGCACATCATGAGCATAGCATGTACATATAGATAAGGTCGCATGAGACATCATTTTCATGTGCACCAGATTGCAGGCTCCTACCATGGATTCCGTCCCGAAGAGGAGAAGAGAAGACAAGACTACATTGCGATCTCCGACAAGCCCAAACAGATAAGTTCTCTCTCTTATCCTTACGTGTTTTGTAAGTGAAAACTTACGCATAAGGAAATCTCACCACTTTCAAAACTTAGGTGCCCCCGTACCCTCACTCAAACATTGCTTCGGTCGAGGAGGTTGTGGTGGCCTTTGGTGAGAAGGATTGGCGGGGGGCTGGTCCCTCTGTACAGTTTGGGCCCGGCAAGCGTAGTTCCGCGGCAGTAGACTGAGGGTACCGACAAGATAACCTACCGGGAGAAACTTGTTTACTTGAAAGTATGGAGCCATTCTGCCTCTGCATGTACATGTTACATGCACAAGTGCCCGACAAGGTTTATCCTTTTCATTAATATGATCAACAAGTATAGATCTTATAGAACAAAAACATTGATAAAAGAGATTACATAATTTGAACTAAAGTTTGGTGAGTGCCTACAGATTTTAGATTGAAAAAAGATAAGTGCCCCGTGATGCCCTTTCTTGTCCCTCTCCTCCTAGGCACGACAGTAGAAGGCAAAGAAGGCAAAAGGGGCGCCTAGGCAGAAGCCCAGCCTGATCCTGTCGGGCTCCAGGAAAGGTAGCCCTTCAGGACCAGGGAGGCGCGGGCGAAGGTGATGGTGAAGAGATTGGTGGAGATGGGCTCCGCACCGCCACCACCAAGGCCAGTAGGATGCGGCAGGGCAAACAAAGTTGCAGCCCACGAGGAAGCCTGTCGGGGCCCAGCTGGAAGGCTGTTGGAGGAGCCGGAAGCGCCATCTCCACCCCTGCGCCCAACTCCCCGACAAATCACCTTACCGGAGAGGAGATGCAGGCGCATATGATGGTGTCGCCACCTGACCATGACGGTGCGGCTGGAGCTCAGCCGGAGTCAGAGTCGCCGCCCTCCCGGTCGGCGCCGTCATCATCGTCGCCATTGTCCTCCTCGTCGCTATCGCCTGAGGAGGACCTTTCGTCATCGGTCGAGCTCTCCGCATAACACCCTAAGCAAGCACCTGAGCTCCCAAAAACCTTGACGGAAAGGAAATTGGCCTCCATTAACTTAAAATGGAGGGCGTGCCCTTGCGACAAGCTATGGGCTTGGATAAAGGTCTTCCAGCCATGGCGGAAGTACATGACATGAGGAGCGGGGAAATCCACATCCACCCGTATGCTGCCATTCCCGCAGCCCCTCATGTGTAGTCTCAATGCGCGCGGCTGTTCTAGCTCCATCGCCCTTGCAAATGGAGTGGGGAGACGGAGGCGGCCGCGCAGAGGCTTATATAGCCTAAGGACAAACTCCAGGGGCTGGTCTCCGACATGGCCTTCCATCGGGGGAGGAGCCGCCGGCAGGGGCGCGATCAGAGCGCCAACTTATCGCCCTCGTCCCTGTGCGCCACGACGACCTTGACCTTGACCTCGCCGTCTCCTGCCTCCTCTCACAGCAGACTCCGCCCCCACATCTTTGGAGAGAGGAGGGAGACGTTGTTGAGCAGAAGTTCTCGTCGCCACCGGAACAAGGCCAGACCCTCGACCTCTCACCATGATAAGCGGGAACTACTGTAGAGATGGCGAAGGAAGGAGGTGTGGAGGAATGTCTCGCACCGGGCGCCCTTTTATAGGCGGGCATGGCAGGGGGCTGGATTCTTTTCATGAAGGTGGCTGCCCCGCACGGCCAGTCCGGCTCCCCCTTGCCATGAAAGGCTCGAAGAATCAAGGCCAACACTCTGCTCCAATCCACGGTGCCTGGCTTTCTTCCATGGCGCCCATTCTCGTATCCTTCACATCTGCCACCAACCCTGCGCAATGCATGCAGTACACGTGGCAGAGGTGCTTGGAGCAGGAAGGGTAGTGGGGTGGCAGTTACCGCCCCATGAACATGGGACATGGGTGCTCCGCAGATCGTGGCCCATTATCTCTCCCACCACAATTGGCTTTATGCGATGCACGGGAGAACCAAAAACTACCGCGGCCTCAGGTTAATGAAGAAGCAAAAAAGATCTCAAAGGACAAGTAGCTACTCCTCTCTCGCCTGTGCACTGGTTGGGGCCTACCCCGACGACGCCCGGCACTACGTTCAGGCCAGCCCCCGGGGCTCCTGTCGGTACAACAAACCCTGGGTCTGTTGCCCAGACTATGCACATGCCCGAGATTGAGGCTACAACATCCAAGACAAGGCCGAGATGGAGAGATAAGCCCTTTGAGAAATCAAAGGGAAGGTTAAGAAGGCCAGATCAAGCCAAAGAAGCAAGATACCACCAAGGGAAAACCTCCCTTGCCAGGCAGGCGAGCCTGACGAGGTTGGGGTTGCCCCGAAAGCAAGCCTCAAGACCGTCCCGACAGGCCTGCCGAGACCTGCGAAGGCAAACTACCCTGCCAAGGCTCCACCGCACCACCGCACCACCTCACAGTGACACAAGTCTTCAATCAGTGCGGTGTCAAGCCTCCAAGTGACTAAGTGGCTATTCTTAGCCACATGGCAGCCACTTTCTACAGAAACCACCTCCAAATGACACCCGTCCAGAGACGTGTCATGCAGTCAGACAAGAAGGTGGCCGAACAGACCGACAAGGCTTGCCAGGCAGGCCTTGATGTGACACTAAGCAGCACATTTAATGCGCTCTGCCCTGTCTGCAGAGTTATGTATGATAGCACCGTTTGCTATCTAATCAATGCATAATGACTGATTTGCCATTGTGGTGACCCCTTGATCTATAAAAGGAGGGCCATGGCAACCATAGAAAGGATTTGAACCCTTGTGCACTTGTATGCGCGTAGCTGCTCTTGTCCCAAGGCGACCCTGCCGGGCTAGAGCGCTACGTTTCCACCACCACCAACCATCAATCCACCAAAATCAAGGATAAGGTTTTATGCCTCACGGTGGCTCAAACCTGGGTAAAATCGCCCGTGTGATCTCTGCCATGCTGCACTGCGGTTCTCCGCTCTTTGTGCAACGTGCTCAGCCCCTCGTCGAACCAAAAAGGGGCTCATGGCTGTAACACCCCAAGAATCATGATACAGTAATCTCCCTCTAATGGTGGCCATGTCATCATGATTACTATGCAAATTGCCACTTGTCCAAAATTAAAATCAATTCAAATTTAAATCGCTAGTGAAATTATTATTTCTTTGAACAGTAAAACTGAAATGTTCAAATTATTCCATAATTCCCCTGATCATTTTTCATGTTGAACCCAACCTTATTGACCCACCAATTAATCCCTAGGAATTAATAAATGGTCCAACAACAAATATTTCAGCCTTTTCAAAATAAACAAATATCTATACATTTCCAAATGATGTGAAACCCTGTGTGTGGTCTTGAAATGTTGTACTGGATTTATATGCCAAGTCTTAACTCAAACAAAATTCATTTGCTAATTTAAATATATGAGAGAACATCAGTTGATTTAATTGACAGAAAAAAGAAAAGGACCTAACACTACGGTGTCGCTAGGCAATAAATGGCCACAACGCACAAGGCCCAGCCCAGCTGAGGTCATCCCCAACCTCCTACTATAGGAGCAGTGGATGCGTGGCGGGCATCCCACGGCCATGAGCGCGCCCGGCCAGGTGCCGACCATCCGCCGTTCTCTTGAGGTAGATAAGAACCACCCCGACGCCATCGACCAACCCTAGCCCCTCGTTTTCCCTCTGTTGCTCCCCCCGATCTAGAAACGTAGCCGAGCGAAGTCGTCGCCGCCGCCTTCGTCGATCCTGCGGCCACTGGCCTCCCCTCCCCGCGCCAAGACATCCAGAAGCTCCTCCATTGTCGTCTCCTTTGCCCTCGCATAAGGGCCCGAGCTGGGAGGCGCCGTACGCTCGCCATCGCCGTCATCTTCGCCCACAGCCGCCGCATCTCGTCGTCGAGTTCTTCGTGTCCGGCCACCACCGCGCTCCCCGACCACGTCCACAAGCTCCGCGGGGAGCATCTCCTCCGATTCCCGGCTTTTACTCCGTTGATTTGTTGCCGTATTGTCATCCCCACGAGCTCGAGCGCCATGGACGAAACATCTCGTCCGCGTGCGCGCCCACGTGTTCCTGGTCGCGCCCTCGCCAGCCACCCATGCCCGCGCCCGCTGGTGCCTCCGCCCCGTGCCCGCGCACCGGCCGTCCTGCTGCGCGTCGCTCCGGCCGCCCGGTGCCTCCCGCTGCTATACTGCTGCTGCTTCTGTTGCCGTTGGCCACTACTCCTGTGCCGCTGGCAGCTACTGTCATTCCGGCCTCCTGATGCTGCCGCTGCGTTGCTTGCTCTGCCCACTGTCACTCCCGCTAGAAGCCGCCATCGCTGCTGCTCCTTGCCCGCAAGCCCCTGCCTGCGCGCCGGCAGGGCCGCGCCCCGCGCCATGCCCGTAGCTGCGCCTCGTGTGCGCCTGCTCCTTGCATGCCGCTGCGCTGTTCCTTTGCTACTGCCTTGCTGCTACTTAGCTGCCGCCGCTGCTCTTACTTCTGCTGCTGCTCATTGCTTTGCCATGGCCGTGGTGTTGTGCAGCATAGTGTGTGTATGGGTGTGTGTTCTGTGTCTGTGGCCGGCCCAAATACTAGTTTAAGGACGAGAAATGGTGTTCTACCATGCATCCCGTGCATGGCTAAGCTATCCATTTCTTGGAGATACGGACGCATGCAGATGTGGCCTACTCTATTTTCATCGCATGTTGCTTATTCAATTGAATTTATTTCCTCCCATTCTACCACTCTTGTGTCTTGTCACATCAACCATTTATTACTATGCTTCATCCACAAAATGCACAAAAGCTATGCTTTGTCCATCATATCATGTCTTGCTCCACTCTCACATGTTTTTTCACGTGTTTACAAATTAGAAATCATTTTATCTTATAAACCAAAATTTCAATAGAAGATGCATCTGCATATTTGTGCTTCTCGTGACGAGGGCTTTCAAACAAAAACATTCTCGAATATATTTTGACAAGTTTTAAAATCAAATTTTGAAACACGATGAAACTTTATTAAACATGGTCCCGTTTAAAATTTCACTAAAATATTTTCGAGTCTGATCTTGTTTAAAAGGTCTCATCACGAGTATTAAAAATATGCAAACAAATTATAAATCAAACTTGAGGTTCATAATCTATGTGGGTTTCAAATATCCTCAACTTAAAATATAGTATTAATTGAGTAGGAAAAAAGAGATAGGCTGATAGGTAGAGTAGGTTATTCACCTGACTTTGTCAGACACACTTTTAAGAATACATCTGACATGGTGGGTAGGTGATACATGCACGGTATATACCGTGCACGGTAGATAATCCGCTCTCGTTTAAGGAATAGTTTAGTTAGTTAGTCTAATTAATAGTAGTACTAGTTAATTAGTTCAATAGTAGGTGACATGTGGACACATGGTTAGTTTAAAGAAAAATAATTTTTCAGAAAAATCTAAGTCAATGACATGTGGCCCCTTACATTGTTCATATGTTGACTAGCCAACATTTGACTGGGTCAACCCAACCCCACTGGTCCCACTGTCATACACTACGGCTAGAATAGCACTAGGTGACAAAAGAATTTTGTTGTTTTATTTTCGAATTAAAAGAATTCTGTAAAAATAGAAATTCATTTTAAACTTTGTAAATTCATATAAAATAATCTGTAACACGGATGAAAATAATTTATATATGAAAGTTGCTCAAAAAAATCCAACGAATCCGGATACGCGGTCCGTTCAATTGTCACATGCGCCTAGCATGCTGAACATGGAACCGTCCCCTTTCTTTTGATCTGTCCGAAAAACTTCAGACGCCGGGAAAACCCCTCCGGATGTTTTCCCTGTCCGTTTGCAGCGTCTAGCACTGCGTTAGTTCACCCCTAACACCGCGTATTACCATGTTATGCTTTATGATGCTTCGTTTGCTTTATATTTATTGTTTCTTCCCCTCTTCTCTCTGGTAGACCCCGAGACCGAGGCTGCCCCTGTGATCGACTATGTCAACGACGACACTTCTTCCTTTTCAACAGAGCTCCAGGCAAGCAAACCCCCTTGAGCATTCCAATATCGCCCATTTCTTTCCCTCTCATGCTTGCATTAGAACTGCTACTGCTTTCTGTATAATTCTACTCTGATGCATAGCCTGTTTTTATTACCTGCTTATTGTTACCTTACCTGCTTATCCTAAACTGCTTAGTATAGGTTGGTTAGTGCTCCATCAGTGACCCCCACCTTGTCCTTGTTGCCCCTGCTTCATCATCGAAGACCCGATCAACAGGATCGAAGACCAGACCTCGGCACCGCACATCACTTTCCCCTTTTGTTGCTCGACTCTATAGAGTTACCATCGAGTGCCGAGGGTGGAACCTCTTACATCACTCCCGATGAGAGCTCTGTAGTGTAGCTATTCGGTCGTGGTCAACGAGGGTGATTTCCTCCTTAACCACTTCCGATACGGCTCTGTCGTGAACCCCTCAAGTGTGAACCTCGAGGGTGGATCCTCTTACGTTCACCTTGGTGATTACATCGAGTGGAATTCACCGGGGGTGATTCCTTGGGTTTTCCCCTTGGTGTTAGACACACGGTTACTATGGTTACTATGACTTTACACTAAACCATGTTATTAAAACGGGTCGGCCCTGAGGGGTACCCGCGCGAGCTTAATAGCGAGTGATGTGGAGTCGGGTTGACCTGGAAGGTGCCCGTGAGATTCTTACGAGGCGTGGCCGGGCATTCTTAGCCCTTGCCGCGAGTACTCGAGACGGGGCGACGGGGTCACATCTTTCGTGAGTCTCTGCTTGTTACCGCGCGTTCCTAATCCACTACGATTTGGATATTTGATCCGAGGGGCCTCTGGCCTGATAGCACTAACCATCACGTGGGCATAGTATGGGTGTTATGCGTCGTATACATCAGCCAAAGCTTAATAGACGTCAGCGACTGAGCGGCGCGCGCCGGGTTGGACTGCGTAAGCACCTGCCTTTTTGAAGGAGGTAGCTTGGTCTGCTCACCGGCCACCCACGCAACGTGCAGGAGTTCCCAAGGCGATAGCCCATGAACCCTGGGGGCATAGGTTTAGTCCGACATGCTTGACCTCTCTATTAAGCCTAGGTCGGGTTGCGGCGTATTGTTTGGCCGAGGCCGGGCATGACCCAGGAAAGTGTGTTCGGCCGGAGTTAATCGAGCATGGTGGGTAAGTTGGTGCACCCCTGCAAGGAAGAAAACATCTATCGATAGCCTGTCCTACGGTAACAGACACTTGGAGTTGTATCCCGGTCGATACAACTAGAATTGGATACTTGAGATGAGAAATGGTTATGAGAAATGGATAGTATGGCTCTGAGATTGCTTTCTCGCAGGGAGTCGAGAAAGGTTCTCTGGCCGAGGTTGATAACACTACCTATATGCTGCAAGATGCTTGAAGATGCTTGAAGATGCTAGTCTTCGATAGGCTAGGCTTTCCCCTTCTTTCTGGCATTCTGCAGTTTACTCCACAGATATAGCCCATTTCCTTTGATACAGATGCATACTTAGTTTAGATCTGATGTAAGTCTTGCGAGTACTTTGGATGAGTACTCACGGCTGCTTTGCTACCTCTTTTTCCCCATACCCGATTGTTGCGACCAGATGACGGATCCCATGAGCCAGACGACACCACTGATGACTATTGCTACCCCGAGGATGCCTAGTACTACGTGACGACCGCTGGCGACTTGGAGTAGTTAGGAGGCTCCCAGGTAGGAGGCCTTGCCTTTTCGATCGATGTTGTTTTTGTGCTAGCCTTCTTAAGGCAAACTTGTTTAACTCATGTCTGTACTCAGATAATGTTGCTTCCGCTGACTCTTGTGTATTCGAGCTTATGTATTCGAGCCCTCGAGGCCCCTGGCTTGTAATATAAAGATTGTATTATTTTAATTTGTTTCTAGAGTTGTGTTGTGATATCTTCTCGTGAGTCTTTGATCTTGATCATACACATTTGCGTGTATGATTAGTGTACGATTGAATCGAGGGCGTCACAAGTTGGTATTAGAGCCGACTGCCTGTAGGTAGCCCCCTTTTCAATGCCTTGGCCAAAGTTGAGTCTAATCACTAAAAAACTTTTACTAACATGGTTGTGTGTCTTACGGGCCCACGTCGTCATTGGGTGGTATTAGGATCTTTTATTCCTTATCTTACTCTGGGATTCTGATCTCTCTTCTCCTCGGGTTAAAGGTTTTACTAACTCTAACATTAGGATCTCGTGGTCACATCCACCCGGAGATCCCCTTATTACAGATGATCGCCTACTGCACCAGAAGATTTCGAAGATACTCTACGATGTTCTCTCAAGACTTTGTGCCATCGCTTTTGCAATTCCCTCTCATCGATAAACCCATATGGATGACCACAAACACTTGTCATTCATACCATCATTCCCCGTTGATCTTGTTATCACTAGATACCCCTTAGTTCTCTCTTTTGTTCTGAGAATACTTTGTGCCTACTGCCTTGCAGTTCCTTGTCACATGAATACCTCTATGGATAATTCCTCGCACTTACCGAGTATCCGCTCATCCCCATTTGTTCATGTGTTTCACAAAATTCTTTGAAATACTATTCGATCTTCCGAAATCCTTAGTAGCGTATTGCTCTTGAAATTCTTGCCTACTTACATTATGGTTAATTCCATGTGTCTAGCAATATTCCTTAAAATCCTTTGTGAGTCCCATTTTGATCCTATTGATTCAACAGGTGTGTGCATGCACGCAATCATCAGTCGATCCTTTTAAATTATCTTTCCGGCTCAAACGTCATTTTGAACATGAGCCGGTTCTCGACCAATCTATTTGTCATCAATTGTACCCCTAGGTCTATTCAACTTATCCATCCTTGATGAGAGCGTCTACTTCTGATCCTTCATTTTGGAAATCATAATTCCTTTGTTATCTAAGCATCAAATTATTCAGATGTTCTATAATCCGATGCCCTTGCATTCTTTCTTCCTCGGATTTAGTACCGATACTCACATCAGCTCCATTGTGGACCGCTAGGCCCAATGCTGGGTTATTATCCGATTGTATCCTTCACATTCAAAATTCTTGTGAGTTATTCCCATAATACATAATGAAATTGACAATTTGTATCCTCTATTTTTGTCAACCATGCTCTACCTTCTGAGCTTGTGTCATTTACTCTTGGAGTTTGTGGCATATGTTCCCAAGATGCCCCTATGGGTTAAATCTGTTCTTTTTCCATTTGTGTGAACCCCAAAGGTTTCATTGGTCATACTCATATGATATTTCACCAGTTAAAACTTTCAACACCAATGCCATTTTCAAAGTGAGAAGTGAATGAAAGGTTATGTATTGGAGAAGTGGGAGTCGACCTTGAACTTTATGTTCATGCCCATGGAAACGATGTAGATCTTATCATGAAAGCTTCTCCTAAAATTAATTGTCCCCTTGGTATAAGTTCATATATCTGGGATTTGGTCTTCTACAAACGTGGTTTCGACCATATTGTTCTTCTTTGATCTCATTTCTTGGACAAGTTAAAGTACTGGTCTTCTGCAGATGAATACACATGTCCAAACTCTATTATGCCCTATCTTAGAGTATTACCCTCTAGTATCTCGGGGATATCATGCATTGCACTACATCTTATGAACTTTTGATGAAGTACTACCTTACCCTGTCTTAGTCACTTCATGGGTTCTGGGTTGTTTGTCAACCGAGAACACTGATAGGTGAATCGATTCCACACTCCGATTCAATAACTCTTAAGTAATTTTCGTTGCTTACGAGTTTAATAATCCTTCAAGTCATTTCTAGCCTAATCGGCAATATCATTATCGTGCCAAATTTTAAACTGTGCTACCTGGTTCTTCTTAGTGCACACTTTTTGAAGATGAGCTAATATTACGTTGATCTTCCTCATTATATCATTTCACCTTGAACAACAAGCTTGACTTCGATCTTGTGTCGAATATGTGGTTCTCATAGCCTTTCAATTCATCCTTCCTTTTCTCCTCGATGGCATCTTCATAGAGTCTCTCGACAAAATTTGTCGTGATCACCGTCAACACTTTGGCTTCTTCAGAGATGTCAATTGAATTCATGGCTAGAAATACCATCCCTGCCCCTCGATGATTGTGATATCATCGATGACATCTTGACTTTCTGCCAACACAGACCTGGTTGTGCTTGGTTATTCCTTACGTTCTGAGATAATCTTGGAATTTTTTTCTCGGTATCTCTTGTGATCTTAGAACCCAATCTTTACTTCACACCATATCATTGCTGCATCGAAAGATGACTGTGGTATTCCAAATATCAACAAGAACATCGGAATCATAATACAAAAATGTTTCTCGTTCAATTACCCTCACACCATTGTATGGGCAATATCATGATTCTTCCCTCGCCCCATTATCTAAATGCTTTTGAAGTTGCTATCCTATCATGTATATCCTGCTCCGCTTTTCCTTGGGAAGGATATACTCCCAACTCTTATGTGTAAACACATCTTCCTTCCCATTCGACTGTTTGATTTGATAATCATATTTTTCCTTTCCATTGGTTTGTTTAACCTTTCTTGTGATCTATATGATATAAGCAGAAATGAATCCCTGCTTATAAAACACCCCGATGTACAACCTTGTCAGTGAGACCCTGTTACTAATGTTGCTGACATTTCGGTATCACCAATGGACGAGAACTTTGCCTATTGGTCTGCCTCGAATTAATGAGCAGGAAAATGGTTCTCTTCGTCCCTCGCCCATGGTGCTGATGTTGTTACCGACATAACTGACAGACTATCCTCTGACATACCTTGTTGTTGCGACCGGTAAGATGTCACCATCCTCCCTACTCTCGATCGACACTCACCACAGTTCCACAGGATCGGAACCTGACTCTCTTGTATATCCTTGATTCCGAAGTATCATATGCTCTTGACTTTGTGTGTTATCATGAGCCACCCTCCGAGAGATGATCTATTCCCGTTGCTCCGAACCCCCTTTCACACTATGTTCAGGTACCGATCGGATACCCATTCGCTCGAAACTTCTTATTGTAACTTCTTACTTTGCTCTTGATATTTTCTTAAGTTTCAATTCGAGAGTTACCTTCCGCCACCTTCCCTGATGTTATCTACCAGATAAGCAACCTTGTATAGGTATGTTCTTCTGAAGCTACCCCTTATCCTTTTCGTAAGTACATTGGGATCCCGAAGAAGGTCTGACGGCTTCATCATGATGACCTAAAGCAGAGAAATGAAGACATCAATGTAATGGATCGACCTCTTCGAGAAGAGCAACCAAGACCGAAAATACTCGTTAGAATTTCGTAACCAGAACTTCCCCCCTTTCTCCACCTCTTAAATCTCGGGACGAGATTTCTTGTAGTGGAAGAGATTTGTAACACCCCGAGAATCATGATACAGTAATCTCCCTCTAATGGTGGCCATGTCATCATGATTACTATGCAAATTGCCACTTGTCCAAAATTAAAGTCAATTCAAATTTAAATCGCTAGTGAAATTATTATTTCTTCGAACAGTAAAACTGAAATGTTCAAATTATTCCATAATTCCCCTGATCATTTTTCATGTTGAATCCAACCTTATTGACCCACCAATTAATCCCTAGGAATTAATAAATGGTCCAACAACAAATATTTCGGCCTTTTCAAAAAAAACAAATATCTATACATTTCCAAATGATGTAAAACCTTGTGTGTGGTCTTGAAATGTTGTACTGGATTTATATGCCAAGTCTTAACTCAAAAAAAATTCATTTGCTAATTTAAATATATGAGAAAACATCAGCAGATTTAATTGACAGAAAAAAAGAAAAGGACCTAACACTATGGTGTCGCTGGGCAATAAGTGGCCACAACGCACAAGGCCCAGCCCAACTGAGGTCACCCCAACCTCCTGCTACAGGAGCAATGGATGTGTGGCGGGCATCTCACGGCCATGAGCGCGCCCGGCCAGGTGCCGACCATCCACCGTCCTCTTGAGGTAGATAAGAACCACCCCGACGCCATCGACCAACCCTAGCCCCTCGTTTTCCCTCGGTTGCTCCCCCGATCTAGAAACGTAGCCGAGCGAAGTCGTCACCGCCGCCTTCGTCGATCCCGCGGCCACCGGCCTCCCCTCCCCGCGCCAAGACATCCAGGAGCTCCTCCATTGTCGTCTCCTTTGCCTTCGCATAAGGGCCCGAGCTGGGAGGCGCCGTACGCTCGCCATCGCCGTCATCTTCGCCCACAGCCGCCGCATCTCGTCGTCGAGTTCTTCGTGTCCGGCCACCACCGCGCTCCCCGACCACGTCCACAAGCTCCGCGGGGAGCATCTCCTCGGATTCCCGGCTTTTACTCCGTTGATTTGTTGCCGTATTGTCATCCCCTCGAGCTCGAGCGCCATGGCCGAAACATCTCGTCCGCGTGCGAGCCCACGTGTTCCTGGTCGCGCCCTCGCCAGCCACCCATGTCCGCGCCCGCTGGTGCCTCCGCCCCGTGCCCGCGCGCCGGCCGTCCTGCCGCGCGTCGCTCCGGCCGCCCGATGCCTCCCGCTGCTATAATGCTGCTGCTTCTGTTGCCGTTGGCCACTACTCCTGTGCCGCTGGCAGCTACTGTCATTCCGGTCTCCTAATGCTGCCGCTGCGTTGCTTGCTCTGCCCACTGTCACTCCCGCTAGAAGCCGCCATCGCTGCTGCTCCTTGTCCGCAAGCCCCTGCCTGCGCGCCGGCAGGGCCGCGCTCCGCGCCATGCCCGCAGCTGCGCCTCGTGTGCGCCTGCTCCTTGCATGCCGCTGCGCTGTTCCTTTGCTACTGCCTTGCTGCTACTTAGCTGCCGCCGCTGCTCTTACTTCTGCTGCTGCTCATTGCTTTGCCATGGCCGTGGTGTTGTGCAGCGTAGTGTGTGTGCGTGAGTGTGTGTTCTGTGTGTGGCTGGCCCAAATACTAGTTTAAGGACTAGTTTAGTTAGTTAGTCTAATTAGTATTACTACTAGTTAATTAGTTCAATAGTAGGTGACATGTGGACCCATGGTTAGTTTAAAGAAAAATCTAAGTCAATGACATGTGGCCCCTTACACTGTTCATATATTGACTAGTCAACATTTGAATGGGTCAACCCAACCCCACTGGTCCCATTGTCATACACTACGGCTAGAATAGCACTAGGTGACAAAAGTATTTTGTTGTTTTATTTTCGAATTTAAAGAATTTTGTAAATATAGAAATTCATTTTAAACTTTGTAAATTCATATAAAATAATTCGTAACTTAGATGAAAATAATTTATATATGAAAGTTACTCAGAAAAATTCAACGAATCCGGATACGTGGTCCGTTCATCTGTCACATGCCCCTACCACGCTGAACATGAAACCGTCCCCTCTCTTTTCATCTGTCCTAAAAACTTCAGACGCCGGGAAAACCCCTCCGGATGTTTTCCCTCTCCGTCTGCAGCGTCTAGCACTGCGTTAGTTCACCCCTAACACCGCGTATTACCATGTTATGCTTTATGATGCTTTGTTTGCTTTATATTTATTGTTTCTTCCCCCTCTTCTCTCTGGTAGACCCCGAGACCGAGGCTGCCCCTGTGACCCACTATGTCGACGACAACACTTCTTCCTTTTCAACAGAGCTCCAGGAAAGCAAACCCCCCTTGAGCATTCTGATATCGCTCATTTCTTTCCCTCTCATGCTTGCATTAGAACTGCTACTGCTTTCTGTATAATCCTACTCTGATACATAGCCTGTTTTTGTTACCTGCTTATTGTTACCTTACCTGCTTATCCTAAACTGCTTAGTATAGGTTGGTTAGTGCTCCATCAGTGACCCCCACCTTGTCCTTGTTGCCCCTGCTTCATCATCAAAGACCCGATCAACAGGATCGAAGACCAGACCCCGGCACCGCACATTACTTTCCCGTTTTGTTGCTCGACTCTGCAGAGTTACCATCGATTGCCGAGGGTGGAACCTCTTACATCACTCCTGATGAGAGCTCTGTAGTGTAGCTATTCGGTCATGGTCAACGAGGGTGATTTCCTCCTTAACCACTTCCGATATGGCTCTGTCGTGCAACCCCTCAAGTGTGAACCTCGAGGGTGGATCCTCTTACGTTCACCTTGGTGATTACATTGAGTGGAATTCACCGGGGGTGATTCCTCGGGTTTTCCCCTTGGTGTTAGACACACGGTTACTATGGTTACTATGACTTTACACTGAACCATGTTACTAAAGACGGGTCGGCCCTGAGGGGTACCCGCGTGAGCTTAATAGCGAGTGATGTGGAGTCGGGTTGACCTGGAAGGTGCCCGTGAGATTCTTACGAGGCGTGGCCGGGCATTCTTAGCCCTTGCCGCGAGTACTCGAGACGGGGCGACGGGGTCACATCTTTCGTGAGTTTCTGCTTGTTACCGCGCGTTCCTAATCCACTACGATTTGGATATTTGATCCGAGGGTCCTCTGGCCTGATAGCACTAACCATCACGCGGGCATAGTATGGGTGTTCTGCGTCGTATACATCAGCCAAAGCTTAATAGACGTCAGCGACTGAGCGGCGCGCGCCGGGTTGGACTGCGTAAGCACCTGCCTTTTTGAAGGAGGTAGCTAGGTCTGCTTACCGGCCGCCCACGCAACGTGCAGGAGTTCCCGAGGCGATGGACCATGAACCCTAGGGGCATAGGTTTAGTCCGGCGTGCTTGACCTCTCTATTAAGCCTAGGCCGGGTTGCGGCGTATTGTTTGGCCGAGGCCGGGCATGACCCAGGAAAGTGTGTTCCGCCGGAGTTAATCGAGCATGGTGGGTAAGTCGGTGCACCCCTGCAGAGAAGAAAACATCTATCGATAGCCTGTCCTACGGTAATAGACACTTGGAGTTGTATCCCGATCGATACAATTAGAATTGGAAACTTGAGATGAGAAATGGTTATGAGAAATGGATAGTATGGCTCTGGGATTGCTTTCTCGCAGGGAGTCGAGAAAGGATCTCTGGACGAGGTTGATAACACTACCACTACTTTACATTATGTTGATCTGTACTCTTCTATATGCTGCAAGATGCTTGAAGATGCTAGTCTTCGATAGGCTAGGTTTTCCCCTTCTTTCTGGCATTCTGCAGTTTAGTCCACAGATACATCCCATTTTCTTTGATACAGATACATACTTAGTTTAGATCTGATGTAAGTCTTGCGAGTACTTTGGATGAGTACTCACGGCTGCTTTGCTACCTCTTTTCCCCCATACCCGATTGTTGTGACCAGATGACGGATCCCAGGAGCCAGACGACACCACTGATGACTATTGCTACCCCGAGGATGCCTACTACTATGTGACGGCCGCTGACGACTTGGAGTAGTTAGGAGGTTCCCAGGTAGGAGGCCTTGCCTTTTCGATCGATGTTGTTTTTGTGTTAGCCTTCTTAAGGCAAGCTTGTTTAACTCATGTCTGTACTCAGATAATGTTGCTTCTGCTGACTCTTGTGCATTCGAGCTTATGTATTCGATCCCTCGAGGCCCCTGGCTTGTAATATAAAGCTTGTATTATTTTAATTTGTGTCTAGAGTTGTGTTGTGATATCTTCCCGTGAGTCCTTGATCTTGATTGTACACATTTGCGTGTATGATTAGTGTACGATTGAATCGAGGGCGTCAAAAGTTGGTATCAGAGCCGACTGCCTGTAGGTAGCCCCCTTTCCAACGCCTTGGCCGAAGTTGAGTCTAATCACTGAAAAACTTTTACTAACATGGTTGTGTGTCTTACGGGCCCACGTCGCCATTGGGTGGTATTAGGATCTTTTATTCCTTATCTTACTCTGGGATTCTGATCTCTCTTCTCCTCGGGTTAAAGGTTTTACTAACTCTAACATTAGGATCTCATGGTCACATCCACCCGGAGAGCCCCTTGTTATAGGTGATCGCCTACTGCACCAGAAGATTTTGAAGATACTCTACGATGTTCTCTCAAGACTTTGTGTCATCACTTTTGCAATTCCCTCTCATCGATAAACCCCTATGGATGACCACAGATACCCCGAAGTTCTCTCTTTTGTTCTGAGAATACTTTGTGCCTACTGCCTTGCAATTCCTTGTCACATGAATACATCTATGGATAATTCCTCGCACTTACCGAGTATCCGCTCATCCCCATTTGTTCATGTGTTTCACAAAATTCTTTGAAATACTATTCTATCTTCCGAAATCCTTAGTAGCGTATTACTCTTGAAATTTTTGCCCACTTACATTATGGTTAGTTCCATATGTCTAGCAATATTCCTTAAAATCCTTTGTGATTCCCATTTTGATCCTATTGATTCAACAGGTGTGCGCATGCACGCAATCATCAGTCAATCCTTTTAAATTATCTTTCCGGCTCAATCGTCATTTTGAACATGAGCCGGTTCTCGACCAATCTATTTGTCATCAATTGTACCTCTATTCAACTTATCCATCCTTGATTAGAGCGTCTGCTTCTGATCCTTCATTTTGGAAATCATAATTCCTTTGTTATCTAAGCATCAAATTATTCAGATGTTCTATAATCCGATGCCCTTGCATTCTTTCTTCCTCTGATTTAGTACCGATACTCACATCAGCTCCATTGTGGACCACTAGGCCCAATGCTGGGTTATTATCCGATAGTATCCTTCACATTCAAAATTCTTGTGAGTTATTCCCATAATACATAATGTATTTGACAATTTGTATCCTCTATTTTTTTCAACCATGCTCTCCCTTCCGATCGATGTTGTTTTTGTGCTAGCCTTCTTACGGCAAACTTGTTTAACTCATGTGTGTACTCAGATAATGTTGCTTCCGCCGACTCTTGTGTATTCGAGCTTATGTATTCGAGCCCTTGAGGCCCCTGGCTTGTAATATAAAGCTTGTATTATTTTAATTTGTGTCTAGAGTTGTGTTGTGATATCTTCCCGTGAGTCCTTGATCTTGATCGTACACATTTGCGTGTATGATTAGTGTACGACTGAATCGAGGGTGTCACAATGGCCCCATAGGTGGTCGTGGTTTCCCGCGACAACAAGATTCTCAGAGAATTAATATTGATGCACCTAGTCCTTCTAGTAATAAAAAAAATAAATGATGATGATAGGACTTTGCATGCTTCTAGTGAACGTATTGTAGACACACGTGAGAATCCAAATGATATTTCTATTTCTGATGCTGAAACACAATCTGGTGATGAACATGAACCTAGTAATAATGATAATGTTGATGTTCTTGTTGATGCTCAACCTAGTAGTGATAATGATGTGGAGATAGAACCTGATGTTGATCTTGATAACCCACAACCTAAGAATAAAAGATATGATAAAAGAGACTTCATTGCTAGGAAACATGGTAAAGAAAGAGAACCATGGGTTCAAAAACCTATGCCCTTTCCTCCTAAAGCGTCAAAGAATAAGGATGATGAAGAATTTGAGAGCTTTGTTGAAATGCTTAGACATGTCCTTTTGCGCATGCGTTTGACTGATATTCTGAAAATGTCTCCCTATGCTAAGTATATGAAAGATATTATTACTAATAAAATAAAGATACCCGAAGGTGAAATTTCCACCATTCTTGCTTATTATACATTTAAAAGTGGAATACCAAAGAAACTAGGAGATCCAGGAATACCAACTATACCTTGCTCCATTAAAAGAAACTATGTTAAAACTGCTTTATGTGATCTAGGAGCCGGTGTTAGTGTTATGCATCTCTCTTTATATCGTAGACTTGATTTGAATAAGTTGACACCCACTAAAATCTCTTTGCAAATGGCTGATAAATCTACTGCTATACCCATCGGTATTTGTGAGGATGTGCCTGTCGTAGTTACAAATGTTACTATCTTAACAGACTTTGTTATTCTTGATATACCTGAGGACGACAGTATGTCAATCATCCTTGATAGACCCTTTTTGAATAGTGCAGGGGCTGTTATTGATTGCGGTAAGGGCAATGCCACTTTTCATGTTAATGGTAATGAGCATATGGTACAGTTTCTGAAGAAACAACCTCAAGTGAATAGTATCAATTCTATTGGAAAATTTTCAACAATTACTATTGGAGGCTTTGAATTTCCTATTCCTACCGTCAAAAAGAAATATGATATTCTTATTGTTGGGGACATGCATATCCCCGTTGAGGTAACCTAGTTCTATACGAAGATTCTCCGGTTTCATGTCATTCAGAAGAAGTTTGTTAATAAGACTTGATCAACCTTATTAATGGATTCCTTTTGATGGGCATGGGATGTATGAATTTAGTAAACACAACCTTCTGTACCCACTTTTTACTTTATGCTATTTAGAATTAATAAAGTAGAAATGCTATTATTTTACTGTTTTCTGAATTATCCATGCAATAAAAAATGACCAGAAAATAAAAGTTCTCCAAATGCTCTAAAAATTTTATATGATTTTTTTGAGAATATTTGAAAAAATGGCACTGAACACACCCCAGGGGGGTGTGCCTATGAGCCACAAGCCCACAGGGAACGCCTAGGTGGTTTGTGGGGCCCATGTAGGCCCCCTCATTTATTCCAGCCACCCGTCCACTTCGTCTTCCTCTAGAAAAAATCACACCATTGCTAAAACCCGTGTTCTTGTTCATCTTACTGCCATTTTCGATCTCCTTGCTCGGAGCTCGATTTTTTGAAACTGTTTTGGGGGATTGTTCATTGGTATGTTGTCCCCCAACGGTCCAATTAGTTTTTGTTCTAGTGCTTTATATATTGCAAAATTTTGTTGCTGTGGTGACCTTATTTTTTGGCTTGCATGTCAAATTGATATGGCCCAAAGTAGTTTTGTGTAACATTCCAATTTTCAATTTGGATGTTATTTAGATCATTCATATGGATTCATCCTTTGTGCATTTTGGTATTTGTTTTATTTGAAGTTTTGATCCTAGAAACCTTAAGCAACTCAAGGACCAATTGAGAGAGTTGGAGGTTTTTCTTAAAAATCCATTTTTGAATTTGGCAAATTGGATCAAAGTGGTTTATTCAAAATATTTTTCCAACAATTTCAAATAAATAAAATAGTGAGAGAAGATAATATGACTTCTTCAAAACAACAAAGAAATGTTGGAAATTTAAATTTGAATAAAAATATATTTGATTTTATTTGCGTGTTTAATTATTTTGTTAGTGCTAAAATGTTTATTTTTATTTTAGGCATTTAGGTCCAAAAAAAATGTTCAGCTAAGCCCATTTATTAGGAGGGGACGGGGAAAATTGTTTCTAGAATTTTTAGGATTTTATTTTATTTTATTTTAATTTATTTTCACTGCGCTGTTTGAAAAAAAAGTCAATTGCAGCCGAACTGGGCCGGCCTAGTCGAGGCAGGCCAGGCCCAGCCATGCCGCCGCCGCCTTCCCCGAGTCCGGCCAGGACACGGGAGGAGCCGCCGCCGCCCGGGACTCCGCCTCCCGAGGCCGCCCCCTTTATAAGACGCGCCCTGGGTCCCCCTAGATCCCGTCCGCCGCCGCCTCCCGCTGCAACCCCGCCGCCCGAGCCAGCCGCCGTCGCCATCTTCTGCTTTGCGCCGCGCCGCCACCGCCGCACCACGCCTCCACAGCCTTCGTCGCTGGTTCTCGTCGGAAAAACCGGTATACGCAAGGATTCCCAAGTACATTACGACGCTTCTCGACAGGGACTTTGGAGGCATTCTTATGCAAGAAGGAAGAGTTGTTTCACATGTCTCACGTTAGCTTTGACCTCATGAGTTGAATTATGCCACGTGTGATTTGGAGTTAGCATCTATAGTGCATGCGCTCAAGACCTAGAGGCATTTTCTTGTCGGAAATCGTTGTGATGTTTACACAGATCATAAAAGTTTGAAGTATATCTACACATAGAAGGAGTTGAACCTCAGGCAGAGGAGATGGTTGGAGCTCATAAAGGATTATGACATGAAACTGTATTATGATCTAGGAAAGGCCAATGTCGTGGGAGATGCTTCGAGCCACAAGAGTTATGTCAATACTCTCATAACCGGAGGATTACCTCAGGACTTAGCCGATGATCTCCGAGAACTTCGCTTGGAGATAGTTCCGAGAGGCTTTGTCGCATCATTGGAAATCCAGTCCACTTTGTTGGGAAAGATCAGTGAAGCCCAGAAGATTGACAAGGAAATTGCAGAGATAAAAGAAAAGATGAGTAAAGGAAAGGCCAAAGGTTTTCGTGAGAATGAACACAGAACTTTATGGTTTGAGGATCGCATCTATGTGCCCAATGACCCAGAGATTATGAAGTTAATACTTCAGGAGGCTCATGATTCACCTTACTCGATTCACCCAGGAAACACCAAGATGTATCTGGATTTGAAGGAACGCTTCTGGTGGACAGGTATGAAGAAGTATATCGCCGAGTATGTAGCAATATGCGACGTATGTCAGAGAGTTAAGGCAGAGCATCAGAAACCAACGGGGTTACTTCAGCCTTTGCCGATACCCGAATGGAAGTGGGATAAGCTCGGCATGGATTCCATCACCTGATTACCCTGAACTCATTCAGCATATGACTCCATCTAGGTTGTAGTTGATTGCTTGACCAAGGTGGCTCACTTTATTCCCGTGAAAACCACTTATACGAGCGCTAAGTTGGCCAAGATATATATGCAGGATCGTATGTCTGCATGGAGTTCCAACGACCATCGTATCTGATAGAGGAACACAGTTTACTTTGAAGTTTTGGAATCAGTTACACCAAACTTTGGGCACCAGACTAGAGTTCAGTACAACCTTTCATCCGTAGACACATGGGAAGACCAAGAGAGTTAATCAGATTCTGGAGGACATGTTGAGAGCTTGTGCGCTAGATTATGGATCTAGTTGGGATGATAATTTGCCATACGCAGAGTTCTCATATAACAACAACCACCAAGCTAGTTTGAAGATGGCCCCTTTTGAAACTTTGTATGGAAGGAGGTGCAGGGCACCATTGATGTGGGATGAAGTTGGAGACCGACAATTGTTCGGACCAGATTTAATCAGAGAGTCTGAGGAGAAGGTCAAGTTGATCCATGATAGACTCAAGATAGCTCAGTCTAGGCAGAAGAGTTATGCCGATACTAAACGCGATTGGTAATCTATGAAGTCGGAGACAGAGCCTATCTTCGTGTGTCGCCACTTCGAGGAGTTAAACGGTTTGGAGTCAAAGGAAAGTTAGCGCCACGATTTGTGGGACCATACAGAGTTATGGAACGTATGGGTGAAGTTGCCTACTAGTTGGAATTACCTGAAGGTTTGTCAGGAGTTCATGATGTGTTTCATGTTTCTGAGTTGAAGAAGTGCCATGCCGAGATGTCCGATATTCCTCTGAGAGATACAGTGCCCCTAGAAGCAATTCAGTTGGAGAGTGACCTCTCAAGATTCTCGAGTTCGCCAACCAAGTTACCCGTAGCAAGGTCATCAAGTTTTGCAAAGTTCAATGGAGTCACCATACCGAGGAGGAAGCCACCTGGGAACGAGAAGAAGACCTCCGGAAGGACCACCCACACATTTTTGCTAGCCAACCGAATCTCGAGGGCGAGATTCACTACAAAAAAGACACATCTGTGACATTTTGAGCCGAATGAAATTTTTTCTGTCATACATATGACACTTCTATGATGATAATTCTGACAAAACCCGGTATCATCATAGTTGTGGTGGGCTCCTACTTATATGACAAAGAATCATGACCGAAAATGGGCTTTTTGTCTTGGGCGGGCCGGAGACGCAGCTGCATGACATTCTTTGGGCCGTCCATGACGGAAAAAACCATGGTAGAAGCGAGGGCGAGGAAAATTTCAGGGAGTTCCCGGTTACGGTGGGAGGTCGGGGGCCGAGCGATGCGCGTTTCTCTCGTACACGTACGCGCGTGTGTGCGAGGCGTTGGCTCTAACTGAACCCGAGCAAGGCGTTGGGCTCTAACTGAACCCGAGTGATTGCACTGCAGGCTACGCGTTACTGAACCCGAGCAATCGATCGATGGCTGTTAACTGAACCCGATCGAGTGATTCCTTCGCTACTGCTGCTAACTGAAGCCGATCGATGCTGCCTCTGGGATGAACAGTGAGCGTTGCGGGGGGGGGGGGTGGATGAACAGTGAGCGGTGGCGTTGCCTCTGTATGAATAAGACCCTGTGGTGTGGAGGGCTGGATGAACAGTAGACGGTGGAGGGGTGCTCGTGGAGAGGTGGTTGAACAGGACCCCGTGGTGTGGAGGGCTGGATGAACAATAGATGGTGGAGGGGTGGTTGAACAGTAGCCGGTGGAGTAGCGCGCGGTGGAGGCTGGATGAACAGGAGCCCGTGGAGGCTGGAGGAGGTCGACGGTGGAGATGAACAGTATCCCGTGGAGTCCCGTTTTGCGGTACGCCACACCCCTCCCGATGAACAGGACCCCCGTTTCGACCGTAGGAGGTCCGTTTCATCCGTTTTGCGGTACGCCACACCCCTCCCGATGAACAGGATCCCATTTCGAACGTGGCCGGTCGAACACAAGGCCGTTTCCTCTGTTCTGCGGTACGCTAGGCCTCGATTCCATCGCCTGTTCCGTCCAAACCCTCCCGATGAACATGACCACGCATTCCGTTCCGACCCAGCCGGTTGGCTCCCACGCGTTCCGTTGCCTCCCGATGAACACGACGCATTTTGTTGCCTCCCCATGAGCACGACACATTTCGTTGCCTCCCCATGAACACGACGACGACGTTGTTTCTCCGTTCCGACCCAGCCATGTCAACAAGCCCTCGTCGTACGTATGCGCGAGTAGGTGTTCGAGACCCCGCCCGTATGTACACATACGTGGCCGTATTTTCTTTCTTGCACCCTGGCCGCTGTACGTACGTGTACATGCTACGTGTGCGCCTCTACTACGACACGTGCGCGCCTCTACATCCACCAGTATATATGTACGTACACGTTCGCGACCAGAATGACAACGCTACATATGCTTCGACCAGGTGGGTCCCGACTATCAGGCACTTCCTTGCGTGCGAAGATGTAGCTGGTGGGTCCCAGCAGTCAGGGTGGTGAATCGTTTTGTTTTTTTGCCCAGACGCACTTCCTTGCGTGCGAAGGTGTAGCTGGTGGGTCCCAGCAGTTAGGGGGGAAATGTTTTTTTCGCGAAATATGGTGGCCCATCCGGTGGGTCCCCGCTGTCAGGTGGAGGAATAATTATTTTGCATATAATAAGGAGGCACTTCCTTGCTGTGGCTGTGGACCCAGCTGTCAGCGTCTCCACGCACAGTACTCTTCCGATGGAAGTGGGTCATTGACCACATTGGCCACGCCACGTCGAGAGCACCATGGCGGTGGACGACGGCGAGGCCTAGGAAGGGGACGACACGGAGGCAGGGAAGACTCGGCAGTTGTTTCCCACGCGGAGGGGAGTACGACTGTACGAGGGTTTACTGGTTCGTCTGCCGTCGCCGGAGAATAACAGCAGGTGTGGGTGAGTAGAGGGATGGCTAGGCCAGCGATGGGAGTACGGTGGGGCGGTGAGGTCTGCGCGGCAGCACAGCCGGCCGCGGCGAGGAGGGAGCAGGTAGTCCCGCCAACGCTTGTTTGAGCGGCTGGAGCAGGAAGAGCAGAGATTGAAGAAGCACGACGGTCGTTGGATGGACATCCAACAGTCAGTGCTTGTGCGTCAACCTTTTTTAGGAAAGCCTCAAATCTGTGGAAAACAGCATACAGCCCATCTGCCATTATTTCTAATAATTTACCGCCCATTTGCTAATTCTTAAGGTTTTTTTGGAGCCCATATTCTTTTTGTTAGCATTACAGCCCATATTGTGGCCACGGTTAAAAAATTATACGAAATTTTGCATATTTCGGTGCGGTCTGAATTTTTTTTAATCCCGAAATTTCGACTCACATTCAAACTGATTTTAAAAATAAATGTATATCAATATAAAATCCAACAAATTCTCCACGCATAAAAATTAATGTAATTTAAAATCTTGAAATAAAAAAAGATATTTGAAACTAATTGCCTGTTTGATGTGTTTTAAAAATGTACAGCCCATTTCTCATTACTGATGGGCCATTTTCTCGGCCAGCCGAATGAAAGCTCTCCTCGTCTTGAAAGATTTGCAGCCCAACAGGCCTGACAAAGCGACTTACTTGGCAAATCACAAAAAAACTGGGCTGTGGCCGTGGACCCAACTGTCAGCCTCTCCACGTACAGTACTCTTCCGATGGAAGTCGTTCCTTGACCATGTTGACCACGCCGCGCGGAGAGCACCACGGCGGTGAACAACGGCGAGGCCTAGGAAGGGGACGACGCAGAGCCGGGGAAGACGCGGCAGTGGAAGCCCGCGCGGAGAGGAGCACGGGGGTTCATTGGTTCGGCTGCGGTGTGAGGCTGCCGTCGCCACAGGGCCTGGCCAGCAGTGGGAATAGTAGGGGGCGATGAGGCCTCTGCGGCAGCACAGCCGTCCACGGGAGGTAGGAGCATGTGGCACGACCGGCGCTGCTTTGGGCGGCTGGAGCAAGAAGACCAGAGGTTGAAGAAGCACTACGGCCGTTGGATGGACATCGTACGGTCACTGGAGCTAGAATCGTTCATAATGACTAAGTTGACAAAGCCCTTCATCCCTGTTAACTTAGTAGGCCCACAAGTCAGCCTCCCACCAAGGTGGGTCCCAGCTAGCCGGTGGAGTATTCATTTTTTTGTGCATAATAAGGAGGCACTTCCGGTGGGTCCGAGCTGACAGTGGGGGGAACGTTTTTTCGTGAAATACGGTGGCCCGTCCGGTGGGTCCTAGCAGTCAGGGGGAAAAGATTTTTTTCGCAAAATACTGGTGGCCCGTCCGGTGGGTCCCCGCTGTCAGGTGGAGGAATAATTATTTTCCACATAATAAGGAGGCACTTCCTTGCGGCTGCCGTGGACCCAGCTGTCAGCCTCTCCACGTACAGTACCCTTCCGATGGAAGTCGGTCGTTGACCACATTGACCACGCCGCGCCGAGAGCACCACGGCGGTGGATGACGGCGAGGCCTAGGAAGGGGACGACGCGGAGACGGGCAAGACGCGGTAGTGGATGCCCATGCGGAGAGGAGTATGAGCATTCACTGGTTCGGCTGCGGTGTGAGGCTGTCGTCGCCGCAGAATAACAGGGGGTGTGGGTGAGTGGAGGGATGGCCTGGCCAGCAGTGGGAGTAGTATGGGGGCGGTGTGGCCTCCGCGACAGCACAGCCGGCCACGGGAGGCAGGAGCAGGCGGCACGACCGGTGCTGCTTTGGGCGGCTGGACCAAGAAAACCAGAGGGATGGCCTGGCCAGCGGTGGGAGTAGTATGGGGGCGGTGTGGCCTCCGCGACAGCACAGCCGGCCACGGGAGGCAGGAGCAGGCGGCACGACCGGTGCTGCTTTGGGCGGCTGGACCAAGAAAACCAGAGGTTGAAGAAGCGCTACAGCCGTTGGATGGACATCGTACGGTCACTGAAGCTAGAATCATTTATATTGACTAAGTTTACAAAGCCCTTGGTACGCTCTAACTTAGTAGGCCCACAGGTCAGCCCCCGAAACGGTGCGCCCCAGATGTCAGGGGGAGGAATCATTTTTTGGGCGGCTGAAGCTAAGAATATCCGAGATTAAAGAAGAAGCACGACATCCGTTGGATAGACATCCAACGGCCACTGCTGCTAGAACCGTGTGTTGACTATAATAAGTTGACAAAGCCTTGCATATGCGTCAACTTATTTTTTCAGAGGACGCGCCACTTAGTAGGCCCACAAGTGTGTGGCAGAGAACTTATAGCCCATTTGCGTTTTGTAAGAATGTACAACCCATTTTTGAATTCTAATGGAATTTACAACATCCCATTTACAGTTGTTAAAAGTACAACCCATTTTCTAGCTACGACAATGATTAATAATTTCAACCAACCATTGAAGACAGAATTCAATAAAATTTCCCACATTTTGATGGGATCCGAAATATTTTTATCCCGAAATTTCTAGTCAGATTAAATATAAATTTGTATTACGTAAAAATCCAACAAAACATTGCGCGCGCAACAATGAAAATTTAAGATTTTTAAACTCCATAAATAATATTTTATAAACTAATTTCGTGTTTGGTGCATTTTTTTATAGTTACTGCCCAGGTTTTATAATTACATCCCATTTATTATTTTTAAAGCCCATTTTCCTGTTAAGCCTAATGCATCCCTCCTAGGAAAGATTTGCAGCCCAGCGGGGCGGAGAATAACAAGTTGACCTTGCCTGGGTATTCCTCAAAAAGACGTATAGCTGGGCTACCCATTTTCATCTTGAAAAAATTAGTATCTGGGCTGGATATCTGGCCTGGGCTAGACGGGCCACAGCCCGCCTAGTTAATACCCTGCTCTCCTCTGAACAACAACGAAATCATCGCCAAGAAAAACTCTGCAGTGCTCACGCCTCAAAAACACAAATACTGCTCGAGCTGCTTGGTCCAGCTGTCGACTGCACCTTGTGTAATTCTCTCGTTTATATTGACTACATAGGTTGACAATGGTGTGGGACCGTGATGTCAGGAAACCAGGAGAAAGCAAAAAAATATAGTTGTACATAATAAGGAGGCACTTGCGTATGTACGGCTATGGCCCTAGTGGGTCCCTAGTGTCATCCAGGAAAAATAAACTCATCTCCTGAATCCTCATGTTCGTTGACGATGTTAACAACACTCGGCGCCACAGCGAGCGCAACAACTCGAAGGACAATGGAGAGGGCCTCGCGGGCCCTACGGATGGTCTGATATAGCGCCCGCTGCTCATTCGGGAAGCCAGGATCATCGGACACCTATGAGCACCTTCGAGAAACTGAGATGACATGAAACGGTAAGGCCGCATTTGGGAGCTCTGGTTTATTTCAAGCCTGTATTAACATACAAGTGTAATTTACTCGTCATCGGAAACAACGCGTAAAATACAGGCGTAATGAAACCGAGGGCCCGATGTCTGTAAGTAAAACCGGCGAGTTACGCGTGTAATTTGAGAGACCAGTGTATATTTACGAGCACTGCTATATGGACGACATTACCAGACGATACATGCACGACGTGCGGATCATGCCATCCATGGGCAAGGCTGAAATAGCAGCTAACGGCTGGATTAGCAATCGTCCGAGTGTCGTTCAGCGTTTTTATTGTGTGTGAAGTACTTCCGATATTTTACTAGTCGAAATCGACCAGCCAAGCGCCTTCACCCGAGACCATCTGCTTTAATTTACAAGCGTCAGTTTTACAAGTGGTTTTGGTTGGAAAACGACGATCCAATCACGGCCTAATATCTTGAGTTGGTCGGAAGATCATATGGTTTCACGTCTAACCTACCCGATTTGTCGTATAGGCTATGAATGAAATATCAGACGATGAACTTCTTAAGCACGAAAACAACAGAAGAGGATGATCTTCTTAACAAGCAAATCATTGGCATTAGATTGACATGCAAAACAATACGAAGCATTATTCTCAGGAGGCACGATGAACAGCTCATGATGCCGCATGCCACAACATTCCAAGCTCAACTTTGCAATCAAACACAAGGCCTAGCATTACATAGACAATATTCAGAACAAACTCTTAACACAAGAATATCTCAGCAGAGTAACTATTTACTTCTAAACTGAACACAGGAATAGGAAAAAACACTCGACGCTGCTCACAGCAAGGGCGTCCCACTCAAAAATATCAAATGCATGTCTTCTGGCTAACATCAATGAGCAAATTTTGACAAGGTTTTCCAATTCCAATATATTAAACTAATGTCTTCTTGCTAACATCAATGATTAAACTTTGACAAGCTTTTCCCATTCAAAATATGTAATGCCTATGATCGTCCTGTCGTAGCTTCTTGTACTTGTTTGGGCACTTTTTTCCTAGGGCACTCCACGTGTTGTTAAATTGCCAATGGTCTCTGCAGACTAGTCATGTCACCGATGTATAATAATACTTTGTAAAGCTTCTCGGTCATTCCTTATGTAATGTAGCGCAAATAGTGACTGCTTCTTTCTGCAAAGTGGAACGACCAACTGGACCCAGTAATGCAGTTGTTTTCCTTGGACACATTGGCTCCTTTTGTGCAGTTCAACTAAAATCGAAGTCGGAATAAAACCGAGCTTTAATTTTGATATCCCTATAAGCAACAATAGGTATAAGGGAAAAAATTACTGAGAAATAATGGTTGATGACTTGTACTCCCACTCCCAGAAGAAAAGCATATACTGATCTACTTTATCTTAATGGGAAACAAAGTAGGAGAGTAGCAATTCTCCATCAGTGTGATTCATTCGTATTGACTGAGACATTATCTTAACAATGCCTTGTTTCAACATGTATAAAGAACGACAAAGCAGAAAAGTACCATTCCTAAAACAATGCAACTGATTCATTTTAACAGAGATATTATCTTAACAATACCTTGGTTAAACATGTAGAAAGAACTACAAAGCAGGATAGTACCATTCCTAACAAGTGTTGCAGTTTTGAACTAAGATTCAGTAGTTAATTAATTCTGAGAGTGGCATTGCTTAATTTTACCAGCGGCATTAGATTAACGAAAAGCATAAACAGTTCTAGGGGAGAGTGGGCGCAACAACAGTATGTGCTTCCATCTACTTATAAAGGGGGTGATGCAGAGTTTGTTGTAACAAAGCAACAAGCATCATGTCTGGGTTGGTCCCATTTTTGTTCACTACTTAATGGGAAAAGGCAGCAATACAATAGCTTCAATTCAACATTTATTTAAAACAGTACCAATACAAGTAGCACAACATCTCAAAGCACACTGCACAATCATGTGGACGAAGGCCTATATTGACCTTTCATGAGACGGACAAGATAAAATACGAATCTGCCAACACGAATAGGAAATCCAATCTCATTTTGTGCAGTTGCACTAAAATCAAGCAAAGTGTTTCGCGTAGCGAAGCAAAATTTCGCAATAGCAACAAGTTGAATAGATATCCCTATTTAAACAGAGGCAAAAAAGGAATCAATTACTGGCTAATAAAGGAGGATGAAACATGCGGCCAGAAAAATGGTAATCCCGCCAATCCCTAACAAGTGTTGCAGTTTTGAAATAAGATTCAGTAGTTAATTCTGAGAGTGGCATCAATTACTGGCTTATAAAAGGGGTGGTGCTGAATTTGTTGTAACAAAGCAACAAGCATCATGTCTGGGTTGGTCCCATTTTTGTTCACTACTTAATGGGAAAAGACAACAATACAATAGCTTCAATTCAACATTTATTTAAAACAGTACCAAAACAAGTAGCACAACATCTCAAAGCACACTGCACATCATGTGGTTGAGACCAAGATTTGAAACAACTCACCACGAAGACTGGAAACAAATCTCGATCTCCTTTTGTGTAATTCCACCAAAATTAAGCAAAGTCACCTGTGTGACATTCAAATTGAACTGCACAAAACACTCTTAAAACATAAGTGTTTCGAGTAGCGAAGCAAAATGTCGTAATAGCAACAAGTTGAATCGATACCCCTATTTTAACAGAGGCAAAAAAGGAAACAATTACTTGCCGATAAAGGAGGATGAAACAAACGGTGACAGAAAGAAGCATCTAACTTATCTTGGATGGAAAACAAAGTAGGACAGTAGCATTTCTAAAACGGTTGCATTGATCATATTAACAGAGACATTTTCTTGAAACAACATTCATTAAAAAATGTAATTTACTTTTAACAATGGCATTCCTTCAATTTTCCGGCGGCATTCTTAGATTAACAACAGCAAAATAGTTGTATGGGACATGCCAGCACCATGTGCGTCCACACGTATAAATGGGTGATGCAGAGTATGTAGCCAAGCAACATATATGCGCTGGTCCCATATTTGTTCTCTTTGAACCTTCTTCCTATGTGAGGGCAGCAAATCTAGTCCTGCACAAACTACCCGACTCCCAGTTTCTTTCCCTTTTCAACAAAGAGATCGGTTCCTTACAGATGTGTGTACTGGGTTACCCCCCTTTCCCCTTTTTGACCTATAAAGCGGCTGGATAGCCAGTCTATACTACTTTCCGCCCCTCCTTTCCTCATTGAACCACGTCCTAGATTCTTGCTCCAGCCCACTGCACCATTCTTTCCTCTTTGAACCAAGACCTAGATTCGACTACAGATCGAAAAAGATTCACATGCAGCTAGAGCAACGACGGTTTCAAAGAAACTTATACCTTAGGGTCGTCGGGATGTGGCAAGGTGTGCGACGGGAGGCCAGATCTGCCCACACTACGTACGGCAGCGAGGAAGAAGGGGTCGGTGGCCCTCCCGCACAGGTGTTGGGTGAAAGAGAACAACGCAACCGACAGTGGATTGCCTCCCTCGCCGAAGGCAATAGAGTGAATGCTGCACCTCCTCCCCTTCCTGGTGCGACGGGATACAGACGCCTCCTTCACCAGCTGTGAGGGGGGACAGAGAGACAAGAGGCCAACGCAGTCTTATTTAGATCTGGTGAAGAGAGGGTGAGAGACTGTGAATATAGCAAACCCTAGCAAATGAACGCTGAGCCTCCAGCGTGTAACATATACGTAGTGAGGCGAGCGTGTGGAGAGTGCAAACCCTAAGTTGATGTCCACTCTGTTTGTGGTCTATTTTTTTTCCTTTTTTTGTTTCTTGTTGCTACATTATATACTTGTGGGAGCTTAGATGTGATATCCTTAAATAACATCTAGATGTGAATTAGACAAACTGATTTTCTAACGTACCAAGAAAGAAAACTCGATCAAAAACACGCCCCCGCTTCCAGGTCGCAAGAGTCGTCGCGCACACACACACAGACATAGACATGCATATCCGTGTTTACGTAAAATTCCATTTCCATCTCCATCTCCAATCATATTTGTCCAACTGGCACATTATTTACGTTGTTAATTATATACACAGCAATATTACCGTACATCATCTCTTGTTTGCTCACATCCGGACCGCTGCCACGGCCGGTCCTGACCAACCCGAACCCTCTTCATCACCCGTGCGTGCTTCTCGCCTGGAACAGTCAGTGCCGCATTCATGCCCGGCCAGAGCGGATGCGACCTCTCACTGGCGCCGGCATTGAAGCGGCGCGCAGGCCGAGAGAGCGTCGCCTGCACCGCTTCCAGGTGCACACGGCCGCTCCATGTTCAAAGGTCGCAATAGCCGGCTACAACATGCATGTAAAAATTTGTTGGGAGTCCATGCTACAGCTAGCTGTCCTCCCCCAACTCATCAATCTTTTCCAGTAGTGCTAGTACTCCATGGCGCGATCCATCAACAAGCAGGCGGAAAAGTTATTGTATACTCGGTTTGCGGTGAGTGGCATGCCGAGCGACCGTGTGGGGTCGAGCCGTGGAGGAGGGTGAGACACAAACACGACAGACGTGATTTAAACGTTGGTTTTGCTCGATGGCGCGATCCAACGAAACAAAACGTTGGTTTCTCTCCATTTCCATTTTTTCTCCAGAAAAACGGAAACTTTCCACTCCATTTTCATTCCTATTCCAAGGTTGCCCCGTTACAACATTCCATCAAATACAAAGGAAAACTAACACGCATGCTGATGCATCTCAATGATTCACACATCATAGCCAATATTTACTTCACAACTAAAGAAAAAAGTTGTGAGAGCGTGTACGAAAGAAAAACTACTGATGGGGTCACTACGACTTAAACACTAAACCCTAAACATGATTTAATTTCCTGGCCAGGTAGAACCTGTCGAAGGAAAGACGGCTGGCACCCTCGGATCATATGATGCTTTTGTGCAGTTCCACTAAAATCGACCTGAGCATCCCTGATGGCAAAGATATTGAAGAAGTGTGATTAGAATAATAGTACTGGCACTAGTTCATGAGACATAAACTCATCACAAGTAGAAGCCGGTAGAAGTAGAGAAAGATCGACATGGAGATGGAGCTACGGCAGTGGAGCAAGCCGGCTCCAAAAGGAAGATGGACTACCTGGGACGTCGGGCTGTAGCTAGAAGGGCAGTTGGGACACGACATCGACCCATACCGCGGTGACCCCCGATTGGGACGCACCAATTGTGGGTTTTCTCCCTCGCCGATGTCGACCGCGTCTATGCAGAACATTGTTCCCTTCCCCCAGCTGTGGGATCATGCCCATCGTTCTATGCTTGTGAAGAGAGCAGCCTAAGCAAGCAGGCTTGTAGCTTAGGCTCCTGCTAGTGTATATACAGTGGTTTTCTTTTTCTCTCCATACCAACCATTTTATATTGCGTACGTGTCATTCAAGAGTGAAATGATGGTTGCTTCTTCCGACTAACTTACTGTGTGATTTGACTGCTCCTTAGTGGCCCCTACACGTACTCCCCCTACGTGTATGCAACAGTCACACGTACACATGGACGCAAAAACGCGCGCGACGCCCTAATGCATGCATGTCTGAGCACACGACGGAACACACACGATCACGCTCAAGTGCTCAACCTACACGTGCATGCACACACATACTCAGTCAGGGTGAGCTAGTGACCGTATTGTTGGGTTTCGTAGTAATTTCAAAAAATTTCCTACGCACACACAGGATCATGTGATGCATAGCAACGAGGGGAGAGTATTGTCTACATACCCAATGCAGACCGACTGCGGAAGCGATGACACGACGTAGAGGAAGTAGTCGTACGTCTTCTCGATCCAACCGATCAAGCACCGAAACTACGGCACCTCCGAGTTCGAGCACACGTTCAGCTCGATGACGATCCCCGGACTCCGATCCAGCAAAGTGTCGGGGAAGAGTTTCGTCAGCACGACGGCGTGGTGACGATCTTGATGAACTACAGCAGCAGGGCTTCGCCTAAACTCCGCTACAGTATTAGCGAGGAATATGGTGGCAGGGGGCACCGCACACGGCTAAGGAATCGATCACGTGGATCAACTTGTGTCAACTTGTGTGTTTAGAGGTGCCCCTGCCTCCGTATATAAAGGAGCCAAGGGGGGGAGGAGGCGCCGGCCAGGAGGAGGTGGCGCAGGAGGAGTCCTACTCCTACCGGGAGTAGGACTCCCCTCCAATTCTATTCCAACTAGGAATCCCCAAAGGGGGAAAGAGGAGAAGGGTGGCCGACCACCTCTCCTAGTCCTAATAGGACTAGGGGAAGGGGGGAGGCGCGCAGCCCCCTTGGGCTGCCCCTTTCTCCTTTCCACTAAGGCCCATGATGGCCCATATGGCTCCCGGGGGGTTCCGGTAACCTCCCGGTAACCCGGTAAAATCCCGATTTCACCCGGAACACTTCCGATGTCCAAACATAGGCTTCCAATATATCAATCTTTATGTCTCGACCATTTCGAGACTCCTCGTCATGTCCGTGATCACATCCGGGACTCCGAACAACCTTCGGTACATCAAAATGCATAAACTCATAATATAACTGTCATCGTAACCTTAAGCGTGCGGACCCTACGGGTTCGAGAACAATGTAGACATGACCGAGACACGTCTCCGGTCAATAACCAATAGCGGGACCTGGATGCCCATATTGGCTCCTACATATTCTTCGAAGATCTTTATCGGTCAGACCGCATAACAACATACGTTGTTCCCTTTGTCATCGGTATGTTACTTGCCCGAGATTCGATCGTCGGTATCCAATACCTAGTTCAATCTCGTTACCGGCAAGTCTCTTTACTCGTTCCGTAATACATCATCTCACAACTAACATATTAGTTGTAATGCTTGCAAGGCTTATGTGATGTGTATTACCGAGAGGGCCCAGAGATACCTCTCCGACAATCGGAGTGACAAATCCTAATCTCGAAATACGCCAACCCAATATCGACCATTGGAGACACCTGTAGTACTCCTTTATAATCACCCATTTACGTTGTGACGTTTGGTAGTACCCAAAGTGTTCCTCCGGTAAACGGGAGTTGCATAATCTCATAGTCGTAGGAACATGTATAAGTCATGAAGAAAGCAATAGCAACATACTAAACGATCAGGTGCTAAGCTAATGGAATGGGTCATGTCAATCAGATCATTCTACTAATGATGTGACCTCGTTAATCAAATAACAACTCATTGTTCATGGTTAGGAAACATAACCATCTTTGATTAACGAGCTAGTCAAGTAGAGGCATACTAGTGACACTCTGTTTGTCTATGTATTCACACATGTATTATGTTTCCGGAAAATACAATTCTAGCATGAATAATAAACATTTATCATGATTATAAGGAAATAAATAATAACTTTATTATTGCCTCTAGGGCATATTTCCTTCATATCATCCATATAAGCTTCCACATTCCGACTGATTTGGGTGAGTAGACACTTCTGAATCATTCGCATAAAAGTGGCTCCGGCATTCTTGAGGCCGAATGGCATGGTGATATAGCAGAAGCACCCGAATGGAGTGATGAAAGCTGTTTTTACCTCATCGGGCCCGTACAGACGGATCTGGTGGTACCCGGAGTAAGCATCTAAAAAAGACAACCTCTCGCATCCCGCGGTCGAGTCAACAATTTGATCTATGCGAGGGAGAGGAAAGTGATCTTTCGGGCAGGCCCGGTTGATGTGCTTGAAATCAATGCACATTCGGAGCGACTTGTCCTTCTTAGGAACCATGACGACATTAGCGAGCCACTCGGAGTGGTATATCTCTCGGATAAATCCTGCCGCCAACAGTCGAGCCACTTCTTCACCGATGGCCTTTCTCTTCTGGACGGCGGACCGCCGAAGATGCTCTTTGACTGGTTTTGCAGACGAGTCGACTCTTAGGCGATGCTCAGCCAGTCCCCTGGGAACACCTGGCATGTCAGCGGGCTTCCATGCAAAAATGTCCCAGTTCTCACGGAGGAACTGGATGAGCGCTTCTTCCTATTTTGGGTCGAGTGTTATGGAGATGCGGGTCGTGTTGGGTTTCGTAGTAATTTCAAAAATTTTCCTACGCGCACACAGGATCATGTGATGCATAGCAACGAGAGGAGAGTGTTGTCTACGTACCCAGCGCAGACCGACTGCGGAAGCAATGACACGACGTAGAGGAAGTAGTCGTACGTCTTCACGATCCAACCGATCAAGCACCGAAACTACGGCACCTCCGAGTTCGAGCACACGTTCAGCTCGATGACGATCCCCGGACTCCGATCCAGCAAAGTGTCGGGGAAGAGTTTCGTCAGCACGACGGCGTGGTGACGATCTTGATGAACTACAGCAGCAGGGCTTCGCCTAAACTCCGCTACAGTATTATCGAGGAATATGGTGGCAGGGGGCACCGCACACGGCTAAGGAATCGATCACGTGGATCAACTTGTGTCAACTTGTGTGTTTAGAGGTGCCCCTGCCTCCGTATATAAAGGAGGAGAGGAGGGGAGGCTGGCAGGCCAAGGGGGGGAGGCGCAGGAGAGTCCTACTCCCTCTGGGAGTAGGATTCCCCCTCCAATCCTAGTCCAACTAGGATTCCTCGGAGGGGAAAAGAGGAGGAGGGGGCCGGCCACCTCTCCTAGTCCTAATAGGACTAGGGGAAGTGGGTGGCGCGCAGCCCATCTAGGGCAGCTCCTTCTCTTTTCCACTAAGGCCCACTATGGCCCAAATAGCTCCCGGGGGGTTCCGGTAACCCTCTCGGTATTCCGGTAAAATCCCGATTTCACCCGGAACACTTCCGATATCCAAATATAGGCTTCCAATATATCAATCTTTACGTCTCGACCATTTCGAGACTCCTCGTCATGTCCGTAATCACATCCGGGACTCCGAACAACCTTCGGTACATCAAAATGCATAAACTCATAATATAACTGTCATCGTAACCTTAAGCGTGCGGACCCTACGGGTTCGAGAACAATGTAGACATGACCGAGACACGTCTCCGGTCAATAACCAATAGCGGGACCTGGATGCCCATATTGGCTCCTACATATTCTACGAAGATCTTTATCGGTCAGACCGCATAACAACATACGTTGTTCCCTTTGTCATCGGTATGTTACTTGCCCGAGATTCGATCGTCGGTATCCAATACCTAGTTCAATCTCGTTACCGGCAAGTCTCTTTACTCGTTCCGTAATACATCATCTCACAACTAACATATTAGTTGTAATGCTTGCAAGGCTTATGTGATGTGTATTACCGAGAGGGCCCAGAGATACCTCTCCGTCAATCGGAGTGACAAATCCTAATCTCGAAATACGCCAACCCAACATCGACCATTGGAGACACCTGTAGTACTCCTTTATAATCACCCAGTTACGTTGTGACGTTTGGTAGTACCCAAAGTGTTCCTCCGGTAAACGGGAGTTGCATAATCTCATAGTCATAGGAACATGTATAAGTCATGAAGAAAGCAATAGCAACATACTAAACGATCGGGTGCTAAGCTAATGGAATGGGTCATGTCAATCAGATCATTCTGCTAATGATGTGACCTCGTTAATCAAATAACAACTCATTGTTCATGGTTAGGAAACATAACCATCTTTGATTAACGAGCTAGTCAAGTAGAGGCATACTAGTGCCACTTTGTTTGTCTATGTATTCACACATGTATTATGTTTCCGGTAAATACAATTCTAGCATGAATAACAAACATTTATCATGATTATAAGGAAATAAATAATAACTTTTATTATTGCCTCTAGGGCATATTTCCTTCAGTCTCCCACTTGCACTAGAGTCAATAATCTAGATTATACTGTAATGATTCTAACACCCATGGAGCTTTGGTGCTGATCATGTTTTGCTCGTGGAAGAGGCTTAGTCAACGGGTCTGCAACATTCAGATCCGTATGTATCTTGCAAATCTCTATGTCTCCCACCTGGACTAGATCCCGGATGGAGTTGAAGCGTCTCTTGATGTGTTTGGTCCTTTTGTGAAATATGGATTCCTTTGCCAAGGCAATTGCACCAGTATTGTCACAAAAGATTTCCATTGGACCCGATGCACTAGGTATGACACCTAGATCGGATATGAACTCCTTCATCCAGACTCCTTCATTTGCTGCTTCCGAAGCAGCTATGTATTCCGCTTCACATGTAGATCCCGCTACGACGCTTTGTTTAGAACTGCACCAACTGACAGCTCCACCGTTTAATGTAAACACGTATCCGGTTTGCGATTTAGAATCGTCCGGATCAGTGTCAAAGCTTGCATCAACGTAACCTTTTACGATGAGCTCTTTGTCACCTCCGTATACGAGAAACATATCCTTAGTCCTTTTCAGGTATTTCAGGATGTTCTTGACCGCTGTCCAGTGATCCACTCCTGGATTACTTTGGTACCTCCCTGCTAAACTTATAGCAAGGCACACATCAGGTCTGGTACACAGCATTGCATACATGATGGAGCCTATGGCTGATGCATAGGGAACATCTTTCATATTCTCTCTATCTTCTGCAGTGGTCGGGCATTGAGTCTTACTCAATTTCACACCTTGTAATACAGGCAAGAATCCTTTCTTTGCTTGATCCATTTTGAATTTCTTCAAAATCTTGTCAAGGTATGTGCTTTGTGAAAGTCCAATTAAGCGTCTTGATCTATCTCTATAGATCTTAATGCCTAATATGTAAGCAGCTTCACCGAGGTCTTTCATTGAAAAACTTTTATTCAAGTATCCCTTTATGCTATCCAGAAATTCTATATCATTTCCAATTAGTAATATGTCATCCACATATAATATCAGAAATGCTACAGAGCTCCCACTCACTTTCTTGTAAATACAGGCTTCTCCGAAAGTCTGTATAAAACCAAATGCTTTGATCACACTATCAAAATGTTTATTCCAACTCCGAGAGGCTTGCACCAGTCCATAAATGGATCGCTGGAGCTTGCACACTTTGTTAGCTCCCTTTGGATCGACAAAACCTTCTGGTTGTATCATATACAACTCTTCTTCCAGAAATCCATTCAGGAATGCAGTTTTGACATCCATTTGCCAAATTTCATAATCATAAAATGCGGCAATTGCTAACATGATTCGGACGGACTTAAGCATCGCTACGGGTGAGAATGTCTCATCGTAGTCAATCCCTTGAACTTGCCAAAAACCTTTTGCGACAAGTCGAGCTTTGTAGACAGTAACATTACCATCAGCGTCAGTCTTCTTCTTAAATATCCATTTATTCTCAATTGCTTGCCGATCATCGGGCAAGTCAACCAAAGTCCATACTTTGTTCTCATACATGGATCCCATCTCAGATTTCATGGCTTCAAGCCACTTTGCGGAATCTGGGCTCACCATCGCTTCTTCATAGTTTGTAGGTTCATCATGATCTAGTAGCATGACCTCCAGAACAGGATTACCGTACCACTCTGGTGCGGATCTTACTCTGGTTGATCTACGAGGTTCAGCAGTATCTTGATCTGAAGTTTCATGATCATTATCATTGGCTTCCTCACTAACTGGTGTAGGTGTCACTGAAACAGTTTTCTGTGATGAACTACTTTCCAGTAAGGGAGCGGGTACAGTTACCTCGTCAAGTTCTACTTTCCTCCCACTCACTTCTTTCGAGAGAAACTCCTTGTCTAGAAATGATCCATTCTTAGCAACGAATGTCTTGCCTTCGGATCTGTGATAGAAGGTGTACCCAACAGTTTCCTTTGGGTATCCTATGAAGACACATTTCTCCGATTTGGGTTCGAGCTTATCAGGTTGAAGTTTTTTCACATAAGCATCACAGCCCCAAACTTTAAGAAACGACAACTTTGGTTTCTTGCCAAACCACAGTTCATAAGGCGTCGTCTCAACGGATTTTGATGGTGCCCTATTTAACGTGAATGCGGCCGTCTCTAAAGCATATCCCCAAAATGATAGCGGTAAATCAGTAAGAGACATCATAGATCGCACCATATCTAGTAAAGTACGATTACGACGTTCGGACACACCATTACGCTGTGGTGTTCCGGGTGGCGTGAGTTGCGAAACTATTCCACAGTTTTTCAAATGTACACCAAACTCGTAACTCAAATATTCTCCTCCACGATCAGATCGTAGAAACTTTATTTTCTTGTTACGATGATTTTCAACTTCACTCTGAAATTCTTTGAACTTTTCAAATGTTTCAGACTTATGTTTCATTAAGTAGATATACCCATATCTGCTTAAATCATCTGTGAAGGTGAGAAAATAACAATATCCGCCACGAGCCTCAATATTCATCGGGCCACATACATCGGTATGTATGATTTCCAACAAATCTGTTGCTCTCTCCATAGTACCGGAGAACGGTGTTTTAGTCATCTTGCCCATGAGGCACGGTTCGCAAGTACCAAGTGATTCATAATCAAGTGGTTCCAAAAGTCCATCAGCATGGAGTTTCTTCATGCGCTTTATACCGATATGACCTAAACGACAGTGCCACAAATAAGTTGCACTTTCATTATCAACTCTGCATCTTTTGGCTTCAACATTATGAATATGTGTATTACTACTATCGAGATTCAATAAGAATAGACCACTCTTCAAGGGTGCATGACCATAAAAGATATTACTCATATAAATAGAACAACCATTATTCTCTGATTTAAATGAATAACCGTCTCGCATTAAACAAGATCCAGATATAATGTTCATGCTCAACGCTGGCACCAAATAACAATTACTTAGGTCTAATATTAATCCCGAAGGTAGATGTAGAGGTAGCGTGCCGACTGCGATGACATCGACTTTGGAACCATTTCCCACGCGCATCGTCACCTCGTCCTTTGCCAGTGCCCGCTTATTCTGTAGTCCCTGTTTCGAGTTGCAAATATTAGCAACAGAACCAGTATCAAATACCCAGGTGCTACTGCGAGCTCTAGTAAGGTACACATCAATAACATGTATATCACATATACCTTTGTTCACCTTGCCATCCTTCTTATCCGCCAAATACTTGGGGCAGTTCCGCTTCCAGTGACCAGTCTGCTTGCAGTAGAAGCACTCAGTTTCAGGCTTAGGTCCAGACTTGGGTTTCTTCTCTTGAGCAGCAACTTGCTTGCCGTTCTTCTTGAAGTTCCCCTTTTTCTTCCCTTTGCTCTTTTTCTTGAAACTAGTGGTCTTGTTAACCATCAACACTTGATGCTCCTTCTTGATTTCTACCTCCGCAGCTTTCAGCATTGCGAAGAGCTCGGGAATAGTCTTGTTCATCCCTTGCATATTATAGTTCATCACGAAGCTCTTGTAGCTTGGTGGCAGTGATTGGATAATTCTGTCAATGACGCAATCATCCGGAAGATTAACTCCCAATTGAATCAAGTGATTATTATACCCAGACATTTTGAGTATATGCTCACTGACAGAACTGTTCTCCTCCATCTTGCAGCTATAGAACTTATTGGAGACTTCATATCTCTCAATTCGGGCATTTGCTTGAAATATTAACTTCAACTCCTGGAACATCTCATATGCTCCATGACGTTCAAAACGTCGTTGAAGTCCCGATTCTAAGCCGTAAAGCATGGCACACTGAACTATCGAGTAGTCATCAGCTTTGCTCTGCCAGACGTTCATAACATCTGGTGTTGCTCCAGCAGCAGGCCTGGCACCCAGCGGTGCTTCCAGGACGTAATTTTTCTGTGCAGCAATGAGGATAATCCTCAAGTTACGGACCCAGTCCGTGTAATTGCTACCATCATCTTTCAACTTTGCTTTCTCAAGGAACGCATTAAAATTTAACGGAACAACAGCACGAGCCATCTATCTATAATCAACATAAACAAGCAAGATACTATCAGGTACTAAGTTCATGATAAATTTAAGTTCAATTAATCATATTATTTAAGAACTCCCACTTAGATAGACATCCCTCTAATCCTCTAAGTGATTACGTGATCCAAATCAACTAAACCATGACCGATCATCACGTGAGATGGAGTAGTTTTCAATGGTGAACATCGTTATGTTGATCATATCTACTATATGATTCACGCTCGACCTTTCGGTCTCCGTGTTCCGAGGCCATATCTGCATATGCTAGGCTCGTCAAGTTTAACCTGAGTATTCTGCGTGTGCAAAAATTGGCTTGCACCCGTTGTAGATGGACGTAGAGCTTATCACACCCGATCATCACGTGGTGTCTGGGCACGACGAACTTTGGCAACGGTGCATACTCAGGGAGAACACTTCTTGATAATTTAGTGAGAGATCATCTTATAATGCTACCGTCAACCAAAGCAAGATAAGATGCATAAAAAGATAAACATCACATGCAATCAATATAAGTGATATGATATGGTCATCATCATCTTGTGCTTGTGATCTCCATCTCCGAAGCACCGTCATGATCACCATCGTCACCGGCGCGACACCTTGATCTCCATCGTAGCATCGTTGTCGTCTCGCCAATCTTATGCTTCCACGACTATCACTACCGTTTAGTAATAAAGTAAAGCATTACATCACGATTGCATTGCATACAATAAAGCGACAACCATATGGCTCCTGCCAGTTGCCGATAACTCGGTTACAAAACATGATCATCTCATACAATAAAATTCAGCATCATGCTTTGACCATATCACATCACAACATGCCCTGCAAAAACAAGTTAGACGTCCTCTACTTTGTTGTTGCTTGTTTTACGTGGCTGCTACGGGCTTAAGTAAGAACCAATCTCACCTACGCATCAAAACCACAACGATAGTTTGTCAAATAGACTCCGTTTTAACCTTCGCAAGGACCGGGCGTAGCCATACTTGGTTCAACTAAAGTTGGAGAGACAGTCGCCCGCAAGCCATCTCTGTGCAAAGCATGTCGAGGGAACCGGTCTCGCGTAAGCGTACGCGTAAGGTTGGTCTGGGTCATCTCGTCCAACAATACCGCCGAACCAAAATATGACATGCTGGTAGGCAGTATGACTTGTATCGTCCACAACTCACTTGTGTTCTACTCGTGCATATAACATCAACATTAATAACCTAGGCTCGGATGCCACTGTTGGGTTTCGTAGTAATTTCAAAAAATTTCCTACGCACACACAGGATCATGTGATGCATAGCAACGAGGGGAGAGTATTGTCTACGTACCCAACGCAGACCGACTGCGGAAGCGATGACACGACGTAGAGGAAGTAGTCGTACGTCTTCTCGATCCAACCGATCAAGCACCGAAACTACGGCACCTCCGAGTTCGAGCACACGTTCAGCTCGATGACGATCCCCGGACTCCGATCCAGCAAAGTGTCGGGGAAGAGTTTCGTCAGCACGACGGCGTGGTGACGATCTTGATGAACTACAGCAGCAGGGCTTCGCCTAAACTCCGCTACAGTATTATCGAGGAATATGGTGGCAGGGGGCACCGCACACGGCTAAGGAATCGATCACGTGGATCAACTTGTGTCAACTTGTGTCAACTTGTGTCAACTTGTGTGTTTAGAGGTGCCCCTGCCTCCGTATATAAAGGAGGAGAGGAGGGGAGGCTGGCCGGCCAAGGGGGGGAGGCGCAGGAGAGTCCTACTCCCTCTGGGAGTAGGATTCCCCCTCCAATCCTAGTCCAACTAGGATTCCTCGGAGGGGAAAAGAGGAGGAGGGGGCCGGCCACCTCTCCTAGTCCTAATAGGACTAGGGGAAGGGGGTGGCGCGCAGCCCATCTAGGGCAGCCCCTTCTCTTTTCCACTAAGGCCCACTATGGCCCAAATAGCTCCCGGGGGGTTCCGGTAACCCTCTCGGTATTCCGGTAAAATCCCGATTTCACCCGGAACACTTCCGATATCCAAATATAGGCTTCCAATATATCAATCTTTACGTCTCGACCATTTCGAGACTCCTCGTCATGTCCGTGGTCACATCCGGGACTCCGAACAACCTTCGGTACATCAAAATGCATAAACTCATAATATAACTGTCATCGTAACCTTAAGCGTGCGGACCCTACGGGTTCGAGAACAATGTAGACATGACCGAGACACGTCTCCGGTCAATAACCAATAGCGGGACCTGGATGCCCATATTGGCTCCTACATATTCTACGAAGATCTTTATCGGTCAGACCGCATAACAACATACGTTGTTCCCTTTGTCATCGGTATGTTACTTGCCCGAGATTCGATCGTCGGTATCCAATACCTAGTTCAATCTCGTTACCGGCAAGTCTCTTTACTCGTTCCGTAATACATCATGTCACAACTAACATATTAGTTGTAATGCTTGCAAGGCTTATGTGATGTGTATTACCGAGAGGGCCCAGAGATACCTCTCCGTCAATCGGAGTGACAAATCCTAATCTCGAAATACGCCAACCCAACATCGACCATTGGAGACACCTGTAGTACTCCTTTATAATCACCCAGTTACGTTGTGACGTTTGGTAGTACCCAAAGTGTTCCTCCGGTAAACGGGAGTTGCATAATCTCATAGTCATAGGAACATGTATAAGTCATGAAGAAAGCAATAGCAACATACTAAACGATCGGGTGCTAAGCTAATGGAATGGGTCATGTCAATCAGATCATTCTGCTAATGATGTGACCTCGTTAATCAAATAACAACTCATTGTTCATGGTTAGGAAACATAACCATCTTTGATTAACGAGCTAGTCAAGTAGAGGCATACTAGTGACACTTTGTTTGTCTATGTATTCACACATGTATTATGTTTCCGGTAAATACAATTCTAGCATGAATAATAAACATTTATCATGATTATAAGGAAATAAATAATAACTTTTATTATTGCCTCTAGGGCATATTTCCTTCACGTATAAACACCGGAAAATATATATATTGAGCGCAGTGAGCATATTATGAAGTCCACTGACCTTATTTTTACAAATATACAGTGACATACAGTGTATTTATCTCGTTGAAATTAATCCATATTAACCGGAGAGGAGGTAGTATGGACTAGCATTACTTTGATGTGTCCCATCAACTTGCCGAACGAGGAGAAGGTTGCAGGATGGGAGAAGCTTGCACGTTGTGGCTCACAGGACAAGGAGAAACTTTTGACTAATGCAAGCTCTCCCTCGCTCAGGCGGTGCACGTGCAACAGTTAATTTGGTGTCAGATTGCCAGAAGCATACACTATACTACTACTAGTGCTATTATTGTTTGACTTCCCGAATAGGCGAACAACCAAGCGGAAAGTTTACTAGTACTACTACTATAGTCTATAAAGGTACGTACTATACTAGTAATAGGAACCAGATGGAGGAGCGTCTGCACTCTTATTATAATTTTAAAATGTGATAAAGCAATCTTCAACACATTTGATTTTCTTCGAGGGTTCTTGCATGTGATCATGGAAGTTGATTGCATGGAACACTCGCCACAATTCTTGCTTAATTCTGGCTCATATCCTGTTACAAATAGTAGCGCTCGGTAATATTTCCTTTTTTTGTTATTCAGCATGTAAATAGGTCAGCAAACCTTGCGATGCATCTTCGTGCAAACCGTGCTTGCTGCACTTTGAATGTGGCCGAGAGCTGGCTTGATGAAACACCTCACTTCCTACTTCTTTTTTTGCGGGGTACCTCGCTTCCTAGTGACCAGTGTCTTGGCTGATCGTCCTAAGAATGCTTATATATGAATAAAGCTCTCTCATTTACCCGCAAAAAAGATTAAGCCATATAAACCGGAAAGGAGGGAGTATGGACTAGCACTACTTTTTGGTGTGTCCCGTCAACTCACAGAACGAGGAGAAGCTTGCAGGACAAGGTGAAGCTCGCTTACACCTTTTGACTAATGCAACCTACCATCGGTGGACATGCATCAGTCCATTCGGTGCCAGATTGTCAGAGGCATACACTGTAGTACCAAACATGCGGAGTACCATCATTGTTCGACTTCACGAAGAGGCGAAGAGCCAAGCGCAGTAGTACGAGTAGTACTACTACTAGAACCGCATGGTGGAGCGTCTGTACTCTTATTTTTTATCTTTGTTAAAGTACACATTTATTCCAGAGAAGGGTGGAAAACGGCAGCCCAACATGTAATGAATGATATCAATCAACCAACCATGCTCGAATGTATCTTGGCCTCCGTGCGAGGCCATCTGTGTGTTCTTGCTCCTCGTCTCTCTCAAGGAACGGCGGGTTGGCTCTTTGCCGTCAATTGAGATCGGTTTGCTCACACTCCTGTCCCACATGTCAGTGATATGCCAAGAGGACGTGCGTTGACCGACTGACCATACACGTACTTGGTTTTGCACCTTCATACTACTCCTCCCTCCGTCACAGTTTACAGGGCGTGCTTCATTATGATGCATTTCTCTCAATGCATTTCCACCACCAGAGAGACTTTAGACGCGTTTGGTTTAATGCTCAATTAAATAGGGCGTGGTAACCGCAATCAAGTCCACAATTTTCTCTCCATGTACTGTACTACTACGGAGTGGAGTAAGTGCATGCATGTGTGTACCCGGGTGGAAGCACTCCATGCATGTGTGTACGCATTATTCCCTCTAGTAATAGACGCCGTGCTATAACTACCAATGCTATTTTTCAGGCCGATCGCTAGTCGCCTTGGTCCCACAAATTTTTTTATTTTTTCTAAAGCGCGCTGTATAAACAGTGACAGATGGGGTAGTATGAGCGGATTCAAAGAAGAGCGTATTGATGGTTGCTTCTTCAGAGCAACTTACAGTGGGAAAGGTGGGGCTTATGATTTGACTGCTCATTACTCACTATTAATGCGGTGCAACGACTAGGCTGAGTCTCCCATGCGGTTGTGCACTACCCCCTCGGTTCTTAAACATACTCCGGAGTATTTGTCTTTCTAGAGATTTAAACGAGTGACTACTCAAATATTTGTCTTTTTAGAGATTTCAAATGGACTGGCACATACAGATGTATATAGACATATTTTAGAGTGTAGATTCACTCATTTTGCTCCGTATGTAGTCACTTGTTGAAATCTCCAGAAAGACGAATAGAATATTTAGGAACGGAGGGAGTACACATACGACAAAAAACGAGTGAATGTATGCTCTAAAATATGCCCGTTTGAAATTTGTAAAAAGACAAATATTTAGGAACGAAGGAGTATAATTTTGTGCATGGCACATGGACCCGGATGATGAAGAGGCATCTGGCAATGCTATCAAGCTTCCATCATTTGTTTACATAATTGACGTACGATACAAATAATTTTCCAGCGACATGAAATTGTACAATGGTGTGAGCTTTCAGCTTTTGTTTCGCGTGTCTTGCCATCGATGCTCTTTCGGAAACAATAAAAAACTAACTTCCTTGCTAATGCATGTCAATTATTAGCAGATCAGAGATAATAATTACATCACAACTGAAGACAGAGTTGTGAGAAGGTGTTAAATTAAAATTGATCCATGCTTTCATTGGCAGCAACGTCCCCCCAGCTCTGTCTAAATCAATAAGGCATGTTGGGAAAAAAGTAGCTGTCTGGAGCATGCAACATTCCGATCATTTTGTGTAGTTCCACTAAAATAGAGCTGAGCGTACCTGTTCCAAAGATATTAAGTGTGATTACGATAATAGAGGACTGCTGATGAAACAATAAACACACAAATAGAAGCCAGTCACCTTTGCAGTCTCTCTTAAGACTAACTAGTTAGAGAAGATTTGGCTCGGAGTTGGATGAGGAGGATAGAGCAAAACCAATCTCCCTTTGTGCAGTCGCACTGAAATGTACAGACATTGCCCGTGTGACATTTTAGTACAACCGCACAAAACACTCTTAATAAAAAAAGTGATTTGTGCAGTTCACCAAAAGGTCGCAATAGCAACAAGGTGAAATGGATAGCCCTGTTTGCAAAAAAGAGGTAGAAAGGAAACAATTACTGGCCAATAATAGTTGATGACACATGTGACTACAAAAAAGAAGCATATTCCTTGTCCTAAGGGAAGATAACAACACGGTTGTGTTTGTCTAAAATGGTGTGAGGACGAGAATGCAATATGGAAAGTACGCCGGACGAGCTATGTTTTGGGCAAAGAACTATGGAAGATCCACATGCAGCGACGTGGGAAGACATGCAGTGGAGCAAGGCCGGAGGGGATACCTGGAGGTCGTCGGGATGTAACTAGGTGAGTGGCGGCGGGCGGAATCTGCGAGCAGCTGGCGTAGGCCCTGCCACGCCGGAGCTTGGTCAGAGAGAACGGCGTGTACCGCGGATCGGGATGTGCTTCCTCAGCGCCGTCGAACGGAGAAACGATGCACTTTCTCCCTTTCCCCCGGCGGACGGGATGCGGACGGATCAGTGACCAACTGTGTGAGAGAGAGAGGCCACCGCACTCCCTTTCCCCCGACGGACGAGATGCGGCTGGATCAGTGACCAACGGTGAGAGAGAGAGGCCACCGCAGCCTTGTGTGAGATACTCTGAAGAGAGACAAACCAGGCAGGCAGGTCCATTGTATATAGTGAGTGGACTACCTTTTTCTCCATAAAAATCGTTTTATATTTTGTGTACGTGCCATTGAGCGCTATAACTTTGTTTAAAAATAACACGGCAACACGTCAAGTCAAACTTTGTTTCGTGCACGCGTGGTACATGACCTCCCTAGGTAAACAACTGCTGCAGGCGTTCCAAATTAGCACGTGGGCTGCCATTTCGTAAAGAAATGAGCTCCACCATGTACCCGCGCGGGTGTGGCTGGGCACGAAGCGTGAGTACATGCACGGTGCACCTATTCTCTTCTTGTATACGTACACCACCTACGTGTGGTTGTGTGAGAGAGATACAAACCTAGAGAGATATAGTGTGTGGGTTCTTGAGAGTTTGGGGGGGGGTCAATCAAAAAATGTAACATATGCAATGTGTGTGAAATAGAGTCCTGGATATAACATATATATAGAGGGGGCGATCCACGAGAAGAGAGTGGAGGTATCACGGCTTGAGGTGTCCATAGAATCGAAGAGAGGGATGATGTGTGTGTGTGTGTGCGCGCGCGATCGATAAAGAGTGCCATCGAATTTGTGTGTGCCCACGTCAAAGATATAGAGTGGCTGGCCTACTGGAACGTGAGATGGGATATGTGCAGTTTGTCTATGTGGCATGGATACCTACCTGCAGCGCTCGACTATCGGTGTGTGGTGGGGGAAGAGGGAGGCCCAATTAACTATAGAGGTACAATGGCTGGTATATGTGTGGAGGAGGAGAGAGGCCTACCTCATGTATTAAGGAGATCGATCTGCCTCATGTATTAAGGGAGATCAATCAGCATCCATGCATATGTGCAGGAGAGGAATAAGGTTGGAAGAGAGACAGAGCTAGAGTGTTGGAGGGGGTGGTAGTGGAGTTGCTTCTAACAAATGGTGGGATAGGCTTGCTAGACAAACGGAGGGCACGCCCACAATATCAATAAGAGAGGAGATGGCTGCTTGTTGTCTGTGCACGTGCGTGTGAGAGACAGGTCAAGAGGCATGCATGAATGATGAGGGGGGACGATGTGGATGTGGTAAGTAGACGTAACTACATAGGAAGATCAATCGCCCTTTGTTAGAGAAAGAAGAGACATAACTTGTGAGGTACGTCGATCAATGGGGGGGGGGTAGTTAAAGTCGATCTAGGTATATGTTGGGAGATCGATCGGTATACATGCATGTGTGTGTTAGAAGCAAATGAGGCACGAGGAGAAGGATAGAGAGAGAGAGGGATGCATGTAGGAGGTGGTATGAGAGGCATACTATATCGAGGGGGGGAGTGTGCGAGTACGAGAACGATGAAAAGAGTGGTGGGAGTGAGCCATGGACGGGACAAGAGAAGAGGGGAAGCTTGTGTTTGTTCTAGGCACACCTGGCTAGAGAGGCATATCGATCGATGTGTGCCGTAAAGAAGGAGCTGGGGGGCCTACACACACCGTGGGTGAACGACCTAAGGTGAAAAGATGAATTTGCGAGATGGAGCTAGAGAATGCTGAGGGAGGGTGAGAGGGATGCGGGCGTGTGCATGCACAAGAGAAAGTTAGCGCTAGCTACAAAGATAAGAGGGTTGTGTGGGTGTAAAAGATGAATAGAGATCATATATACTTCATTATAAAAAGCGAATTCGGATATTTGAAGAATTTATCATAGTGTTTCAAACCGACGCATGTGTGAATATATATAACGGTGATACACATGGTGTGGTTATGAACATGTTATACTACATTTAATATATTTTATCTCTACTCTTATAAAAACAGAGTTACTGATGATGGTGTGCCTGCCATCCTGCATTATAGGCCGTCCGATTTATATCTGGCGGATAGCAAGGAAACTATGATGGTTGAAGTTGGCAACAATCATGATTGTAGATTCTTATTGAAATAGAGAAACAAATTCAAATTTAGTTCGAATTGCAGCGGTAGTATAGACATTTGGAATGCACTAAAATGTTGGTATGAGTAGGTTACATGCATTATACAGCAAGCGAAAATTTTTAATCGGACATAACATGGATTCATACTCCCTCCTTCCATCTATATAGGGCATAATGAGATTTTTAAGACGGCCTTTGACTATTGACAAGATTAATAGTACATGACATGCACAATGTGAAAATTATATCATTGAAAGAACCTTTCACAGACGAATTTAACGGTGTGCTTTGTGTAAGTTGCATGTCATATATCATTGCTCTAATATTTGGTCAAAGTTAGCATCGAAAAATGCATTAGGCCCTATATAGATGGAAGGAGGGAGTAGCTTTGAATAGCATTTGTATAGTAAAACGGGGCAAGACTCTCTCTTTGTGTGGTGTGAATAGTTTTATTTTTTTCGTTTTCTTTTTGGTTGAGGGAAGTGCGAATTGATTTGGTACGTACAAGTACAATATTACTACACATTAGGCTTGTCCCTAAAATTCAACCCATGTCTTGTTATATCCCGAAAATTCAGAAATCGTGTTCCCAAAACTGGCGCCTTCACAACCCGCGCCTTGCTATCCCGAAATTACAATGCGCGCGAAAACTCCCTCCAGCTGCCAAATACCGACACGCGAAATCCCCCTTCTAACCCTAAGCCGAAAGGGCCGCTAGTTCAAATCCGTGGGGGGTACTTTTGTAACACACCGTACATTTTGGACAAGCGCATCCCTAAGTCATGCTTCACCCCCTCCCATCGCCCCCTTTTTGCCATTCGAAATCCCAGGCCGCTATAACCTCTCCGCTCCAGCCGCGAAACCCCACCCTCCTCCATCCGCCACGTCACCGCTGCCCAGCCGGAGCTTCTTCCTCGACGGCGTCGTCCACCGCAATAGCTCGACGTCCCTCGTCCACCTCCCCGGATGAGGATCTGTCGTCCATCTCGCCGCCCCTCCGGTTCAGCCGCCCCGTCCTCCACCTCCAAGGAGCTGCTCCGAAGATCGCCTCATCTATCGCGGCTGCTCCATCCCCACAGCGCCGCCTTAACCTACTCCACCGGAACCGCAACATCCTCACCGACTCCTCGAACGAAGCCGAGGCCTACTCGGCGCCACCAAAGAGGTTGTACACTCATCGCATCGCACCTTCTCCTTAACTCGACCTCCCGGCATTGATGGTGCTCCAGCCCGCACCCCCATGGAGCGACTACCTTGAAGCCGGCGCCGCGGGCGACATCTCCACGACGGCTCTCCCCCAGTGCAAGGCCCCTTCAACGACGGCGTCCATACCAGCCGGATCTGCTGCTGCTGCTGCTCCGGCTCTCGCTCGCTCGCTCGCACTGCTGCTGCTGCTACTCCGGCTCTCACTCGCCCAGCTACTGCTGCTCTCCCCCTCGCTCGTGCTGCTGCTCTGCTCCGATTAAGCCACACTTCAGTCAACTGAATTGACTTTTGGGTCATTCGATTTTCAGGGGTTGGGGGGGGGGCTCGCCGGAGTTAAGGAAGAACCACCCACAGCGGGGACGGGGGCTCGCCGGAGAGGTACCCCACTATCTATCTTAGGGTTCAGGGTGGGGGGGGCTAGTGTAACGCCCCGAGACTGATGTGCCAGGTGTCGTCCAGTTATTCGCTGTCGTTGCCATGTCATTTGCTTGCGTGTTGCATCTTATCATGTCATCATGTGCATTGCATCATCATGTTTTCCGAACTTGCAGCCGTCCTGGCCTCCTCGTTCTCTCTGTTGTCCGTTCTGAGCCCTACCACACTTGCACGCGCCCGCGACATGTCCGAAATATTATTTTATAAGTGCCCAGAAAAATGTTCTCGGAATGGGTTGAAAGTTGGCATGCGGTGTTGTTATGTTGTGGGTAGGCCGCCTGCCAAGTTTCATCGCATTCGGAGTTTGTTTGATGCCCCAACGGATAACTATAGCGGCATTATAGCCGGTCTAACGTCGGACGTTTTCGGTCTCCGGAAACAGATGTCGGGCCCTCTTTCTCTCTTCTCCCCCTCGCAGTCTCGCCACAACCCACCTAGTCCATCCTCCTTCCCCTCTTCGCTTCCGGAGTTGTCCCATGCGACCGCACGGTCCAAAACCCTCTCTGCACAGTGCATCGAATCCCTCACGTGCGCGTCCAAAATTGTCCCGGACCCGACCCGGGCAGTCGTCACCGTTGGGTCCGGATCATCCCCAAACGTCTACAAAACATCACTATTTTCTTATTTGGACTCCCTAGCTATTTTATCCGGGATTGTCTGATTATGACCGAATGGACCGAGTAGCCCCTAACCTAACCAAGCTACCTATATAAACAGTCAACCCTAATTTCTAGGGGAGTTGTCCCATCCATCCCTCTCAGCCGCCGCCACTAATCCTCTCGGGATCCCCTCACACAATCTCCCTCGATCCCATCGCTCAGCCAACCAGAGCCGCACTCCTCCCGATCCAAATCCTCTCCGACCCTCCCTGTTTTTCAGCGCCGCCCAAATCACAGCAGCATGCACCGCAGGCCAACCCCGTCGCCGCTCCTCCTCCGCTCCTCGTTTCCTCTCCCGTTTCTCTCATCTCTCTCTCTCTCGTTCTGGACAGGAAGACCGCCATGGCACCCGGACGTCGTCGTCCTCGAGCTCCACGACCACTCCAGCGCCAAGACCCGTCGCTGCCCAGCCGCGCCATGAATTCGATGCCAGCGCCGCCGTTTTTCTGCCGTCCGCGTCGGCAAGTGTAGCGCCTAGCGCGCTGACCTCCATCCGCAGGAACCTCACCGTGGCCATGGAACCCAAGTCCCGCCGCCTGCTCCTCCCGTCTGCCCAAGTCCTCCAATCCTGCAGTCTTCTTCTCCTTCACCGGACCTTCCTGCTGCCGGCGACCTCGATCTCCGACGACCACCTACCAGGCCGGACTCCCACCTCGCACCCTCTTTTTCTTCCTGTTTCTTCTCCCTGTCTCTCCTCTCTGAACCTACTTGCTCTCTGTATTTCTGCGCAGGAGCCAAGCCATCATCGTCTTGTTCGACTCCAACCATCGGGAACCGGCTTCTCTCATCAGATCTGGTGGGTCCCCGCCGCCGTAAGCCGCCTGCAGGCCCGTCTCGTCGAACCTCCCTTCAAGCAGCGCCGCCTCGCCCTGCTTCCTGTCCCGCCCGTGCCAAGGCCAGCGCCGGCCTCTCCTTCCCCTGCTGTGAGCAGCGGTTCAGGATCGGGCGTGCCCGCTTGCTCGCTCGTTGATCGCGCCGCGCCTGGGCTGCCTCCCTTCCAGCCTCTCCAAGGCCCAAGGCCCAGCACCCCCCTTTTCGGCCTACCTCTCTACTGATCTAGGCCAGGCCCACTGGGTGAGAAACCCCCCTTGTGCATTGTTGGTCCAACAGATCCAGCCCGTTTGTGTTTTTTTCAGTACAACGATTTTATCATTTTATCCAGAGTTTGCTAGTTTTATAGAGAAGTCCCTAGAGTTCATGCAATTAATAACTCATCAACCGTGCATCTTATTAAAATGTTTTATATATGAAACTTGCTTAGAATTTCATCTAGTTTAATAATATCCAACTTTCATCCATGTTTAACATGTTTAAATTGCTGTTTGTTTAAATTTGCTTAAATAACTTGCTAAAATGATTTATTTCATAACTAAATAACCGTAGCTCGGATTTAAATAAACTTTATATGTATATGGGGTAGAATTTTGCCTAGTTTATCATGGTGTACTTGCTTTGCATGCTTAACAACTCTAAAATTATGTTAGGGCAGAACAGTACCAAACTTAATATATGCATATGAGGAGTTTCCGGAATTGTTGTTCGTTGTTTCCGGCCTCATTTAAACTTGACTAGATAGGTAGTTTTCTTTTGCTTCACCTCTTGCCTTGCTAACAACATTTAATATTGTTGGGTACATAAACGAGAGAGAACTAAATAAGTCATGTGGTGTTTTCTTCAATATGCAACTCCATTGCATAATGAACTCCACTTAATTTGTAGGATTGTTTGTGCACTTTTCCATGCCATGCCTCATTAAACCGGACATGCATCATACTTGATTGTGCATCATGCCATGATTATGTGGTGGTTGTTTACTATGTTGTTTGCTTCTTTCCGGTGTTGTTTCTTCGGGTTGGTTCCGATAACGTCGCGTTTGTGAGGACCCGTTCGACTACATCCGTGTGTCTTCTTCATGGACTTGTTCTTCTTCCTTGCGGGATCTCAGGCAAGATGACCATACCCTCGAAATCACTTCTATCTTTGCTTGCTAGTTGCTCGCTCTTTTGCTATGCCTATGCTGCGATACCTACCACTTGCTTACCATGCCTCCCATATTATTGAACCAAGCCTCTAACCCACATTGTCCTAGCAAACCGTTGATTGGCTATGTTACCGCTTTGCTCAGCCCCTCTTATAGCGTTGTTAGTTGTAGGTGAAGATTGAAGTTTGTTCCTTGTTGGAACATGGAGATGTTGTTCCTTGTTGGAACATGTTTTACTTGTTGGGATATCACAATATATCTTATTTAATTAATGCATCTATATACCATGTAAAGGGTGGAAGGCTCGGCCTTATGCCTGGTGTTTTGTTCCACTCTTGCCGCCCTAGTTTCCATCATATCGGTGTTATGTTCCCGGATTTTGCGTTCCTTACGCGGTTGGGTAATAATGGGAACCCCTTGACAGTTCACCTTGAATAAAACTCTTCCAGCAATGCCCAACATTGGTTTTACCATTCGCCACCTAGCCTTTTCTTTTCCCTTGGGGGTCGTGTGCCCAAGGGTCATCATTATTTTAACCCCCCCGGGCCAGTGCTCCTCTGAGTGTTGGTCCAAACTAGAGCCCCTTGCAGCGCCACCTCGGGGAAACTCAAGGGCTGGTTTTAGTTGTACGGACTGCTCATCTGAGTGTGCCCTGAGAACGAGATATGTGCAGCTCCTATCGGGATTTGTCGGCACATTCGGGCGGTGTTGCTGGATTTGTTTTACCCTGTCGAAATGTCTTGTAACCGGGATTCTGAGTCTGATCGGGTCTTCCTGCTAGAAGGAATATCCTTCGTTGACCGTGAGAGCTTGTGATGAGCTAAGTTGGGACATCCCTGCAGGGATTTGAACTTTCGAAAGCCGTGCCCGCGGTTATGGGCAGATGGGAATTTGTTAACGTCCGGTTGTAGAAAACCTGAAGTTGACCTTAATTAAAATGCATCAACCGCGTGTGTAACCTTGATGGTCTCTTTCCGGCGGAGTCCGGGAAGTGAACACGGTGTTGGAGTTATGCTTGACGTAGGTTGTTTAGGATCGCTTCTTGATCACACTTTCTCGAACGTGCTTTGCCTTCTCTTCTCGCTCTCATTTGCGTATGTTAGCCACCATATATGCTAGTCGCTTGCTGCAGCTCCACCTCATACCTTTGCCTTACCTATAAGCTTATATAGTCTTGATCGCGAGGGTGTGAGATTGCTGAGTCCCTGTGACTCACAGATACTTCCAAAACCAGCTTGCAGGTGCCGATGAGTCTGCGCAGATGACGCATCCAAGCTCAGGAGGAGCTCGATGAATATCTTGTCCTTTGTGTTGTTTCGTTCTAGTTGTCAGTAGTGGAGCCCAGTTGGGGTCGATCGGGGACCTTGTCGCATTTGGGGTTCTTCTTTTATTTTGGCTCCGTAGTCGGACCTTGATTGTATTTGGATGTTGTAATGCTTTATTCTTGTATTGTGTGAAGTGGCGATTGTAAGCCATCTATGTTTCTCTTTCCCTTATGTATTACATGGGTTGTGTGAAGATTACCTCAATGCGGTTATGCGTCTAAGTCGTGCTTTGACACGTGGGAGATATAGCCGCATCGAGGGCGTTACAAGTTGGTAATCAGAGCCTTCCCCGACCTTAGGAGCCCCCATTGCTTGATCGTTTTTAGCAGCCGTTGTTGAGTCTAGAAAAATGTTTTGAGTCATTTAGGAATTATATATATCGGAGAGTTAGGATTTCTTTTTACTCCTCAGTCCCTTCGTTGCTCTGGTGAGGCATCCTGACGTAGAGTTTTGACTCTTCTGTTCTCAAATTTCATTAAAAACAATTTTAGGATCACGCAGGTATCTTGGAATCGTTCCGATGGTTTTGTGACGAGAACATTGTTCTTGGTGCCTCCTGACATTTAGGGGTTGTGGCAGTGTCCTGGGGAGTTGAGCTCCGAGGTGTTGTCGTCACAATTTTATCGTTGCAGTTCTGGAATACCTGAGTTTAGTTCGCCGACATCGAAAATCTCTTTTATGCAGTTCGTTGGTGAGATAACCTCGACGCCACCCAGTACTGGGGCGGGAGTTAAGTATTGCCATAACTTGTATAACGGATGCTTTTCGAAGGTTGAGGTAGATGATTTCCGAAGGTTTCTTGGTTATGTGTTGAAGGATGGATACAGCTGGATGTAGGATTTGCTAGAATTGGGTGAGATATTATGCTTCCCCTGTATCCCCAACACCTGATTGCATAACTAGAAAGTTTCGGGAGTTTATAAGTGGGAAATCAAGTAGCTCTTAGGATATATTTCCGATGTATGATATGAAATTGGGGTTCGACGTCTAGTGGTCCGCCTATTCACGGTCGGTTTTACAGTGGTATCGTTGTGTCTTAAAGAGTCCTTGGCTATGCCGACTCGGGGACGCTTCGTATGTCATGTGCACTGCCTTGTACATGATGGTGTTGTACGATCGAGCCCGTGTAGGCCCCACCACGAAAACTTCGGACAAAATCTCTATCATATGTTTGTTCCGGCTTATTCTGCAAGCCAATCTTTTGTTTTGCTTTGAATTGTGGTATTCGAGTTGCTTCGAAGTCAAATGTTGATTCCATACTTTTTCCTAAGTGGTGTTCTCATACCCCGATGTGAACACTAATCCTTCTCGATCATCGAGTTGTCATGTCAATCCTTTTTAACCGGTGTGCTTCTCTTCAAGTGGATCCGATCATTGCAACATCCGCAAGATTCAATCCCAGTTCTTCTCAACGGTGTCTGTTTCATCCGTCTCCAAGTTGCCTTTGTTTTTCCCACCCTCCCTCCCTTGTTTCCTTCAAGGACTCAGAATTCTTAATCACTTATCTTGTTATTGATGTGAAGTCTCTCCATTCTTTTCCTTCATGTTCTTACCCGGTGATTCTCATGAAGATACTAACAGAGCCTCAAGTTCATCATTATTTGCTCTTTTTCTTCTCCGGTGGATTCAATTCAAGCTTTGCCGATCATATATTTTTTCTCATTTCAATGCTTTTCTTATGCCGGTGCACCTCATATTCATTCACTTCTCACTATTTAATTGTTCCGGAGTGCTGAAGATATCTCGAAGATTCGTGTTTCTACTCTGCTTTCGTTCAAACTTTTTCGAGAATGTTATCTCATTCAAGTCATTTAACTCAATCGGCGCAATCTATCTTTTAAATCACTAAATGGTGTTTCTTTTCAGTGGGCCCTAACCCACAGGTATTTTTCCAGGATCTTACCTGACTCTTCTATTTTCCCGGAGCTACCATGAAATTCTTTTCGAAGTTTGACGTAAGAATGCATTGTCATCAGTCAAATGTCTTTCTCCAAGATCTTTCATTTCTTTTCATCGTTGGTTCAACCTTTAAAATCGTCATTCCGGAGTGTCTCAACAATTCATGGTGGTGTTTCCCGTCGTAATTCTCAGATTTTGAAGACCGAAGAAGAGTTTTTCTCCATATCTTATCCGTTCTCTCAGAGACTCGTGGTTCTAGCTTGATGCCATCCTCTCATAATTGTTTTGATCGTGAGAATTCTTTTCACCCATCCGGAGCAATTCAAGATTCTTTTCAGTTTGTTTCTCCGGAGCCCATCATCTCAGAATTTATTCACTCTCAGCTTTCAGCTATGGTTCTCCAAATCTTACCGGTGCTTCGTTCAAGTGATCTCTAATCAGTTCGTGATCCCTTCGTTCTCATGTATCTAGATTCTCTCAAGCATCTTCGTTCATTTGCAAATTCTTCCCGGTGATTCGTTATCTTTTATTCGTTCTTTTTCAATTCTTACGGTGGTTCGTTCAGGAGTTCTCTTCCTTGGTTATCATATCAATTCATTCGTGCTTTCCAAATGCTAACGGTGGTTCATTGAAGTCTTTTCTCAAGTTTGTGCTATATATATCTTAATCCTTTCTACGAGAATAAGTAGTATGCCAAATCCGCTGCTTGTCATCAATTTAAATTGGTGAAGGATGAGCATAACATAATTCTTATTCTAGATTCACCCAAATGATTAATTCCCTATTCTGGTGGCTCATCAAATTCTTGGGCTCAATAGCTCATCTTTCTTTTCCGGAGTTCCAAGCTCTAATTATCACGAAGATCCATTTATATCATCGCAAGCCTTCACCTTGCATTTTCAATTTCTCCTTCCTTTCATTTGATCATCCTTTTGTTACCGGAGTTCTCACGAAGTTTCTACATGATGGTTCATCAAGGATTCAATTCCTTCTCGAAGTGTTCATCTACATTCTTTCCTAAGGAGCTTAAGTTTCTTCATCTTGCGACCCGGAGTGCAATTCTCCCTTCCGTATCATTGGAGGTGGTATTCTGTCATTCTTGATAATTTGAGTTCATGTTTCATGATTCACATGTTGTTAAGAATGAGATATATTAAATCCATCTATCTCGTCATTGGAGTTATCTTGGGTTAAAATTTTCACCTAAAGCCTTCCCTAAGGGTTGTTGCTATTTATGGTGCTCTTAAAGAACCCAAGTTCATCTTTTATACTTCCGGTGAATAAGTTTCTCGTCTCCTTGTTCTTATCAATCCAATTCTTTTTCCCGTGAGTGGCAGGTTGTCACCTCATAATTTGAGATGTACTCCATAAGACCATATCAAGCTTATTCTTTTCGTTTTTGGCTTTCCAATAACTCCGTTCGACCATTCTCCTAAGGATGCCTTTTCAAGCTCAATTATGGCACAACTTGGCATTTTCTTCCCCATTCTTTTATTTCAATTATTTATCGTCTATTCTTTTGTTCCGGAGGCATGGTGATGTTGCTCTCTTCAATCCATCATCTGGTGTGTCAAGATCACGTTCTTTTCATGCCTATCCATTTAACTGGAGTGTGATGCCATTCTGCTCAAGTTCTTTTGTCTTATCAAGCCTTGCATCTCTTTTCAACCGGACTGCTGTCTGAGATTTTTCTTACCCCTTGTTCCATTCATTCAATAGTTCCGGGGGCAGTGTGTTGTGATTTCATCAAGTATCTTCTCATCTTACCAAGTTCTTATTCAATTCCTTTTCTTTTCAATCGAAGTGCTGCCCGAAGTTGTTCTTCCTTGTTCCTCTTTTCTAACGGAGTGTTTTCAACTTTGTTCATCTCCGTTGTATTCTTTTCTCGAAATGGCTTAACCTTTTCAAGGTTCTTTGGTCTCACTCGTTTGTCAAAGAAGCAACTTAGTTTTACCTCTTCTTGTTCTCTTCCATTTTCCCTCCGGCGCCATTCTAGATCTCGGGACGAGATCCTCTCGTAGTGGTGGAGTGTTGTAACGCCCCGAGACCGATGTGCCAGGTGTCGTCCAGTTATTCGCTGTTGTTGCCATGTCATTTGCTTGCGTGTTGCATCTTATCATGTCATCATGTGCATTGCATCATCATGCTTTCAAAACTTGCAGCCGTCCCGGCCTCCTCGTTCTCTCCGTTGTCCGTTCTAAGCCCTACCACACTTGCACGCGCCCGCGACATGTCCGAAATATTATTTTATAAGTGGCCGGGAAAATGTTCTCGGAATGGGTTGAAAGTTGTCATGTGGTGTTGTTATGTTGTGGGTAGGCCGCCTGCCAAGTTTCATTGCATTCGGAGTTTGTTTGATGCCCCAACGGATAACTATAGCGGCATTATAGCCAGTCTAACGTCGGACGTTTTCGGTCTCCGAAAACAGATGGTGGGCCCTCTCTCTCTCTTCTCCCCTCACTGTCTCGCCACAGCCCACCTACTCCATCCTCCTTCCCCTCTTCACTTCCGGAGTTGTCCGATGCGACCGCACAGTCCGAAACCCTCTCTGCACAGTGCATCGAATCCCTCACGCGCGCGTCCGAAATTGTCCCGGACCCGACCCGGGCAGTCATCACCGTTGGGTCCGGATCATCCCCAAACGTCTACAAAACATCACTATTTCTTATTTGGACTCCCTAGCTATTTTATCCGGGATCGTCCGATTACGATCGGATGGACCGAGTAGCCCCTAACCTAACCAACCTACCTATATAAACAGTCAACCCTAATTTCTAGGGGAGTTGTCCCATCCATCCCTCTCGGCCACCGCCACTAATCCTCTCGGGATCCCCTCACACAATCTCCCTCGATCCCATCGCCCAGCCAACCAGAGCCGCACTCCTCCCGATCCAAATCCTCTCCGACCCCTCCTTGGTTTTCAGCGCCGCCCAAATCACAGCAGCATCCACCGCAGGCCAACCCCGTCGCCGCTCCTCCTCCGCTCCTCATTTCCTCTCCCATTTCTCTCATCTCTCTCTCTCTCTCTAGTTCTGGACAGGAAGACCGCCATGGCACCCGGACGTCGTCGTCCTCGAGCTCCACGACCACTCCAGCGCAAAGACCCGTCGTTGCCCAGCCGCGCCATGAATTCGATGCCAGCGCCGCCGTGTTTCTGCCGTCCGCGTCGGCAAGTGTAGCGCCTAGCCGCGCTGACCTCCATCCGCAGGAACCTCGCCGTGGCCATGGAGCCCAAGTCCCGCCGCCTGCTCCTCCCGTCTGCCCAATTCCTCCACCCCTGCAGTCTTCTTCTCCTTCACCGGACCTTCCTGCTGCTGTCGACCTCGCTCTCCGACGACCACCTACCAGGCCGGACTCCCACCTCGCGCCCTCTTTTTCTTCCCGTTTCTTCTCCCTGTCTCTCCTGTCGGAACCTACATGCTCTCTGTATTTCTGCGTAGGAGCCAAGCCATCGTCGTCTTGTTCGACTCCAACCATCGGGAACTGGCTTCCCTCATCAGATCCGGTGGGTCCCCGCCGCCGTAAGCCGCCTGCAGGCCCGTCTCGTCGAACCTCCCTTCAAGCAGCGCCGCCTCGCCCTGCTTCCTGTCCCGCTCGTGCCAAGGCCAGCGCCGGCCTCTCCTTCCCCTGCTGTGAGCAACGGTTCAGGATCGGGCGTGCCCGCTCGCCCGCTCATTGACCGTGCCGCGCCTGGGCTGCCTCCCTTCCAGCCTCTCCAAGGCCCAAGGCCCAGCACCCCCCTTTTCGGCCTACCTCTCTACTGATCTGGGCCAGGCCCACTGGGTGAGAAACCCCCCTTGTGCATTGTTGGTCCAACAGATCCAGCTCGTTTGTGTTTTTTTCAGTACAACGATTTTATCATTTTATCCAGAGTTTGCCAGTTTTACAAAGAAGTCCCTAGAGTTCATGCAATTAATAACTCATCAACCGTGCATCTTATTAAAATGTTTTATATATGAAACTTGCTTAGAATTTCATCTAGTTTAATAATATCCAACTTTCATCCATGTTTAACATGTTTAAATTGCTGTCTGTTTAAATTTGCTTAAATAACTTGCTAAAATGATTTATTTCATAACTAAATAACCGTAGTTCGGATTTAAATAAATTTTATATGTATATGGGGTAGAATTTTGCCTAGTTTATCATGGTGTACTTTCTTTGCATGCTTAACAACTCTAAAATTATGTTTAGGGCAGAACAGTACCAAACTTAATATATGCATATGAGGAGTTTCCGGAATTGTTGTTCGTTGTTTCCGGCCTCATTTAAACTTGACTAGATAGGTAGTTTTCTTTTGCTTCACCTCTTGCCTTGCTAACAACATTTAATATTGTTGGGTACATAAACGAGAGAGAACTAAATAAGTCATGTGGTGTTTTCTTCAATATGCAACTCCGTTGCATAATGAGCTCCACTTAATTTGTAGGATTGTTTGTGCACTTTGCCATGCCATGCCTCATTAAACCGGACATGCATCATACTTGATTGTGCATCATGCCATGATTATGTGGTGGTTGTTTACTATGTTGTTTGTGAAGGAAATATGCCCTAGAGGCAATAATAAAGTTATTATTTATTTCCTTATATCATGATAAAAGTTTATTATTCATGCTAGAATTGTATTAACCAGAAACATAATACATGTGTGAATACATAGACAAACAGAGTGTCACTAGTATGCCTCTACTTGACTAGCTCGTTAATCAAAGATGGTTATGTTTCCTAACCATGGAAAAAGAGTTGTCATTTGATTAACAAGATCACATCATTAGTTGAATGATCTGATTGACATGACCCATTCCATTAGCTTAGCACCCGATCGTTTAGTATGTTGCTATTACTTTCTTCATGACTTATACATGTTCCTATGACTATGAGATTATGCAACTCCCGTTTGCCGGAGGAACACTTTGTGTGCTACCAAACGTCACAACATAACTGGGTGATTATAAAGGTGCTCTACAGGTGTCTCCAAAGGTACATGTTGGGTTGGCGTATTTCGAGATTAGGATTTGTCACTCTAATTATCGAAGAGGTATCTCTGGGCCCTCTCGATAATGCACATCACTGAAGCCTTGCAAGCATTGCAACTAATGAGTTAGTTGCGGGATGATGTATTACGAAACGAGTAAAGAGACTTGCCGGTAATGAGATTGAACTAGGTATGGGATACCGACGATCGAATCTTGGGCAAGTAACATACCGGTGACAAAGGGAACAGCGTATGTTGTTATGCGGTCTGACCGATAAAAGATCTTCGTAGAATATGTAGGAACTACTATGAGCATCCAGGTTCCGCTATTGGTTATTGACCGGAGACGTGTCTCGGTCATGTCTACATTGTTCTCGAACCCGTAGGGTCCGCACGCTTAAGGTTACGATGACAGTTATATTATGAGTTTATACATTTTGATGTACCGAAGTTTGTTCGGAGTCCCTGATGTGATCACGGACATGACGAGGAGTCTCGAAATGGTCGAGACATAAAGATTGATATATTGGAAGCCTATGTTTGGATATCGGAAGTGTTCCGGGTGAAATCAGGATTTTACCGGAGTACCAGGAGGTTACCGGAACCCCCCGGGAGGTATATGGGCCTTAGTGGGCCTTAGTGGAAGAGAGGAGAGGTGGCCATAGATGGGCCGCGCGCCCCTCCCCCCCTTGGTCCGAATAGGACAAGGAGAGGAGGCCGGCCCCCCTTCCTCCTCTCTCTCTCCTCTTTTCCCCCCTCCGCGAATCCTATTCCAACTAGGAAGGGGGGGGGGTCCTACTCCCGGAGGGAGTAGGACTCCTCCTGGCACACCTCCTCTTGGCCGGCCAGCCCTCCTTTGAGCCTTTATATACGGAGGCAAGGGGCACCCCTAGAGACACAAGTTGATCCACGTGATCATATTCTTAGCCGTGTGCGGTGCCCCCTTCCACCATAGTCCTCGATAATATTGTAGCGGTGCTTAGGCGAAGCCCTGCGACGGTAGAACATCAAGATCGTCACCACGCCATCGTGCTGACGGAACTCTTCCCCGACACTTTGCTGGATCGGAGTCTGGGGATCGTCATCGAGCTGAACGTGTGCTAGAACTCGGAGGTGCCGTAGTTTCGGTGCTTGATCGGTCGGGCCATGGAGACGTACGACTACATCAACCAAGTTAACGCTTCCGTTGTCGATCTACAAGGGTACGTAGATCACACTCTCCCCCTCTCGTTGCTATGCATCACCATGATCTTGCGTGTGCATAGGAATTTTTTTGAAATTACTACGAAACCCAACAGTGGCATCAGAGCCTAGGTTTTATGTGTTGATGTTATATGCACGAGTAGAACACAAGTGAGTTGTGGGCGATATAAGTCATACTGCTTACCAGCATGTCATACTTTGGTTCGGCGGTATTGTTGGACGAAGCGGCCCGGACCGACATTACGCGTACGCTTATGCGAGACCGGTTCTCCCAACGTGCTTTGCACAAAGGTGGCTAGCAGGTGACAGTTTCTCCAACTTTAGTTGAACCGAGTGTGGCTACGCCTGGTCCTTGCGAAGGTTAAAACAGCACCAACTTGACAAACTATCGTTGTGGTTTTGATGCGTAGGTAAGATTGGTTCTTGCTTAAGCCCGTAGCAGCCACGTAAAACTTGCAACAACAAAGTAGAGGACGTCTAACTTGTTTTTGCAGGGCATGTTGTGATGTGATATGGTCAAGACATGATGCTAAATTTTATTGTATGAGATGATCATGTTGTGTAACCGAGTTATCGACAACTGGCAGGAGCCATATGGTTGTCGCTTTATTGTATGCAATGCAATCGCGCTGTAATGCTTTACTTTATCACTAAGCGGTAGCGATAGTCGTGGAAGCATGAGATTCGCGTGACGACAACGATGCTACGATGGAGATCAAGGTGTCGCGCCGGTGACGATGGTGATCACGATGGTGCTTCGAGGATGGAGATCACAAGCACAAGATGATGATGGCCATATCATATCACTTATATTGATTGCATGTGATGTTCATCTTTTATGCATCTTATCTTGCTTTGATTGACGGTAGCATTATAAGATGATCTCTCACTAATTATCAAGAAGTGTTCTCCCTGAGTATGCACCGTTGCGAAAGTTCTTCATGCTGAGACACCACGTGATGATCGGGTGTGATAGGCTCTACGTTCAAATACAACGGGTGCAAAACAGTTGCACACGCGGAATACTCAGGTTATACTTGACGAGCCAAGCATATACAGATATGGCCTCGGAACACGGAGACCGAAAGGTCGAGCGTGAATCATATAGTAGATATGATCAACATAGTGATGTTCACCAACAAAACTACTCCATCTCACGTGATGATCGGACATGGTTTAGTTGACTTGGATCACGTAATCACTTAGAGGATTAGAGGGATGTCTATCTAAGTGGGAGTTCTTTAAGTAATATGATTAATTGAACCTAAATTTATCATGAACTTAGTACCTGATAGTATCTTGCTTATGTATGTTTGATTGTAGATAGATGGCCCGTGCTGTTGTTCCGTTGAATTTTAATGCGTTCCTTGAGAAAACAAAGTTGAAAGATGATGGTAGCAATTACACGGACTGGGTCCGTAACTTGAGGATTATCCTCATTGCTGCACAGAAGAATTACATCCTGGAAGCACCGCTGGGTGCCAGGCCTGCTGCTGGAGCAACACCAGATGTTATGAACGTCTGGCAGAGCAAAGCTGATGACTACTCGATAGTTCAATGTGCCATGCTTTACGGCTTAGAACCGGGACTTCAACGACGTTTTGAACGTCATGGGGCATATGAGAAGTTCCAGGAGTTGAAGTTAATATTTCAAGCAAATGCCCGGATTGAGAGATATGAAGTCTCCAATAAGTTCTATAGCTGCAAGATGGAGGAGAACAGTTCTGTCAGTGAGCATATACTCAAGATGTCTGGGTATTGTAATCACTTGATTCAACTGGGAGTTAATCTTCCAGATGATAGCGTCATTGACAGAATTCTCCAATCACTTCCACCAAGCTACAAGAGCTTCATGATGAACTATAATATGCAAGGGATGAATAAGACTATTCCCGAGCTCTTCGCAATGCTGAAAGCTGCGGAGGTAGAAATCAAGAAGGAGCATCAAGTGTTGATGGTCAACAAGACCACTAGTTTCAAGAAAAAGGGCAAAGGGAAGAAGAAGGGGAACTTCAAGAAGAACAGCAAGCAAGTTGCTGCTCGAGAGAAGAAACCCAAGTCTGGACCTAAGCCTGAAACTGAGTGCTTCTACTGCAAGCAGACTGGTCACTGGAAGCGGAACTGCCCCAAGTATTTGGCAGATAAGAAGGATGGCAAGGTGAACAAAGGTATATGTGATATACATGTTATTGATGTGTACCTTACTAATGCTCGCAGTAGCGCCTGGGTATTTGATACTGGTTCTGTTGCTAATATTTGCAACTCGAAACAGGGACTACGGATTAAGCGAAGATTGGCTAAGGACGAGGTGACGATGCGTGTGGGAAACGGTTCCAAAGTCGATGTGATCGCGGTCGGCACGCTACCTCTACATCTACCTTCGGGATTAATATTAGACCTAAATAATTGTTATTTAGTGCCAGCGTTAAGCATGAACATTATATCTGGATCTTGTTTGATGCGAGACGGTTATTCATTTAAATCAGAGAATAATGGTTGTTCTATTTATATGAGTAATATCTTTTATGGTCATGCACCCTTGAAGAGTGGTGTATTCTTATTGAATCTCGATAGTAGTAACACACATATTCATAATGTTGAAGCCAAAAGATAAAGAGTTGATAATGATAGTGCAACTTATTTATGGCACTGCCGTTTAGGTCATATCGGTGTAAAGCGCATGAAGAAACTCCATACTGATGGACTTTTGGAACCACTTTATTATGAATCACTTGGTACTTGCGAACCGTGCCTCATGGGCAAGATGACCAAAACGCCGTTCTCCGGTACTATGGAGAGAGCAACAGATTTGTTGGAAATCATACATACAGATGTATGTGGTCCGATGAATATTGAGGCTTGTGGCGGATATCGTTATTTTCTCACCTTCACAGATGACTTAAGCAGATATGGGTATATCTACTTAATGAAACATAAGTCTGAAACGTTTGAAAAGTTCAAAGAATTTCAGAGTGAAGTTGAAAATCATCGTAACAAGAAAATAAAGTTTCTACGATCTGATCATGGAGGAGAATATTTGAGTTACGAGTTTGGTGTACATTTGAAACAATGTGGAATAGTTTCGCAACTCACGCCACCCAGAACATTACAGCGTAATGGTGTGTCTGAACGTCGTAATCGTACTTTACTAGATATGGTGCGATATATGATGTCTCTTACTGATTTACCGCTATTGTTTTGGGGTTATGCTTTGGAGACGGCCGCATTCACGTTAAATAGGGCACCATCAAAATCCGTTGAGATGACACCTTATGAACTATGGTTTGGCAAGAAACCAAAGTTGTCATTTCTGAAAGTTTGGGGCTGCGATGCTTATGTGAAAAAGCTTCAACCTGATAAGCTTGAACCCAAATCGGAGAAATGTGTCTTCATAGGATATCCAAAGGAGACTATTGGATACACCTTCTATCACAGATCCAAAGGCAAGACTTTTGTTGCTAAGTTCGGAAACTTTCTAGAGAAGGAGTTTCTCTCGAAAGAAGTGAGTGGGAGGAAAGTAGAACTTGACGAGGTAACTGTACCTGCTCCCTTATTGGAAAGTAGTGCATCACAGAAAACTGTTTCTGTGACACCTACACCAATTAGTGAGGAAGCTAATGATAATGATCATGAAACTTCAGGAAAAATATACTACTGAACCTCGTAGATCAACCAGAGTGAGATCCGTGCCAGAGTGGTACGGTAATCCTGTTCTGGAAGTCATGCTGCTAGATCATGATGAACCTACAAACTATGAAGAAGCGATGGTGAGCCCAGATTCCGCAAAATGGCTTGAAGCCATGAAATCTGAGATGGGATCCATGTATGAGAACAAAGTGTGGACTTTGGTTGACTTGCCCAATGATCAGCAAGCAATTGAGAATAAATGGATCTTCAAGAAGAAGACTGACGCCGACGGTAATATTACTGTCTACAAAGCTCGACTTGTCGCAAAAGGGTTTCGACAAGTTCAAGGGATTGACTACGATGAGACCTTCTCACCCGTAGCGATGCTTAAGTCTGTCCGAATCATGTTAGCAATTGCCGCATTTTATGATTATGAAATTTGGTAGATGGATGTCAAAACTGCATTCCTGAATGGATTTCTGGAAGAAGAGTTGTATATGATGCAACCAGAAGGTTTTGTTGATCCAAAGGGAGCTAACAAAGTGTGCAAGCTCCAGCGATCCATTTATGGACTGGTGCAAGACTCTCGGAGTTGGAATAAACGCTTTGATAGTGTGATCAAAGCATTTGGTTTTATACAGACTTTCGGAGAAGCCTGTATTTACAAGAAAGTGAGTGGGAGCTCTGTAGCATTTCTGATATTATATGTGGATGACATATTACTGATTGGAAATGATATAGAATTTCTGGATAGCATAAAGGGATACTTGAATAAGAGTTTTTCAATGAAAGACCTCGGTGAAGCTGCTTACATATTAGGCATTAAGATCTATAGAGATAGATCAAGACGCTTAATTGGACTTTCACAAAGCACATACCTTGACAAAGTTTTGAAGAAGTTCAAAATGGATCAAGCAAAGAAAGGGTTCTTGCCTGTGTTACAAGGTGTGAAGTTGAGTCAGACTCAATGCCCGACCACTGCAGAAGATATTGAGAAAATGAAAGATGTTCCCTATGCTTCAGCCATAGGCTCTATCATGTATGCAATGCTGTGTACCAGACTTGATGTGTGCCTTGCTATAAGTCTAGCAGGGAGGTACCAAAGTAATCCAGGAGTGGATCACTGGACAACGGTCAAGAACATCCTGAAGTACCTTAAAAGGACTAAGGATATGTTTCTCATATATGGAGGTGACAAAGAGCTCATCGTAAACGGTTACGTTGATGCAAGCTTTGACACTGATCCGGTCGATTCTAAATCGCAAACCGGATACGTGTTTACATTAAATGGTGGAGCTGTCAGTTGGTGCAGTTCTAAACAAAGCGTCGTGGCGGGATCTACATGTGAAGCGGAGTACATAGCTGCTTCGGAAGCAGCAAACGAAGGAGTCTGGATGAAGGAGTTCATATCCGATCTAGGTGTCATACCTAGTGCATCGGGTCTAATGAAAATCTTTTGTGACAATACTGGTGCAATTGCCTTGGCGAAGGAATCCAGATTTCACAAAAGAACCAAGCACATCAAAAGACGCTTCAATTCCATCCGGGATCTAGTCCAGGTGGGAGACATAGAGATTTGCAAGATACATACGGATCTGAATGTAGCAGACCCGTTGACTAAGCCTCTTGCACGAGCAAAACATGATCAGCACCAAGGCTCCATGGGTGTTAGAATCATTACAGTATAATCTAGATTATTGACTCTAGTGCAAGTGGGAGACTGAAGGAAATATGCCCTAGAGGCAATAATAAAGTTATTATTTATTTCCTTATATCATGATAAAAGTTTATTATTCATGCTAGAATTGTATTAACCGGAAACATAATACATGTGTGAATACATAGACAAACAGAGTGTCACTAGTATGCCTCTACTTGACTAGCTCGTTAATCAAAGATGGTTATGTTTCCTAACCATGGACAAAGAGTTGTCCTTTGATTAACGGGATCACATCATTAGTTGAATGATCTGATTGACATGACCCATTCCATTAGCTTAGCACCCGATTGTTTAGTATGTTGCTATTACTTTCTTCATGACTTATACATGTTCCTATGACTATGAGATTATGCAACTCCCGTTTGCCAGAGGAACACTTTGTGTGCTACCAAACATCACAACGTAACTGGGTGATTATAAAGGTGCTCTACAGGTGTCTCCAAAGGTACATGTTGGGTTGGCGTATTTCGAGATTAGGATTTGTCACCCCGATTGTCGAAGAGGTATCTCTGGGCCCTCTCGGTAATGCACATCACTGAAGCCTTGCAAGCATTGCAACTAATGAGTTAGTTGTGGGATGATGTATTACGGAACGAGTAAAGAGACTTGCTGGTAACGAGATTGAACTAGGTATGGGATACCGACGATTGAATCTCGGGCAAGTAACATACCGGTGACAAAGGGAACAACGTATGTTGTTATGCGGTCTGACCAATAAAAGATCTTCATAGAATATGTAGGAGCCAATATGAGCATCCAGGTTCTGCTATTGGTTATTGATCGGAGACGTGTCTCGGTCATGTCTACATTGTTCTCGAACCCGTAGGGTCCGCACGCTTAAGGTTACAATGACAGTTATATTATGAGTTTATACATTTTGATGTACCGAAGTTTGTTTGGAGTCCCGGATGTGGTCACGGACATGACGAGGAGTCTCGAAATGGTCGAGACATAAAGATTGATATATTGGAAGCCTATGTTTGGATATCGGAAGTGTTCCGGGTGAAATCGGGATTTTACCGGAGTACCGGGAGGTTACCGGAACCCCCTGGGAGGTATATGGGCCTTAGTGGGCCTTAGTGGAAGAGAGGAGAGGTGGCCATAGATGGGCCGCGCGCCCCTCCCCCCTTGGTCCGAATAGGACAAGGAGAGGGGGCCGGCCCCCCTTCCTCCTCTCTCTCCTCTTTCCCCCCCTCCGCGAATCCTATTCCAACTAGGAAAGGGGGGAGTCCTACTCCCGGAGGGAGTAGGACTCCTCCTGGCGCGCCTCCTCTTGGCCGGCCAGCCCCCCCTTGAGCCTTTATATACGGAGGCAAGGGGCACCCCTAGAGACACAAGTTGATCCACGTGATCATATTCTTAGCCGTGTGCGGTGCCCCCTTCCACCATAGTCCTCGATAATATTGTAGCGGTGCTTAGGCGAAGCCCTACGACGGTAGAACATCAAGATCGTCACCACGTCGTCGTGCTGACGGAACTCTTCCCCGACACTTTGCTGGATCAGATTCCGGGGATCGTCATCGAGCTGAACGTGTGCTAGAACTCGGAGGTGCCGTAGTTTCGGTGCTTGATCGGTCGGGCCGTGGAGACGTACGACTACATCAACCAAGTTAACGCTTTCGTTGTCGATCTACAAGGGTACATAGATCACACTCTCCCCCTCTCGTTGCTATGCATCACCATGATCTTGCGTGTGCGTAGGAATTTTTTTGAAATTACTACGAAACCCAACAGTTTGCTTATTTCCGGTGTTGTTTCTTCGGGTTGGTTCCGATAACGTCGCGTTTGTGAGGACCCGTTCGACTACGTCCGTGTGTCTTCATGGACTCGTTCTTCTTCCTTGCGGGATCTCAGGCAAGATGACCATACCCTCGAAATCACTTCTATCTTTGGTTGCTAGTTGCTCGCTCTTTTGCTATGCCTATGCTGCGATACCTACCACTTGCTTACCATGCCTCCCATATTATTGAACCAAGCCTCTAACCCACATTGTCCTAGAAAACCGTTGATTGGCTATGTTACCGCTTTGCTCAGCCCCTCTTATAGCGTTGTTAGTTGCAGGTGAAGATTGAAGTTTGTTCCTTGTTGGAACATGGAGATGTTGTTCCTTGTTGGAACATGTTTTACTTGTTGGGATATCACAATATATCTTATTTAATTTATGCATCTATATACTTGGTAAAGGGTGGAAGGCTCGGCCTTATGCCTGGTGTTTTGTTCCACTCTTGCCGCCCTAGTTTCCGTCATATCGGTGTTATGTTCCCAGATTTTGCATTCCTTACGCGGTTGGGTAATAATGGGAACCCCTTAACAGTTCACCTTGAATAAAACTCTTCCAGCAATGCCCAACATTGGTTTTACCATTCGCCACCTAGCCTTTTCTTTTCCCTTGGGGGTCGTGCGCCCAAGGGTCATCATTATTTTAACCCCCCGGGCTAGTGCTCCTCTGAGTGTTTGTCCAAACTAGAGCCCCTTGCAGCGCCACCTCGGGGAAACTCGAGGGTTGGTTTTAGTTGTATGGACTGCTCATCTGAGTGTGCCCTGAGAACGAGATATGTGCAGCTCCTATCGGGATTTGCCGGCACATTCGGGCGGTGTTGCTGGATTTGTTTTACCCTGTCGAAATGTCTTGTAACCGGGATTCCGAGTCTGATCGGGTCTTCCCGCTAGAAGGAATATCCTTCGTTGACCGTGAGAGCTTGTGATCGGCTAAGTTGGGACACCCCTGCAGGGATTTGAACTTTCGAAAGCCATGCCCGCGGTTATGGGCAGATGGGAATTTGTTAACGTCTGGTTGTAGAAAACCTGAAGTTGACCTTATTAAAATGCATCAACCGCGTGTGTAACCGTGATGGTCTCTTTCCGGCGGAGTCCGGGAAGTGAACACGGTGTTGGAGTTATACTTGACGTAGGTTGTTTAGGATCACTTCTTGATCATACTTTCTCGAATGTGCTTTGCCTTCTCTTCTCGCTCTCATTTGCGTATGTTAGCCACCATATATGCTAGTTGCTTGCTGCAGCTCCACCTCATACCTTTGCCTTACCTATAAGCTTAAATAGTCTTGATCGTGAGGGTGTGAGATTGCTGAGTCCCTGTGACTCACAGATACTTCCAAAACCAGCTTGCAGGTGCCGATGAGTCCGCGCAGATGACGCATCCAAGCTCAGGAGGAGCTCGATGAAGATCTTGTCCTTTGTGTTGTTTCGTTCTAGTTGTCAGTAGTGGAGCCCAGTTGGGGTCGATCGCGGACCTTGTCGCATTTGGGGTTCTTCTTTTATTTTGGCTCCGTAGTCGGACCTTGATTGTATTTGGATGTTGTAATGCTTTATTCTTGTATTGTGTGAAGTGGAGATTGTAAGCCATCTATGTTTCTCTTTCCCTTATGTATTACATGGGTTGTGTGAAGATTACCTCACTTGCGACATTGCTTTCAATGCGGTTATGCCTCTAAGCCGTGCTTCGACACATGGGAGATATAGACGCATCGAGGGCGTTACACCTAGAGGGCTGGCCGGGGTGGCGATGGCGAGTTGTTTCAGGGCGGCGAGGCGTCTCTAGGGCCGGCGGTTCGGCCGGTGGTGGCTGGCAGCTCAGGGGGGTGCGGTTGAAGATGAACTGCAGGCCCTCCCTAAACTACATGTCAAGTGCCTCTCTACTACCATTGCGTTCAATTTCGACAGTAGTATTCAGATTCCACAGTAAATTTCAGTTTCGACAGTTAAGTTCAGAGTCAACAGTTTTTACCTCATCTGTTGTAGTCAGGTGGTTATTGGTGATGTTAATTTTACATCCATTTTACAACATCTATTGGAGATGCTATTAAAATCCCACTTGAGATTGACGATGTCTGTCTTGTGCTGCTTCATCCTTGACGTCTTACGGCTCACCGGAGCTGCTCCAATGACAGAACGATCCATCACAACAGAGCAGTGCGCTGGACGCCGTCTACAGATTCCTCAGATCTCCCTCCACACCTCCGACAGCCACCTCTGCCTCAACTGCTTCAGCGACCAAACCAATGATGCTGAGGTCGACACGGCTACGGCAAAGAGGTTGTACACTAGTTGCATCACTTATTACTATACATTCACGTCGATCCATTAGGGCTATTTTGGTTCAACGGAAAAACGTCGATCCACTGGTTGTTACCATCACTCTAAATTTCTACATGCTCTCCTTACATAATCTCACCATATTTTTTCATATGCATGTCAGTTATTGTACACAGTCATGCTGAACATGTAGAGAAAAAGAGAAGAGTTTTGCGTCGCAATACAATATCATGCAGACATCGCTCCATGGTGGGTTCAATGGCAAACCCTCCCCACCCCTCTCCAGATTGTAACCCAGAGGAAGATATCTGTTCTAAGGTGGATTCAGACGCAGCTGACCACTCCTATTTACCCCCAAGGTGTTTGCTCTACCTTGGCATGATGATGTTAGTCATATCATGCATATTTGCCTTGCGCGCCTTTTTTAACTATGATTGCTTTGCTCTTGTATCACTGTATTTACTCATACAAACTTATTTTTAAATTGAAGTATCCAATCAAAACTCCAATGGCACAGCAGGTATGTTCACCCATGTTTCTTTAACAGGTTTGCTCTTATCAATAGCTCTATTGATTTCAATTTCAGTTGTGTATATAGTTGACTTTCATATCATGCACATTACTAGCATCACAACAGAGCCAATAGTGTTGTTGTACATGTAAACCTGTGGTACCCATCTGAAATCTTGTTGTGCCGTGTAGTTTCCCACGCTTTGTATTCTTTCACTGCTGCTTTGTCTTGAACTGATATGATTTGAACCGTGTCTCTATTTTGATTTGGCAAGACAATGCAGTGACCATATGACATAGATATATGTTTGTTTGATGCTTTTATTATGTACTAGTACTTGGCAATAGAAGACTTGGTAGTTTAATGCTGTCCACCTTACTAATGAACTGGTTCACCGAAATGAGTTTCATATACTAGTACATGCTAAACTTGTTATGTGTATGCTTGTTTCTTCTTTTAGAATGCTGACAGAATATTGGGGAAGAGTGCCTTATTACGCAATGGTAAAGGAAGTAATGCAGATGAGGTTCAGGATAGTGACACATCCTTGTTGGTCTCCAACAAAGCTGATAAAATAGCTAAGGAAGACTATCTTGAAGACAGCAAGACAACCCCAAAGTCCTGTCTTGGTTTAGTGTTCGAGTTACTGGCCACTACCGCTTGCACAAGCTATTCAAACTCACTGTCTGAATCAGTTCGGTTTCTTGAGTCTCAACTACAAGCTGAAAGACATCGATCAGTTGTGCTGCGACAAGAAGCGGAAGGACTGCGGAAGTCCCTGGAGCATTCAGATGCATACTTTCTGGTGCAACAGCAAGCGTTGGAGGATTTTAGCACCAAACAGGACAAAGCTAATCAGCTTGCTAAGCTTATTGCCAGCATGGTGGATACCCAGGATAACGTTTCTTGAGATCTTCTGAAGTTGTTTTAGTTATGCTCTTGTTTTGCTGCCGCGTTTATTTGCACCGGTGGCCAATTTTGACGGCCAGTGTATGTAATGTGCTGCTTTGTTCCCTATATTTGCACCGGTGGCGAACTTTGATGCCTAGTGGATGTAATATGTGTAATAGCGGTAATAGGCTAGCGTTAATTGCTTGCTTATTTATTTCCTTATTGTCTTGTTTAGTTGTTTGCTTGTAGTCACTGCAGTTCTTTTTCTGTTTTTTTCTAGTGGCCACAATAGCCTATTTTTGGTAACTAGGCCAAAATAATCATGGCAACACACAGACTGTTGTAACCATGGGACTCCTATAGGCCGTATGATCCATGGGCCTTCGTCCGGCCGTAGGATCCATCGGCCTTCTATATGGGCCTTAGGGTCCATGGGCCTTCTATGGGCCGTAGGGTCCATGGGCCTTCTACGAGCCGTATGATCCATGGGCCTTCTACGGGCCGTACTATCCATGGGCATCATATGGGCCGTAGGATCCATGGGCCTTCTACGGGGCGTATCATCATTTCGCCAATCATGGACCATATTATTCGTGGACCATAACGGGCCGTTAATAGGCCGTATTTTGATAACTCTATGAAAACAGCCCAACGGGTTTTTTGACATGAAAACGGCCCAACGTATTAACGGTCCGCAAATGGGCCGACTGTAACGACGGGCTGAATTTGGCCCAGAAGCAGAAAATGACAGTAACGGGCCGTATGTAACCGAATGCTGCAAATGAGCCCAAGAATCAATGGGCCCTGAGAAGGCCGAAAGATAACTTGGGCTGGAAACAGCCCAATGGAATAACGGGCCTTTAATGGGTATAAAGTGATACACTGTTCATTATGGGCCAGTTTCACCATGGGCCGTTAATGGGCCAAGAGTTACAAAGGTCCTCATATGGGCCGAAAGAAGTCATGGGCCACACATGGGCCGGAAGTTAAAATGGGCTGAATCATATTAGACGGCCCAGATGATGCTACTGGGCCTAATTCGGATAGGGCGTAATGGGCCCTGGGTTAGCGGGCTATAAATAGGCTATATGTGAACAGGCTGTTAACAGGCTTTCCGTGGGCCGGCCCACCACCTTTTGACCAAGTCAAATGGGCCAGCCTTTTCACAAGAATGGGCCTCTGTTGGGCCGTGCCACATGTCACCATATCATAGGCGCCTTCGGTCTAATGAGCGGATGACATCTGTCCCAACGGTGAGCCGACACGTGTTTCCTCCAGCCAATGATGATTTTACACATGGAAAATCCACATTGGTCGGGGTTGTTAACGGGTTATCAGATCCAAAACCCGACCCGATAGCTTAATGGCGCTCCGTTATGGTGGATGCCACGTGTCGGTCACCCTTGACGAAAGCACTTCTGTGACGTGTGATTTATCGTCATGGAAGTGGACATTTCCGTGATGATAATTTTGGCAATGTCATGGAACACTTCTACGAGAACACATGTATGACTATCTTGATTCTGTCATAAATTTGTCATGGATGTACATGCATGACAGAAAACGCAACCTACTGTGACAAACACGTATCATCACAGAGGTGTATTTTTTGTAGTGATTCATCTTAAGGGGGGTAGGTTTGTAACATTCCAATTTTCAATTTGGATGTTATTTAGATCATTCATATGCATTCATCCTTTGTGCATTTTGGTATTTGTTTTATTTGAATTTTTGATCCTAGAAACCTTAAGCAACTCAAGGACCACTTGAGAGAGTTGGAGGTTTTCTCAAAAATCCGTTTTTGAATTCGGCAAATTGGATCAAAGTGGTTTATTCAAAATAATTTTCCAACAATTTCAAATACATAAAATAGTGAGAAATGATAATATGACTTCTTCAAAAACAGCAAAGAAATGTTGGAAATTCAAATTTGAATAAAAATATATTTGATTTTGTTTGCGTGTTTAATTATTTTGTTAGTGCTAAAATGTTTATTTTTATTTTAGGCATTTAGGTCCAGAAAAATGTTCACCTAAGCCCATTTATTAGGAGGGGGCGGTGCTGGAATTTTTAGGATTTTATTTTATTTTGATTTTGATTTTTTTTCGCTACGCTGTTTGAAAAAGAAAGTCAACCGCAGCCGAACTAGGCCGGCCTATCCGTGCCGCCGCCGCTTTCCCCGAGTCCGGATAGGACACGGGAGGAGCTGCCGCCACCCGAGACTCCGCCTCCCGAGGCCGGGCACCCTCTTTATAAGCCGCGTCCGGGGCCCCCTGGATCCTGTCCGCCGCCGCCTCCCGCCGCAACCCCGCCGCCCAAGCCAACCGCCGCCGCCGTCTTCCGCTTTGCGCCGCGTCGCCGCCTCCACAACTTCCGCCACCACCGTTGTCCGTCGGAGTTCGTCGCCGGTTCTCGTCAGAAAAAGCGGTAAACCCTAGATCATTTTTTCGGTTTTCCCGATTTTCGTTTTTGTTCGTTTCGTTTTTTTCGATTCTATCTATCTATCTAGCGAACGTCCGTTTGTTTAGATCTATTAACGAACGGTTTCGTTAGTTAGTCTCCCGTAGCAGACGTTCGTCCCATAGATTTTTCTTTCAGTTTTCGGCCAGGGACCCATCCGTTAATATTTTCTTTGCAGATTAGTCCCTATTCTTCAAACGGTCACAACTTTTTGCTCGTTTATCCAAATCCAATGAAACCAACACCAAATTCTTCGTTATGATCCCCTCTATCCAGATAACCAACTTAATAGTATTTTTGAAAGTTTAATATTTATTTTCAAACAGATTTGAATTTGAACTTCTTTTGATTGTAACTTGAGTTTCGTAATTCCGATTTAATTGATTCTTTTTGTAAATCGAAGTTCTTGACCTAAGCTTTTTGTTAAGATCTTTTTCTTTGGTTTTATTTATATATTCATGCTTGAGTGCTTATGTATGCTATTGTTTGTCTATGATAGATTTTTTGGACTGCGAAGCTTGCTACTACGAATCTCTAGGGTTTACCGATCGCCAGCAAGGCAAGTTACACTTTGATCATACCCTTTATTACAAAGTTTTTATGCATTAGATACATCCTCAAAGATTGCATGAGTAGGATTGGGAACATGTGGTTATTTCTATGTAGTTGATGAGGTAGGAACCTAATACCTTTGATCACCGCGGGAATATACGTTATGCTCATATTGCTTAGCCATGCTCGTAGACGGGATTGGTATGTGAGAATCATGCAAGTTATGAGAGATAATAAATAAGGGAAACTTAAGGTGGCTACTTTAATACACATCTGGGTGGATTGGTTGTGGGCACCTGGGGAATCCAGTGTTGTCATAGGAGATCCCGGGGTACCCGTGTGATCATCCTATGGAATGCCACCCAGACTCAAAGGGATCATAAGATTATTCATGCTGGAAACATCCGTGTGCAGCCACAAGCCATTATGGGCTCTGGCATAGTTCAGTAAGTTGCGGGAAACCTTTCCATGATGGGCTAGCAGATGTAGGGCAATTGTTGGTGTACCGGCCTATCTATCGGTTAAGGGGACCTCTTCAGAAAGGCTATGTCTCGATCTTCCAATCATGGATGCGGTCGAGTCTTGTGGGGAAAAGTGCGCAAACCTCTGCAGAGTGTATAAAAAATCATGATTTGCCGTGTCCCTGGTTATGGACATTTTGAGTATCTGGTATTTGAATTATTGGTTGATCTCATCACTTTACTTAATAAATTTGTTGGGTTATTATTATTGTTATTATTAATACTTGATAATTTTTGGGATTGAGTTGGGAAAACCTTCTAAATAATGGTATAAACTTGGTAGTAAAAAAAATCTATTTCTTTGTTGTAGGAAAAAAATTAGCTTTATGCAAATGTTAACCTTAGAGCCTCCACCAGCCAAATATGCATGTAGTGATAGCTATTATTCATCATTGCTCTAAAGTGTGATCTTGCTAACATATTCCATGTGCTGACCTACACGGCTGCAACGTCTCATGTTGCAGAATTCTCAGACGAGGAGTAAGGTGTGATAGGTCGCTGTCTTGCACTTAGTTTTGCCGTGGAGTTGGATGGACTCATTTATCCTTGAAGCTTCCGCAATTATTTTATTTTAGATGGTCTTTAGCCATATTTGTGTAATAAGTACTCCTTATGAGACCCTCGATGTAATAAGTGTGTGATTGAACTCTGTTATAATTCCTCGAGTACTATGTGTGTGTGTGTCAGCATACCGGTCCAGGGATGACACTTAAGCATAGAGGCTTCGATCCATTGGGATCGGGTCGCTACATTTTGTTGCATGATATAGCCTCTAGTCACTTGTAGGAGTAGTTGTTATCGATTTTGTTGAGTTTTGTTCACTTTTATTTTGACTCACTAAAAAATTCAGAAATTTTCGAAGAAAAAGAGAACTGTCGGCGTTCTGGGAACCGGGGTCCCCAGACTTGCCTGCCTGCGGCATGGCTCAAAGGGGGGCCCAACGCGGCCCATCTTCGCCAACATAAACCCAAGACCCTCACGAGGGGCCAAGCCTCGCGAGGCGGACGACGTGGAGCTTCCTCAAGCGCGGCCTCGTCAGGCTGGCTCACGAGGAGGCGGAGAGATCAAGGCGGGGTACCTCACGAGGTGCCCGTGACGCAAGCCATGACGACCGAGGGCGCCAGGCAGGTGCCGGCTCGCGCAGCGTCCTCCCTTCCTCTTTGGTGCAAAGGGGGCAAGCGTAGCCGCGGAGTACCGAGGCATCAGGCAAAGGTTGCCATTTCGGTGCAACGAGACCAAGACTAGGAGGACTACGAGACAGAGGTCACCGTGGAGCCCAAGACGGCGTCATCACTAGAGCTTTGCGCAGGCGAAGACTACTTTTGTCAGGATAGCTGATACTAGCTGCCCCGCTTCAAATTAGCCCGCCATTGTTGGCTCCCTTCCCGCTCGATATTTGGGAAGAGGACCAGGGCCTCTATAAATAGGATCAGCCACCCGCAAGAGTGACGGGGAGACACATGGGCAGAGAGCTGAGGGGTTTGGATAAGGAGGCTCTTGAGAGAGGGGTTTAGATCAGATAGAGAGAGAGAGAGAAGGGTGACTGAGCTCCTCCTAGCAGTTCATCGCCCCAGCCAAGAACAGACCCTCGCGAGGCTGTTCTTCCTTGTATTGTTCATCATCATCAGCCCAAGAGGCAATCCACCACACCACACACTGGAGTAGGGTATTACACCACAACGGTGGCCCGAACCAGTATAACCCCTGTGTCTCTTGTGTTGTTCTTTCCTTAGTTTAGATCCTAGTAAGGCGGAGGGGTGCAGGTAGGTAGGAGACGAAATCTCCGCACGCACCCCAGTGTTCGAACCTCAAGGGTCTGCCGGAACCCGAAATCCAACAACATGCACTCTTATTATTATTCACATCATTCGATCGTGCAAGTGAAAGGCAATGATGATGATATTTGATGAAATGATTGATATGAGGAAAAGCTGGTACGAGCTCGACCTATTTTGTTTTTGTAAATATGATTAGCTCAACGTTCCAGATTCGGCCCATTATGTATGAAACATGTTTGCAATTACAATTAGAGATTACAGTTACTCATGCCATGCTTGATTAGCTAGGAGTGGATAATGGTTTATCTTGGGTGCCAACATGTATTTAAAATGGTTATGATGTAGTATGATAGGATGGTATCCTCCTTTGAATGATTCAAGTGGCTTAACTTGTCACATGTTCACGCATGTAGTTGAATCAAAACCAACATAGCCTCCACGATATTTATGTTCATGGTGATTTATATCCTACTCATGCTTGCATTCAATGTTGATTAATCTCAATGCATGTTTATGACCGTTGTTGCTCTCTTGTTGGTCGCTCCTCAATCTTTTTGCTAGCCTTCACCTATACTAAACGGGAATATTGCTTGTGCATCCACTTTCTTAAACCCAAAGTTGTTCCATCTGAGTCCACCATATCTACCTATATGCGGTATTTACCTACCATTCCAAGTAAATTTGCATGTGATAGAACTCTAAACCATCAAATGATAATTTGTTTTGTATGCCCGAATCGCTCATGTAGCGACTGGGGGCTGTCAGTATCTTCCATGCTATGTGGGTTATTCTCACGGTGAGTGTTTATTCACTTGTAATTCATGAGAAAGTGGTTGGTAATTGGGATGCCTAGTTCCATTTTCAAAATCAAATAAATATAATAATGAAACAAAACTCCCCCAGGACTGCTGCTGGTATGGACGGTACCCGTGGATTCGGCTAGCTATGGAGTGTGCTTGTTGGTGGAGGGGGAGTAAAACTTTACCATTCTGCTTGGGAACCGCCTATAATGCGTCTAGCATGGAAGATAGTGAGATCTCTTGGTTGTTATGTTGACAATGAAAGCATACTGCTCAAAATTATATTCATCTCTATTTTAAAAGCTCCGAGCTCTTGCACCTCTGCAAATCCCTGCTTGTGACACCCTCGTTTTTGCCATCATGACTTTCATTTGCCTTTTGCTTTTAAAATGGGTTTTGAGTTAATTCATTTGGACTTAGCTCTTGGGAATTGTTTTGATTCTCACCCAAGTGACTCCTCTGACCTCCCACAACCTCTCTTGACCTCTCATTCATCATCATATTGATTTGGAATATTTCTATTTTAAAGGAAATATTCATTTTCACCCTAAAAATGGAATATTTTCACTTCCACTCCAAAGCAACCCCTCTGTTTCTTGCCTCCAAAAATCTGAGAAAATCCCCACTCCCCTTTGGACAATGCCTCATTACCCTATGCAAAAATATCATGTGGTCATGTGACCCAATTTTGCTAGGGAAAATCATTTGCATTCTGCCCTGATAATGCACGTTACAAAGGAAGTGTATTTTTCCTTGATCCAATGGAGCTGATTTTTCTTGAGCTTCATTACCCTCCTAAGTAAACCTTAACCCCAAGAGATCAACCCTAAACTCCTTCTAGAACCTCTCCAAACATAGTGCACAAGATTCTGTCCAGAAACTTGCAGTCACTGCCTTGAGCAATCTACTCATCCTGGTAGTGTGTTCTCAACTTTCCTAGACTAAACACCGCACGGTAGACAACCCAAACACAGTTTGGCATCGCCTGAGCACCACGTTGGAACAGTGCACGTGGTGACCGCGTGAGGACACGGGCTCTGGCATGCCATCGACGCGCTTTGCGCTGCCCCGAGCCTGTGTTCCGCGCGTGCCCATCTCAGCACCGCGCCCAGCCTGCCGCACCACGCCCAGCCTGCCGCATCGTGCCACCAGCTTCGCCTCATCACCCGAGACCCCTCGTTGCCGCTCGCCACCGCCGGAGCCGCCGCAGCGATCATAAGCACCCCGCGCCAGAGAGCACAGTGCGCCCGTGCTCGAGTCAGGCCCCTTCCGCATGCCCTGTGCTCATCCTTGAGCTCGCACAGTGGCTGCATGAGTCCTGGCGCCTTCTCCCTCTCTCATTGACGCCCCTCGTCGCTGTGCGCTGCTTCTAGAGCTCTCTGACAGAGCCCGAGACCCCCATCCCCTCTGCCTATATATAGAGCCCCTCCCTCGCCCTTTCGAGCATCCCACCACACTCGCTCAACCTCCACAAACACCGTAGATAGCCGCAGCCTGACAGGGCAGGCCTCTGGCCGCCGTTCCCTTCCTGAGCTCGCCGGCGATCCCCTCCTGTTGCCCCCACCTCTCTAGTGCCCCTCGAGCTCGACTCTCTTCTCCGGCGATTTCCTGGTGACTCACTGGTGCTAGTCGACCCCTCTGGAGCCCCTGGAGTCGCTAGCTCTCACCGTCTTCTTCATCTCCGGCGAACCTCACCCGCAGCCGCCACTTGAGATGTTGTTTCCAAGCGACCCCGTCCACCTCCTGCCTTGCTACGGGTACGAGCAGGTGTGCCTGTGTCTCCTCCTTCCATCCCTCCCTCTCAGATCGGCCGCCGAGCCCTCCTCACCGGCGCGCCCACCGGCGACCGTCGCTCCTCCTCTGTTTCTCTTGCCCCTCTCTAAAAACCTAACAGGCAGGGCCTACTGTCAATCTCTCCACTCGCGCCTGAAGCGGTATGAGTGGAGGCGTATTCGCTGAATACGCTTTCTATGTCACCCCCCTGGTTTTTCTATTTATTCAATTTTCATTTAATTTGACCAACAACTTTGACCAGCTCTAACTCCTAATCTACAAGTCCAAATGAGTTGATTCTTTTTGCATTGGTTTTGTATTGAGATATTCTAGCAGCACACCAAATTTGCGACTTTTCCTTGTTGTCTAGAATTTCTCGTGAATTTCAGAATGGTTCTTGATATTTTCTTTTGCTACTTTTATTTATTTTTAGAGGAAGGAACTTGCCTTGAGGAGAACCAGGAGTGTGGCCCTCCTCTGTGCTAAGGCAAGCCACCACAAATATTTGCATAGTATCATTTCAATAACTATGATTTGCCAACTTGAATATGGCTTATTTCATGCATAAAATCATTTAAATAATATTGCTTATGCCATTTGTTATGCTTGAATTGCTTAGCTTGCTGTAGTACTTGAGTGCATGGACTAGTTTGATGAAGTAGTGTTATTTTGATAGCATGACTATGGTCTGGTAATGATCGGTATTATTATCATAAAATGGTTTATTATTTTCACCATGCTAATGTCATAACTAAAAATGATTGAGTTAAAACCAGTGTCTCTAAATGATTAGTAGTGCATGCATAATGACTCTATGATGTTGGTCCATTTCATTTCAGGGATATGTGGATATAGTTGCATGTCATATAGATGCATGTTCATGGCATACTATGGCTCGTTCTTTTATTCAAGTTAAACCTGATGATAATTCAACTTAAACATAATGTTGATCGAGTCATGGTGCCACCGAATCGAGCTTCCCAGTGCAACCACATTTGCCTTTATGAGAAGGCCCTTATTCGATCCGTTGTCATGCCTCTGGGCGGTGCCTCCAACGAGGGAAGGTTATGGGCGTGCGATACCCTGGCCCGGTAAGCAGACATAACCTTGTGTGCTCGTTGTTGTTATGGTACCATGTCCCCGTTTGGGACCGTTTCTGTTTTGCCACAATGGTGGCCGTTGGATGTCACGAGTTGACATCGGGGCCACCCAGGACTTAGCCCAAAGGGGAGTTGGTCGGAGTGGCCGGGAGAGTGTCATGGCAATGTGTTGGTTCTGTCGGAATGCCGTTGATCCACCCGAATGGGAGTTCGAGGCCATGGATTCCGTGGTGTGGGTACAGTGTGCTAACCTCTGTAGAGTGTGTGTTAAATCTATCGTTAGCCACGTCCTTGGTTAAGGACACAGTTTGTAGTAGGTCACACAACGGATCAACACAAATAAGTTAATCTTGCACACTAAAGTTGTCGGGGAATGCAGTAATTTCAAAAAAATTCCTACGCACACGCAAGATCATGGTGATACATAGCAACGAGAGGGGAGAGTGTCGTCCACGTACCCTCGTAGACCGTAAGAGGAAGTGTTATGAGAAAGCAGTTGATGTAGTCGTACGTCTTCACGATCCGACCGATCCAAGTACCAAACGTACGACACCTCCGAGTTCAGCACACTTCAGTTCGGTGATGTCCCACGAACTCCGATCCAGCAGAGCTTCGAGGGAGAGTTCCGTCAGCATGACGGCATGATGCCGGTGATGTTGATGCTACCGACGCAGGGCTTCACCTAAGCATCGCTACGATATGACCGAGGTGGATTATGGTGGAGGGGGCACCGCACACGGCTAAAAGATCAACTGATCAACTTGTGTGTCTTTGGGTGCCCCCAGCCCCCGTATATAAAGGAGCAAGGGGGGAGGCCGGCCGGCCTTGGTGCTCCCAAAGGAGAGGAGGAATCCTCCTCCTAGTAGGAGTAGGATTCATCATTTCCTAGTCCTACTAGGAAGGGGGAAGGGGGGAGGAAAGAGAGGGAGAGGGAGAGGGAAAGAGGGGCCGTGCCCCCTCCCCTAGTCCAATTCGGACTCCTCATGGGAGGGGGCGCGACACCTCCTAGGCTGCTGCCCTCTCTCTCACCTCAAGCCCACTAAGGCCCAATACTTCCCCGGGGGGTTCCGGTAACCCCTCCGGCACTCCGGTTTTCTCCGAAACCATCTGCAACACTTCCGATGTCCGAATGTAACCGTCGAATATACCAATATTTACATCTCGACCATTTCGAGACTCCTCGTCATGTCCGTCATCACATCCGGGACTCCGAACTCCTTAGGTACATCAAAACACATAAACTCATAATACCAATCATCACCGAACTTTAAGCATGCGGACCCTACGGGTTCGAGAACTATGTAGATATGACCGAGACTCGTCTCCGATCAATAACCAATAGCGGAACCTGGATGCTCATATTGGTTCATACATATTCTACGAAGATCTTTATCGGTCAAACCGCATAACAACATATGTTGTTCCCTTTATCATCGGTATGTTACTTGCCCGAGATTCGATCGTCAGTATCCTCATACCTAGTTCAATCTAGTTATTGGAAAGTCTCTTTACTCGTTCGGTAATACATCATCCCGCAACTAACTTATTAGTTACAATGCTTGCAAGGCTTATAGTGATATGCATTACCGAGATGGCCCAGAGATACCTCTCCGACAATCGGAGTGACAAATCCTAATCTCGATCTATGCCAACTCAACAAGTACCATCGGAGACACCTGTAGAGCACCTTTATAATCACCCAGTTACGTTGTGACGTTTGGTAGCACACAAAGTGTTCCTCCGGTACTCGGGAGTTGCATAATCTCATGGTTATAGGAACATGTATAAGTCATGAAGAAAGCAATAGCAACAAACTAAATGATCATCGTGCTAAGCTAACGGATGGGTCAAGTCAATCACATCATTCTCTAATGATGTGATCCCGTTAATCAAATGACAACTCATGTCTATGGTTAGGAAACATGACCATCATTGATTCAACAAGCTAGTCAAGTAGAGGTAAACTAGTGACACTCTGGTTGTCTATGTATTCACACATGTACTAAGTTTCTGGTTAATATGATTCTAGCATGAATAATAAACATTTATCATGATATAAGGAAATATAAATAACAACTTTATTATTGCCTCTAGGGCATATTTCCATCAGTCTCCCACTTGCACTAGAGTCAATAATCTAGTTCACATCATCATGTGATTTAACACCAATAGTTCACATCTTTTTATGATTAGTTCACATCTCCATGTGACTAACACCCAAAGGGTTTACAAGAGTCAATAATCTAGTTCACATCGCTATGTGATTAACACCCAAAGAGTGATCATGTTTTGCTTGTGAGAGAAATTTAGTCAACGGGTCTGCCACATTCAGAGTCGTATGTATTTTGCAAATTTTCTATGTCTACAATGCTTTGCACGGAGCTACTCTAGCTAATTGCTCCCACTTTCGATATGTATCTAGATCGGGACTTAGAGTCGTCCAGATCGGTGTCAAAGCTTGCATCGACGTAACTATTTACGATGAACTCTTTGTCACCTCCATAATCGAGAAACATCTCCATATTCCACTAAGGATATTTTTGACCGCTGTCCAGTGATCCACTCCTAGATCACTATTGTACCCTCTTGCCAAACTTATGGTGAGCTACACAATATGTCTGGTACACATCATAGCATATTTTATAGAACTTATGACTGAGGCATAGGGAATGACTTTCATTCTCTTTCTGCCGTGGTCGGGTTTTGAGTCTTTACTTAACTTCACACCTTGCAACACAGGCAAGAACTCATTCTTTGACTTTTCCATTTTGAACTACTTCAAAATCTTGTCAAGGTATGTACTCATTAAAAATATATCAAGCGTCTTGATCTATCTCTATAGATCTTGATGCTCAATATGTAAGTAGCTTCACCGAGGTCTTTCTTTGAAAAACTCCTTTATGCTTTCCAGAAAATTCTATATTATATCCGATCAACAATATGCCATTCACATATACTTATCAGAAATGTTGTAGTGCTCCCACTCACTTTCTTGTAAATATCGGTTTTACCACAAGTCTGTATAAAACCATATGCTTTGATCACTTTATCAAAGCATATATTCCAACTCCGAGATGCTTGCACCAGTCCATAGATGGATTGCTGGAGCTTGCTCACTTTGTTAGCACCTTTAGGATTCACAAAACCTTCTGGTTGCATCATATACAACTCTTCTTTAAGATATCCATTAAGGAATGCAGTTTTGACATCCATTTGCTAGATTTCATAAAATGCGGCAACTGCTAACATGATTCGGACATACTTTTAAGCATTGATACGAGTGAGAAAATCTCATCGTGCTCAACACCTTGAACTTGTCGAAAACATTTTGCGACAATTCAAGCTTTGTAGATATTAACACTACTATCAGCGTCCGTCTTCCTCTTGAAGATCCATTTATTCTCAATGACTTACCGATCATCAGGCAAGTCAATCAAAGTCCATACTTTGTTCTTATACATGTATCCCATCTCAGATTTCATGGCCTCAAGCCATTTCGCGGAATCTGGGCTCATCATTGCTTCCTCATAATTCATAGGTTTGTCATGGTCTAGTAACATGAATCCTAGAAAGGATTACTGTACCACTCTGGTGCGAACCATGCTCTAGTTGACCTACGTGGTTCGGCAGTAACTTGATCTAAAGTTTCATGATCATCATCATTAGCTTCCTCACTAATTGGCATAGGAATCACTAGAACTGATTTTTGTGATGAACTACTTTCCAATTCGGGAGAAGGTACAATTACCTCATCAAGTTCTACATTCCTCCCACTCACTTCTTTCGAGAGAAACTCCTTCTCTAGAAAGGATCCACTTTTAGCAACAAAGATCTTGCCTTTGGATCTATGATAGAAGGTGTACCCAACAGTTTCCTTTGGGTATTCTATGAAGACACATTTCTCGATTTGGGTTCGAGCTCATCAGGTTGAAACTTTTTCACATAAGCATCGCAGCCCCAGATTCTAAGAAACAACAAATTAGGTTTCTATCCAAACCACAGTTCATATGGTGTTGTCTCAACCGATTTAGATGGTGCCCTATTTATCGTGAATGCAGATGTCTCTAATGCATAACCCCAACATGATAGTGATAAATCGGTAAGAGACATCATAGATCGCACCATATCTAATAAAGTACGGTTATGATGTTCGGACACACCATTACGCTGTGGTGTTCCAGGTGGCGTGAGTTGTGAAACTATTCCGCATTGTTTCAAATGAAGACCAAACTCGTAACTCAAATATTCTCCTCCACGATCAGATCGCAGAAACTTTATTTTCTTGTTACGATGATTTTCCACTTCACTCTGAAATTCTTTGAACTTTTCAAATGTTTCAGACTTATGTTTCACCAAGTAGATATACCCATATCTTCTCAAATCATCTGTGAAGGTCGGAAAATAACGATTCCCGCCGCGAGCCTCAACACTCATCGGATTGCATACATCAGTATGTATTATTTCTAATAAGTCAGTTGCTTGCTCCATTGTTCCAGAGAACGGAGTTTTAGTCATCTTTCCCACGAGTCATGGTTCGCAAGCATGAAATGATTCATAATCAAGTGATTCCAAAAGCCCATCAGCATGGAGTTTCTTCATGCACTTTACACCAATATGACCTAAATGGCAGTGCCACAAATAAGTTGCACTATCATTTTTAACTTTGCATCTTTTAGCTTCAATATTATGAATATATGTATCACTATGATAAAGATTAAATAAACCATTCACCTTGGGTGTATGACCATTGAAGGTTTTATTCATGTTAACAAAACAACAATTATTCTCTGATTTTAAATGAATAACTGTATTGCAATAAACATTATCAAATCATATTCATGCTTAACGCAAACACCAAATAACATTTATTTAGGTTCAACCCTAATCCCGAAAGTATAGGGTGTATGCGATGATGATCATATCAATCTTGGAACCACTTCCAACACACATCGTCACTTCACCCTTAACTAGTCTCTGTTCATTCTGCAACTCCTGTTTCAAGTTACTAATCTTTAGCAACTGAACTAGTATCAAATACTGAGGGGTTGCTATAAACACTAGTAAAGTACACATCAATAACATGTATATCAAATATACCTTTGTTCATTTTGCCATCCTTCTTATCCGCCAAATACTTGGGGCAGTTATGCTTCCAGTGACCAGTCCCTTTGTAGTAGAAGCACTTAGTCTTAGGCTTAGGTCTAGACTTGGGCTTCTTCACTTGAGAAGCAACTTGCTTGTTGTTCTTCTTGAAGTTCCCCTTCTTCCCTTTGCCCTTTTCTTGAAACTAGTGGTCTTGTCAACCATCAACACCTGATGCTTTTCTTGATTTCTACCTTCATCGATTTCAGCATCACGAAGAGCTGGGGAATCATTTCCGTTATCCCTTGCATAGTATAGTTCATCACGAAGTTCTAGTAACTTGGTGATAGTGACTAGAGAACTCTGTCAATCACTATCTTATCTGGAAGATTAACTCCCACTTGATTCAAGTGATTGTAGTACTCAGACATTCTGAGCACATGCTCACTGGTTGAGCTATTCTCCTCCATCTTGTAGGCAAAACACTTTGTCAGAGGTCTCATACCTCTCGACTCGGGCATGATTCTGAAATACAAATTTTAGCTCTTAGAACATCTTATATGCTCTATGGTGTTCAAATTTTTTTGATGTCTTGGTTCTAAGCCGTAAAGCATGGTGCACTAAACTATCAGGTAGTCATCATACCGAGCTTTACTAAACGTTCATAACGTCTGTATCTACTCCTGCAATAGGTCCATCATCTAGCGGTGCATCAAGGAGATAATTCTTCTGTGCAGCATTGAGGATAATCCTCAGATCATGGAGCTAGTCCGCATCATTTCTACTAACATCTTTCAACTTATTTTTTTCTCTAGGAACATATCAAAAAATAAACAGGGAGCTACATCGCAAGCTATTGATCTACAACATAGATATGCAAATACTATAAGGACTAAGTTCATGATAAATTAAAGTTCAATTAATCAAATTACTTAAGAACTCCCACTTAGATAGAAATCTCTCTAATCATCTAAGTGATCACGTGATCCATATCAATGAAACCATGTTCGATCATCATGTGAGATGGAGTAGTTTTCAATGGTGAACATCACTATGTTGATCATATCTACTATATGATTCAAGCTCGACCTTTCGGTCTCCAGTGTTCTGAGGCCATATCTGCATATGCTAGGCTTGTCAAGTTTAATCCGAGTATTCCTCTTGTGCAAAACTGGCTTCCACCTGTTGTATGTGAACGTAGAGCTGATCACACCCGATCATCACGTGGTGTCTCGGCACGACGAACTATCGCAACGGTGCATACTCAGGGAGAACACTTATACCTTGAAATTTAGTGAGAGATCATCTTATAATGCTACCGTCGAACTAAGCAAAATAAGATGTATAAAGGATAAACATCATATGCAATCAAAATATGTGACATGATATGGCCATGATCATCTTGCGCCTTTGATCTCCATCTCCAAAGTACCGTCATGATCTCCATCGTCACCGGCATGACACCATGATCTCCATCATCTTGATCTCTATCAACGTGTCGTCATATGGTCGTCTCGCAAACTATTGCTTTTGCAACTATTGCTATCGCATAGCGATAAAGTAAAGCAATTGTATACGCTTGCATCTTACGCAATAAAGAGACAACCATAAGGCTTCAGCCAGTTGCCGATAACTTTAACAAAACATGATCATCTCATACAACAATTTATATCTCATCATGTCTTGACCATATCACATCACAACATGCCCTGCAAAAGCAAGTTAGACGTCCTCTACTTTGTTGTTGCAAGTTTTACGTGGCTGCTACGGGCTGAGCAAGAACCGTTCTTACCTACGCATCAAAAAACCACAATGCGGTACAATGATTGCTTTTTGATCATCAAAAAGAACCCTGTTCATTGAATCTGATTCAACTAAAGTTGGAGAAACAGACACCCACTAGCCACCTGTGTGCGAAGCACGTCGGTAGAACCAGACTTGCGTAAGCGTACGCGTAATATCGGTCTGAGTCGCTTCATCCAACAATGCCGCTGAATCAAGAATGAACTAGCAACGACAAGCAATATTTATATACCCACGCCCACAACTCCTTTATGTTCTACTCGTGCATATAACATCTACGCATAAACCTGGCTCTGATGCCACTGTTAGGGAACGCAGTAATTTCAAAAAAATTCCTATGCACACGCAAGATCACGGTGATGCATAGCAACAAGAGGGGAGAGTGCCGTCCACATACACTCGTAGACCATAAGCAGAAGCATTATGAGAACTCTGTTGATGTAGTCATATGTCTTCATGATCCGACCGATCCAGGTACCGAACGTACGGCACCTCCGAGTTCAGCACACGTTCAGCTCGGTGACGTCCCACGAAATCCGATCCAGCAGAGCTTCGAGGGAGAGTTCCGTCTGCACGACGGCATGATGATGGTGATGATGATGCTACCGACGCAGGGCTTCTCCTAAGAACCGCTACGATATGACCGAGGTGGATTATGGTGGAGGGGGGCACCGCACAGGGCTAAAAGATCAACTGATCAACTTGTGTGTATTTGGGTGTCCCCCTGCCCCCATATATAAAGGAGCAAGGGGGAGGCCGGCGGCCTTGGTGCGCCCCAAGGAGAGGAGGAATCCTCCTCCTAGTAGGAGTAGGATTCATCCAGTCCTACTAAGAAGGGGGGAGGGGGAGGAAAGAGAAGCAGAGGGAGAGGGAAAGAATGGCTGCGCCCCCCTCCCCTAGTCCATCGGACTCCTCATGGGAGGGGGCGTGCCACCTCCTGGGCTGCTGCCCTCTCTCTCCCCTCAGGCCCACTAAGGCCCAATACTTCCCCGAGGGGTTCCGGTAACCCCTCCGGCACTCCAGTTTTCTCCGAAACCATCCGGAACACTTCCGGTGTCCGAATATAGCCATACACTATATCAATCTTTACGTCTCGACCATTTTGAGACTCCTCGTCATGTCCGTGATCACATCCGGGAATCCGAACTACCTTTGGTACATCAAAACACATAAACTCATAATACCGATCATCATCGAACTTTAAGCGTGCGGACCCTACGAGTTCGAGAACTATGTAGACATGACCGAGACTCGTCTCCGATCAATAACCAATAGCAGAACCTGGATGCTCATATTGGTTCCTACATATTCTACGAAGATCTTTATCGGTCGAACCGCATAACAACATACGTTGTTCCCTTTGTCATCGGTATGTTACTTGCCTGAGATTCGATCGTCGGTATCCTCATACCTAGTTCAATCTCGTTACCGGCAAGTCTCTTTACTTGTTTCGTAATACATCATCCCACAATTAACTCATTAGTTACAATGCTTGCAAGGCTTATAGTGATGTGCATTACCGAGAGGGCCCAAAGATACCTCTCCGACAATCGGAGTGACAAATCCTAATCTCGATCTATGCCAACTCAACAAGTACCACCGGAGACACCTGTAGAGCACCTTTATAATCACCCAGTTACGTTGTGATGTTTGGTAGCACACAAAGTGTTCTTCCGGTACTCGGGAGTTGCATAATCTCACAGTCATAGGAACATGTATAAGTCATGAAGAAAGCAATAGCAACAAACTAAATGATCATCGTGCTAAGCTAACGGATGGGTTAAGTCAATCACATCATTCTCTAATGATGTGATCCCCTCATGCCTATGGTTAGGAAACATAACCATCATTGATTCAATGAGCTAGTCAAGTAGAGGGAAACTAGTGACACTCTGTTTGTCTATGTATTCACACTTGTACTAAGTTTCCAGTTAATACAATTCTAGCATGAATAATAAACATTTATCATGATATAAGGAAATATAAATAACAACTTTATTATTGCCTCTATGGCATATTTCCTTCAAAAGTTATATAGTTGGCACTGATTATGTGATGAGATTGTTGAAACCATGAAGATGGCTATTGTTGGAACCAAAGAGTTGGTTTCCTTTGTGATTCGCGAGCGATCACCGTATTGATGACACTACAAAAAAAGGCACATCCATGACATTTTGGGCTGAACGAATTTTTTTCCTGTCATGCTTATGACACTTCTATGACGATAATTGTGACAAAACCCGGTATCATCATGGATGTGGTGGGCTCCTGCTTCTATGACAAAAAATCATGATAGAAAATGGGATTTTCGTCCTGGGCGGGCCGGAGACGCAGCTGCATGACATTATTTGGGCCGTCCATGATGGAAAAAGCCATGGTAGAAGCGAGGGCGAGGAAAATATCGGGGAGTTCCCGGTTACGATGGGTGGTCGGGGGCCGAGCGATGCACGTTTTTCTCGTACATACGCGCGTGTGTGCGAGGCGTTGCACTCTAACTGAACCCGAGCAAGGCGTTGGGCTCTAACTGATCCCGAGCGATTGCACTGTAGGCTACGCGTTACAAAACCCGAGTGATCGATCGATCCCTTGCTATTAAGTAAACCCGAGTGATTCCTTCGCTACTGCTGCTAACTGAAGCCGATCGAACCCTGCTGCCTCCTTCCCTGGATGAACAGTGAGCGTTGTTGGGTGGGTTTGGATGAAAAGTTCCCGGTGGGGGGTTGGATGAACAAGACCCCGTGGTAGTAGAGGCCGTTGCCACTTGATGAACAGTACCCCGATCGATCGAGCCAGTTGGGGGCTGGATGAACAGGACCCCGTGAAGGGCTGGTTGAATAGTAGCCGGTGGAGGGTGTTGGGGAACGTAGCAGAAACTCAAAATTTTCCTACGTGTCACCAAGATCTATCTATGGAGAAACCAGCAATGAGGGGAAGGAGAGTGCATCTACATACCCTTGTAGATCGCTACGCGGAAGCGTTCAAGAGAACGAGGTTGATGGAGTCGTACTCGTCGTGATCCAAATCACCGATGATCCTAGTGCCGAACGGACGGCACCTCCGCATTCAACACATGTACAGCCCGGTGACGTCTCCTACGCCTTGATCCAGCAAGGGGAGAAGCAGAGGTTGGGGAAGACTCCATCCAGTAGCAGCACGACGGCGTGGTGGTGGTGGAGGAGCGTGGTACTCCAGCAGGGCTTCGCCAAGCACCGCAAGGAGAGGGGTAGGGCTGCGCCAAGAAGGAGAGGAACTCGTGTGTCTTGGGCAGCCCAAACCTCAAGTATATATAGGGGAAGGGGAGAGGCTGTGCCACCACCTAGGGTTCCCTCCCTAGGGGTGGCGACAGCCCCCAGATCCCATCTGGGTGGCGGCCAGGTGGAGGGGAGAGGGAGGCGCACCAGGCATGGGCCCTAAGGCCCATCTGCCCTTAGGGTTTGCCCCCTCCTCCCCTTAGGTGCCTTGGGCCCTTGTGGGGGGGGGGCACAGCAGCCCACCTAGGGCTGGTCCCCTCCCACACTTGGCCCATGCAGCCCTCCGGGGCTTGTGGCCCCACTTGGTTGACCCCCGGGACCCTCCCGGTGGTCCCGGTACGTTACCGATAAACCCCGAAACTTTTCCGGCGACCAAAACAGGACTTCCCATATATAAATCTTTACCTTCGGACCATTTCGGAACTCCTCGTGACGTCCGGGATCTCATCCGAGACTCCGAGCAACATTTGGTAACCATGTATATCTATTCCCTATAACCCTAGCGTCATCAAACCTTAAGTGTGTAGACCCTACGGGTTCGGGAACCATGCAGACATGACCGAGATAACTCTCTGGTCAATAACCAACAGCAGGATCTGGATACCCATGTTGGTTCCCACATGTTCCACGATTGATCTCATCGGATGAACCACGATGTCGAGGATTCGATCAATCCCGTATACAATTCCCTTTGTCTAGCGGTACGATACTTGCCCGAGATTCGATCGTCGGTATCCCGATACCTTGTTCAATCTCGTTACCGGCAAGTCTCTTTACTCATTCCGTAACACATCATCCCGTGATCAACTCCTTGATCACATTGTGCACATTATGATGATGTCCTACCGAGTGGGCCCAGAGATACCTCTCCGTTTACACGGAGTGACAAATCCCAGTCTCAATTCGTGCCAACCCAACAGACACTTTCGGAGATACCCGTAGTGTACCTTTATAGCCACCCAGTTACGTTGTGAGGTTTGGCACACCCAAAGTATTCCTACGGTATCCGTGAGTTGCACAATCTCATGGTCTAAGGAAATGATACTTGACATTAGAAAAGCTTTAGCATGCGAACTACACGATCTTGTGCTATGCTTAGGATTGGGTCTTGTCCATCACATCATTCTTCTAATGATGTGATCCCGTTATCAATGACATCCAATGTCCATGGTCAGGAAACCGTAACCATCTATTGATCAACGAGCTAGTCAACTAGAGGCTTACTAGGGACATGGTGTTGCCTATGTATCCACACATGTATCTGAGTTTCCTATCAATACAATTCTAGCATGGATAATAAACGATTATCATGAATAAGGAAATATAATAATAACTAATTTATTATTGCCTCTAGGGCATATTTCCAACAGTCTCCCACTTGCACTAGAGTCAGTAATCTAGTTCACATCACTATGTGATTAACACTCAAGGTCACATCCCCATGTGACTAACACCCAAAGAGTTTACTAGAGTCAATAATCTAGTTCACATTACCATGTGATTAACACTCGATGAGTTCTGGGTTTGATCATGTTATGCTTGTGAGAGATGTTATAGTCAACGGGTCTGAATCTTTCAGATCCATGTATGCTTTACAAATCTCTATGTCATCTCCCAGATGCAGCTACCACGTTCTATTTGGAGCTATTCCAAATAACTGTTCTACTATACGAATCCAGTTTACTACTCAGAATAATCTGGATTAGTGTCAAAGTTTGCATCGGCATAACCCTTTACGACGAACTCTTTTACCACCTCCATAATCGAGAAAATTCCTTAGTCCACTAGTTACTAAGGATAACTTTGACCGCTGTCCTGTGATCCATTCTTGGATCACTCTTGTACCCCTTGACTGACTCATGGCAAGGCACACTTCAGGTGCGGTACACAGCATAGCATAGTGTAGAGAGCCTATGACAAAAGCATAGGGGACGACCTTCGTCCTTCCTCTTTCTTCTGCCGTGGTCGAGCTTTAAGTCTTAACTTCATACCTTACAACTCAGGCAAAAACTCCTTCTTTGACTGATCCATCTTGAACACCTTCAAGATCATGTCAAGGTATGTGCTCATTTGAAAGTACCATTAAGCATTTTGATCTATCCATATAGATCTTGATGCTCAATGTTCAAGTAGCTTAATCCAGGATTTCCATTGAAAAACACTTTCCAAATAACTCTGCATGCTTTCCAGAAATTCTACGTCATTTCTGATCAACAATATGTCAACAACATATACTCATCAGAAATTCTATAGTGCTCCCACTCACTTCTTTGGAAATACAAGTTTCTCATAAACTTTGTATACACCCAAAAACTTTGATCATCTCATCAAAGCATACATTCCAACTCCGAGATGCTTACTCCAGTCCTTAGAAGGATTGCTGGAGCTTTGCATACTTGTTAGCATTTTTCCAGGATTGACAAAACCTTCTGGTTGTATCTTATACAACCTTTCCTCAAGAAAATCGTCGAGGAAACAATGTTTTGACATCCTATCTGTATGATTTCATAAATAATGCAGTAACTGCTAACATAATTCCAACAGACTTTTAGCATCGCTACGTGTGAGAAAGTCTCATCGTAGTCAACTCCTTGAACTTGCCGGGAAACATCTTAACGACAAGTCGAGCTTTCTCAATGGTGACACTTACCACCATTGTCTGTCTTCCTTTTAAAACCCATATGTACCTAACAACCTTACGACCATCAAGTAGCTCTTCCAAAGTCTACACTTTGTTTTCATACATGGATCCTCTCTCGGATTATATGGCCTCGAGCCATTTTGGAATCCAGGCCCACCATCGCTTCTCCATAGCTCGTAGGTTCATTGTTGTCTAGCAACATGACTTCCAAGACAGGATTACGTACCACTCTGAAGTAGTATGCATCCTTGTCATCCCACGAGGTTTGGTAGTGACTTGATCTGAAGTTTCATGATCACTATCATAAGCTTCCACTTCAATTGGTGTAGGTGCCACAGGAACAACTCCCTGTGCCCTGCCACACACTAGTTGAAGAGACGGTTCAATAACCTCATCAAGTCTCCACCATCCTCCCACTCAATTCTTTCGAGAGAAACTTTTCCTCGAGAAAGGACCTGATTCTAGAAACAATCCCTTATTGCTTTTGGGTCTGAGACAGGAGGTATACCCAACTGTTTTGGGTGTCCTATGAAGATGCATTTATCCGCTTTGGGTTCGAGCTTATCAGCCTGAAACTTTTTCACATAAGTGCCGCAGCCCCAAACTTTTAAGAAATGACAGCTTAGGTTTCTCTAAACCACGGTGTCATCTCATCGGAATTACGTGGTGCCCTATTTAAAGTGAATGTGGTTGTCTCTAATGCCTAACCCATAAACTATCATGGTAATTCGATAAGAGACATCATGGTATGCATCATATCCAATAGGGTGCAGTTATGATGTTCGGACACACCATCACACTATGGTGTTCCAGGCTGTATTAGTTGTGAAACAATTTCCACAATGTCTTAATTCTGCGCAAAACTCATAATTCAGATATTCATCTCTATGATCATATCATAGATATTTTATCCTCTTGTCACGACGATCTTTCAACTTCACCCTAAAATTACTTGAACCTTTCAATAATTCAGACTCGTGATTCATCAAGTAAATATACTCAACATCTACTCAAATCATTTGTGAAGTAAGAACATAACGATATCCACTACACGCCTCAGCACTCATTGGACTGCACACATCAAAATGTATTACTTCCAACAAGTTGCTTTCTAGTTCCATTTTACTGAAAACGAGGCTTTCAGTCATCTTGTCCATGTGGTATGATTTGCATGTCTCAAGTGATTCAAAATCAAGTGAGTCCAAACGGTCCATTTGCATGGAGTTTCTTCATGCATATACACCAATAGACATGGTTCGCATGTCTCAAACTTTTCAAAAACGAGTGAGCCCAAAGATCCATCAACATGGAGCTTCTTCATGCGTTTTATACCGATATGACTTACGTGGCAGTGCCACAAGTAGGTGGTACTATCATTACTATCTTATGAACATGTGTATCACTACGATCGAGATTTAGTAAACCATTCGTTTTAGGTGCAAGACCATTGAAGGTATTATTCAAATAAACAGAGTAACCATTATTCTCCTTAAATAAATAACCGTATCGCGATGGACATAATCCAATCATGTCTATGCTCAACGCGAACACCAAATAACAATTATTTAGGTTTTAATACCAATCTCGATGGTAGAGGGAGTGTACGATATTTGATCAACCTTGGAAATACCTCCAACACATATCGTCATCTCACCTTTTAGCTAGTCTCCGTTTATTCCGTAGCCTTTTGTTTCGAGTTACTAACACTTAGCAACCGAACCGGTATCTAATAACCTGGTGCTACTAGGAGTACTAGTAAATTACACATTATAATGCATATCCAATATACTTCTGTCGACCTTGCCAGCCTTCTCATCTACCAAGTATCTAGGGTGGTTCTGCATCACTGACTGTTCCCCTTATTACAGAAGCACTTAGTCTCGGGCTTGGGTTCAACTTTGGGTTTCTTCACTAGAGCAGCAGCTGATTTTCCGTTTCATGAAGTATCCCTTCTTGCCCTTGCCCTTCTTGAAACTAGTGGTTTCACCAACCATCAACAATTGATGCTCCTTCTTGATTTCTACTTTTGTGGTGTCAAACATCGCGAATATCTCAAGGATCATCATATATGTCCCTGATATATTATAGTTCATCACGAAGCTCTAGCAGCTTGGTGGTAATGACTTCGGAGAAACATCACTATCTCATCTGGAAGATCAACTCCCACTCGATTCAAATGATTGTTGTACTCAGACAATCTGAGCACAAGCTCAACAATTGAGCTTTTCTCCCTTAGTTTGCAGGCTAAGAAAATCGTCGGAGGTCTTATACCTCTTGACGTGGGCACGAGCCTGAAATCCCAATTTCAGCCCTCGAAACATCTCATATGTTTCGCGACGTTTCAAAACGTCTTCGGTGCCTCAACTCTAAGCCGTTTAACTGAACTATCACGTAGTTATCAAAATGTGTATGTCAGATGTTCGCAACATCCACAGACAATGTTCGAGGTTCAGCACACTGAGCGGTGCATTAAGGACATAAGCCTTCTATGAAGCAATGAGGACAATCCTCAGTTTACGGACCTAGTCCGCGTAATTGCTACTATCAACTTTCAACTAAATTTTCTCTAGGAACATATTTAAACAATAGAACTGAAGCGCGAGCTACGACATAATTTGCGAAGACCTTTTGACTATGTTCAGGATAATTAAGTTCATCTTATGAACTCCCACTCAGATAGACATCCCTCTAGTCATCTAAGTGATTACATGATCCGAGTCAACTAAGCCGTGTCCGATCATCACGTGAGACGGACTAGTCATCATCGGTGAACATCTTCATGTTGATCGTATCTACCATACGACTCATGCTCGACCTTTCGGTCTCTTGTGTTCCGAGGCCATGTCTGTACATGCTAGGCTCGTCAAGTCAACCTAAGTGTTTTGCGTGTGTAAATCTGGCTTACACCCGTTGTATGCGAACGTAAGAATCTATCACACCCGATCATCACATGGTGCTTCAAAACGACAAACTTTCGCAACGGTGCACAGTTAGGGGGAACACTTTCATGAAATTTTAATGAGGGATCATCTTATTTAAGCTACCGTCATTCTAAGCAAATAAGATGTATAAACATGATAAACATCACATGCAATCAAATAGTGACATGATATGGCCAATATCATATTGCTCCTTTTGATCTCCATCTTCGGGGCTCCATGATCATCATCGTCACCGGCATGACACCATGATCTCCATCATCATGATCTCCATCATCGTGTCTTCATGAAGTTGTCTCGCCAACTATTACTTCTACTACTGCAGCTAACGGTTAGCAATAAAGTAAAGTAATTACATGACATTTATGTTGACACGCAGGTCATAAATAAATTAAGACAACTCCTATGGCTCCTGCCGGTTGTCATACTCATCGACATGCAAGTCGTGATTCCTATTACAAGAGCATGATCAATCTCATACATCACATATCATTCATCACATTCTTCTTGGCCATATCACATCACATAACATACCCTGCAAAACAAGTTAGACGTCCTCTAATTATTGTTTGCATGTTTTACGTGGCTGCTATGGGTTTCTAGCAAGAACGTTTCTTACCTACGCAAAAACCACAACGTGATATGCCAATTGCTAATTACCCTTCATAAGGACCCTTTTCATCGAATCCGATCCGACTAAAGTGGGAGAGACAGACACCCGCTAGCCACCTTATGCAACTAGTGCATGTCAGTCGGTGGAACCAGTCTCACGTAAGAGTACGTGTAAGGTCGGTCCGGGCCGCTTCATCCCACGATGCCGCCGAATCAAGATAAGACTAGTAACGGCAAGTAAATTGACAATATCGAAGCCCACAACAACTTGTGTTCTACTCGTGCATAGAGACTACGCATAAACCTGGCTCTGATACCATTGTTGGGGAACGTAGCAGAAATTCAAAATTTTCCTACGTGTCACCAAGATCTATCTATGGAGAAACCAACAATGAGGGGAAGGAGAGTGCATCTACATACCCTTGTAGATCGCTACGCGGAAGCGTTCAAGAGAACAGGGTTGGTGGAGTCGTACTCGTCGTGATCCAAATCACCGATGATCCTAGTGCCGAACGAACGGCACCTCCGCGTTCAACACACGTACAGCCCGGTGACGTCTCCTACGCTTTGATCTAGCAAGGGGAGAAGGAGAGGTTGGGGAAGACTCCATCCAGCAGCAGCACGATGGTGTGGTGGTGGTGGAGGAGCGTGGTACTCCAGCAGGGCTTCGCCAAGCACCGCAAGAGACGAGGAGGGAGAGGGGTAGGGCTGCGCCACGAAGGAGAGGAACTCGTGTGTCTTGGGCAGCCCAAACCTCAAGTATATATAGGGGAAGGGGAGGGGCTGTGCCCCCACCTAGGGTTCCCTCCCTAGGAGTGGCGGCAGCCCCCCAGATCCCATCTGGGTGGCGGCCAGGTGGAGGGGAGAGGGAGGCGCACTAGGCATGGGCCCTAAGGCCCATCTGCCCTTAGGGTTTGCCCCCCTCCTCCCCTTAGGCGCCTTGGGCCCTTGTGGGGGGCGCACCAGCCCACCTGGGGCTGGTCCCCTCCCATACTTGGCCCATGCAGCCCTCCGGGGCTTGTGGCCCCACTTGGTGGACCCCCGGGACCCTCCCGGTGGTCCCGGTACATTACCGATAAACCCCGAAACTTTTCCGGCGACCAAAACAGGACTTCCCATATACAAATCTTTACCTCAGGACCATTCCGGAACTCCTCGTGACGTCTGGGATCTCATCCGGGACTCCGAACAACATTCGGTAACCACGTATATCTATTCCCTATAACCCTAGCGTCATCGAACCTTAAGTGTGTAGACCCTACGGGTTCGGGAACCATGCAGACATGACCGAGATAACTCTCCGGTCAATAACCAACAGCGGGATCTGGATACCCATGTTGGTTCCCACATGTTCCATGATTGATCTCATCGGATGAACCACGATGTCGAGGAGTCGATCAATCCCGTATACAATTCCCTTTGTCTAGCGGTACGATACTTGCCCGAGATTCGATCGTCGGTATCATGATACCTTGTTCAATCTCATTACCAGCAAGTCTCTTTACTCGTTCCATAACACATCATCCCGTGATCAACTCCTTGATCACATTGTGCACATTATGATGATGTCCTACCGAGTGGGCCCAGAGATACCTCTCCGTTTAGACGGAGTGACAAATCCCAGTCTCGATTCGTGCCAACCCAACAGACACTTTCGGAGATTCCTGTAGTGTACCTTTATAGCCACCCAGTTACGTTGTGACGTTTGGCACACCCAAAGTTTTCCTACGGTATCCGGGAGTTGCACAATCTCATGGTCTAAGGAAATGATACTTGACATTAGAAAAGCTTTAGCATGCGAACTACACGATCTTGTGCTATGCTTAGGTTTGGGTCTTGTCCATCACATCATTCTTCTAATGATGTGATCCCGTTATCAATGACATCCAATGTCCATGGTCAGGAAACCGTAACCATCTATTGATCAACGAGCTAGTCAACTAGAGGCTTACTAGGGATATGGTGTTGTCTATGTATCCACACATGTATCTGAGTTTCCTATCAATACAATTCTAGCATGGATAATAAACGATTATCATGAATAAGTAAATATAATAATAACTAATTTATTATTGCCTCTAGGGCATATTTCCAACAGAGGGATGGATGAACAGTAGCCCGTGGAGGGGTGGTTCAATAGGACCCCATGGAGAGGGCTGGTTGAACAGTAGCTGGTGGAGGAACGGTGGAGGCTGGATGAATAGGAGCCCATGGATGAGTAGTGGCTGGTGGAGGCAGGAGGGGAGACGTCGTGGATGAAAAGTCGCTGGTGGAGGCTGGAGGAGGTCGACGGTGGATGAACAGTAGCTCATGGAGGCTGGAGGAGGTCGACGGTGGAGATGAAAAGTGATGGGGAACATAGCAATAAATCAAAATTTTCCTACGTGTCACCAAGATCAATCTATGGAGTCATCTAGCAACGAGGGAGGAGTGGATCTACATACCCTTGTAGATCGCGTGCAGAAGCGTTCAAGAGAACGGGGTTGATGGAGTCGTACTCGTCGTGATCCAGATCACCGATGATCCTAGCGCCGAACGGACGGCACCTCCACGTTCAACACACGTACGGAGCAGCGACGTCTCCTTCTTCTTGATCCAGCAAGGGGGGAGGAGAGGTTGATGGAGATCCAGCAGCACGACGGCGTGGTGGTGGAAGTAGCGGGATTCCAACAGGGCTTCGCCAAGCGCTGCGGGAGGAGGGAGATGTGTCATGGGAGGGAGAGGGAGGCGCCAGGGCTTTGGTGTTGCTGCCCTCCCTTTCCCCAATATATATAGGGCCAAGGGAGAGGGGGGGTGCAGCCTTGGCCCTTCCTCCAAGGAAGGGTGCGGCCAAGGGAGGAGTCCATCCCCCCAAGGCACCTAGGAGGTGCCTTCCCCCTTTAGGACTCTTCTCTTCCCTTATCTCTTGGCGCATGGGCCTCTTGGGGCTGGTGTCCTTGGCCCATATAGGCCAAGGCGCACACCCCTACAGCCCATGTGGCCCCCCGGGGCAGGTGGACCCCCTTGGCGGACCCCCGGACCCCTTTCGGCACTCCTGGTAGAATACCGATAATGCGCGAAACTTTTCCGGCGACAAAACACGACTTCCCATATATAAATCTTTACCTCCGGACCATTCCGGAACTCCTCGTGACGTCCGGGATCTCATCCGGGACTCCCGACAACTTTCGGGTTACCGCATACTAATATCTCTATAACCCTAGCGTCACCGAACCTTAAGTGTGTAGACCCTACGGGCTCGGGAACCATGCAGACATGACCGAGACGTTCTCTGGTCAATAACAAACAGCGGGATCTGGATACCCATGTTGGTTCCCACATGTTCCACGATGATCTCATCGGATGAACCACGATGTCGAGGATTCGATCAATCCCGTATTCAATTCCCTTTGTCTAGCGGTATTGTACTTGCCCGAGATTCGATCGTCGGTATCCGATACCTTGTTCAATCTCGTTACCGGCAAGTCTCTTTACTCGTTCCGTAACACATCATCCCGTGATCAACTCCTTGATCACATTGTGCACATTATGATAATGTCCTACCGAGTGGGCCCAGAGATACCTCTCCGTTTGCACGGAGTGACAAATCCCATTCTCGATTCGTGCCAACCCAACAGACACTTTCGGAGATACCTGCAGTGTACCTTTATAGCCACCCTGTTACGTTGTGACGTTTGGCACACCCAAAGCACTCCTACGGTATCCGGGAGTTGCACAATCTCATGGTCTAAGGAAACGATACTTGACATTAGAAAAGCTTTAGCATACGAACTACATGATCTTGTGCTAGGCTTAGGATTGGGTCTTGTCCATCACATCATTCTCCTAATGATGTGATCCCGTTATCAACGACATTCAATGTCCATGGCCAGGAAACCGTAACCATCTATTGATCAACGAGCTAGTCAACTAGAGGCTTACTAGGGACATGGTGTTGTCTATGTATCCACACATGTATCTGAGTTTTCTATCAATACAATTATAGCATGGATAATAAACGATTATCATGAACAAGGAAATATAATAATAATAACTAATTTATTATTGCCTCTAGGGCATATTTCCAACAAAAAGTATCCCGTGGAGTCATGTTTTGCGGTACACCACACCCCTCCCAATGAACAGGACCCCTGTTTCGACCGTAGCGCTCCAACACAAGTCCATTTTCTCTGTTTTGCGGTACGCCACACCCCTCCCGATCAACAGGACACCGTTTTGACCAAGAGAAGTCCGTTTCCTCTATTTTGCGGTATGCTAGACCCCTCCTGATGAACAGGATCCCGTTTCGACCGTGGCCGGTCGAACACAAGGTCGTTTCCTCCGTTCTGCGGTACGCCAATCATTGTTTCCATTGGCTGTTCCGTCCAAGCCGGTTGGCTCCCGATGAACAGCACGCGTTTCGTTGCCTCCCGATGAACACGACGCATCCCGTTGCCTCCCCATGAACACGACAACGATGCAGTTTATCCATTCTGACCCAGCCATGTACATGAGGCCTGGCCGTACGTATGCGCGAGTAGGCGTTCGAGACCCCGCCCGTATGTACGTATGTGGCCGCATTTGTTGGCGTGTGGCTGTATGTACGTGTACACAGTTTAGCCGGGACAACCTGAACTACTACGCGGGGGGCTATACTATGACATGTGCCACTACTTACTCGGCCACGGTTCATCATTGCAGAGCGACCGATCGACCAGTATGTACGTACATGTTGTAGGATCGAAAGTATGTCTAGAGGGGGGGTGATTAGACTACTTGACCAAATAAAAATCTAGCCTTTTCCCAATTTTAGTTCTTGGTAGATTTTAGCAACTTAGCACAAACAAGTAATCAACCTACACATGCAATTCTAAGAGTATAGCAGCGGAATGTAAAACAATTGCATATGAAGGTAAAGGGAGGAGTTTAGAGGGAGCAAACGCAATGTAGACACGGAGATTTTTGGCGTGGTTCCGATAGATGGTGCTATCGTACATCCACATTGACGGAGACTTCAACCCACGAAGGGTAACGGTTGCTCGAGTCCATGGAGGGCTCCACCCATGAAGAAGCAACCTTTTCTATCCCACCATGGCCGTCGCCCATGAAGGACTTGCCTCACTATGGTAGATCTTCACGAAGTAGGTGATCTCCTTGCCCTTACAAACTCCTTGGTTCAACTCCACAATCTTGTCGGAGGCTCCCAAGTGACACCTAGCTAATCTAGGAGACACCACTCTCCAAGAAGTAACAAATGGTGTGTTGATGATGAACTCCTTGCTCTTGTGCTTCAAATGATAGTCTCCCCAACACTTAACTCTCTCTCATAGGATTGGATTTGGTAGAAAGAAGATTTGAGTGGAAAGCTACTTGGGGAAGGCTAGAGATCAAGATTTATGTGGTTGGAATGGAATATCTTGACCTCAACACAAGTGTAGGTGGTTCTCTCTCAGAAAATATGTATTGGAAGTGTAGGCATGTTTTGATGCCTCTGTCCACGAATGAAGAGTGGGTGGAGGGGTATTTATAGCCTCCACACAAAAAATAATTGTTACACACAAATCACCAAACTCGGTGGGACCGAATCATGAAACTCGGTCAGACCGATTTAGTTCAAAATGTGAACGTTAGGATTCTCGGTGGGACCGACATGTCAACTCGGTGGGACCGATTCGTCAGGGTTAGGGCATAACGTAATCTCGGTGAGACCGATTACACAAACTGGGTGAGACCGATTTTGGTAATGGACTAACAGAGAGTTGGTCAAGCAAACTCGATGGGACCAATTCGCTCATCTTGGTTGGACCGAAGTGTTACGAAAGGGAAACAATGAGTTTACATTGCAATCTCGGTGGGACCGATCGCTGATCTCAGTTTGACCGAAACGTTACGAAGGGACACAGAGAGATTACAATCCCATCTCAGTGAGACCGAGATCCCTATCGGTGAGACCAAAAAGACTAGGGTTTCTGGCAGTGGTTATGTCAACTGAACTCGGTGGCACCGGATAGAAAGAATCGATGGGGCCGAGTTGGATATTTGGTGTGGAACATAAGTGGATATGAGAAAGTAGTGGAGGGTTTTGGAGCATATCACTAAGCATTTTGAGCAAGCACCACATTAAGCAACACCTCATCCCTTCTTAATAGTATTGGCTTTTCCTATAGACTCAATGTGATCTTGGATCACTAAAATAGAAAATGTAGAGTCTTGTGCTTTGAGCTTGAGCCAATCTTTTATCCTTAGCGTTTTTAACGGTCCACTTTCTAATCCATGCCATGCCAACCATTGAGCTTTCCTGAAATATTAATCTTGGAATAACATTAGCTCAATGAGCTATATGTTGTTAGGAATTACCAAAACCTCCCAGGAATAGTTGCACTTTCACATGTTCCAACAAGACATACAATGCTACGTACGCTTCGACCGGGTGGGTCCTAGTTGTCAGGGAAGATAAGGACACACTTCCTTGCATGCGAAGGTATAGCTGCTGGGTCCCAACTGTCAGGGGGGTATTTTTTTGCCCGTAATAAGGACGCACTTCCATGCGTGCGAAGATGTAGCTGGTGGGTCCCAGCAGTCAGGGAGAGAAAACATTATTTTCAGGGTAAAAAGGATGCAGTTGCATGCATGCGTCCATGGGCGTGGTGCGTCCCCACTGTCAGCCTCTCACGTACAGTCATCTTCCGATGACTCTCGTTTGTTGACCATGTTGACCACACCATGTCGAGTCGAGCACACCAAGGCCGGTGGACGACAGCGAGGCCCCAGACTAGAACGACCCGGAGATGGGGAAGACGCTGCAGTGGAGTCACAGATGGAGAGGAGTGGGAAACTTGACTGGTTCGAGTGTGCGGCAGCACTGTCGCCCACGGGAGACAGGAGCAAGAACAGAGGTTGAAGAAGGAGCATGGTTGTTGGATTAACATCCAATGGCCCAGTTGCTAGAATCATTTGTTGATTAAGTTGACAAAGCCATGCGTACACGTCCGCTTAGTAGGCTCACAAGTCAGCCACCAAATCTGACGGGTCCCAGCTGTCAATGGGAGGAATAGTTTTTTTTGCATAACAAGGAGGCACTTCCTTCCGTGTGAAGATACAGCCGGTGGGTCCCAGCTGCCAGGGGGAGGAAACATTTTTTCAGCTTAATAAGGAGGAACTTTCCACGCTTGCGACCATGGACCTCATGGGTCCAAACCGCCAGGCTCTCCACGTACAGTCCTCTTCCGATGACTTTCTTTTGTTGACCATGCCGCGCCGAGCGCAGTGAGGCGGTGGACGACAGCGAGGCCCCGGACGGGAATGACCTAGAGATGGAAGACGCGGTAGTGGAGTCACAGATTGAGAGGAGCACAAGGGTTATAACTGGTTCTAGTGCGGCGTGGGGCTGCAGTCGGTGGAGCATAACAGGAGGTGTGGAGGTGTGGAGGGATAGCCAGGCCGACGGTGGGGTAGCGCTTCGCAGCGATGCGTGCTAAGCAAAGCCGCTAGCCGCCGGAGGCTGGACTAGGAGGTACCGGCAACGCTGGAGGAAGAAGACGAGAGATTGAAGGTGCATGCCAGCCATTGGATATAAATGCAATGTCTATGGATGTCATAATCAGTTTTCGACCAAGTTGACAACGCCCTGCGTAGGCTTCGACCTATTGTCCCACATGCCAGCCTACAAAAATGTGGCATATATTTAACCCATGTTTTCTAGAATGTACAGTCCATTTGCTGGGCTAGGTGAACAAATAATTTCGCGTCAATGCGGCCCATTTAATATTTTCTAAGAAATCCTAGCCCATTTGCACTTTATTGAAATACACAAATTATTTGGGCTCGTTCTATATATAATGTTAGGTTAGAAGGAGCAATTAATATCAAAAAATAAACCAAAGTGACACATTATATATATATAAAATTAAAAAATTGGCAAGTTATTGCTCAGAATAAAAATGAGCGCGTTATTATTACATTGGTCCTTAAAATCTTCGCAAGCTTTTGTACGCAATCACCAGGATTTTCCTACGTGTGAGTCAAAAACAACCCGGATTTTCCTTGCCAACTTCTGTTAAACATTTACTTTTATAAGTTAATAACACGTGGGATGTTTTTATAATGTATATATAAGTCTCTATAAAATATACGATAATAGTAATAATATAAATATATATAATGTGGTTAGAAGGGAAAACATAAATTGGACACAACATTATTATTCTTATATATAGATAAATAGAACAGAGATCTACGTTTTATTAAGAAAATACATTGGGATGCCGATCTGTAATAAAAAGTAAAACCTATGCTAGGAGGCCCATAGGCCGGTATGGACCTAAAAAAATAAGTTGAAACCACTATCTCCGTATGTCGTGGGCTATGCATACCTAGGCCTAGCTGATACTTTCGCCCTCTGGAAAAAATGATACCAGCTAGATCCCCGAGCAAACTGGATTAAAGAGGGGGCCAACGGCGCGACTGAAGAAGCACATCAGATGCGATCTTTTTCTTCAGTGGATGGCTCTCGATGGTGTTTTTTTACTTGCCTCTGCACCATACAACTTGTATTTTTAGCCTCCCAGTCCGTGGTGGACCAGCTGCCCATTTGCTGGGCGGGCCAACCTACAGAAACTAGCACTCGATTTTTCATCAAGCCCCCCAAACAACGGAGTACTATGCTTGTTTTGAGGCCAAAAACATTATGGCAGGGGTTGAGCGGGGGAGGGGGGGAAGACAAAGCAAAAATATTAAAAAGAGCTGATGCGCCATTGCTACCCTAACAAAGCAGGTGCAATTCTTCTCGAGAAGAAGGTGTGCCGTTGACACCCACATGTCACAAATCCCACAGTAGACATACTAACAAGTTCACACATAAGTACAACAGAACAGGTAAACATTCGTATCAAACTCAGGTTCACAGGACACGTTCATGTTCATAGGCAACATTCACAATCAACAACTCAAAAGATTCATATATACACAAGTTCAGCATGTCTATGCATCCAAATGATTGATAGATCACGTGACAATATTCATAGATAATTCACAAAAAGATTCAGATATACACATGTTCAGTATGTTTATGCAACCAAATGATTGAGATCACAACCAATCTCATCCATGGACAAACTTTAATTACCTAGGGTACAGACTGGTAAATGGTGTTCAGTCGAAGGTACTTCTTGCTAAAATTAATGCTTGTACGAGTAAACTTTCGAGTACATAAGAGGCAACACAGACAATCTGAACTTTGCTTGTAGGTTTATCCTCAAATAGTGGCCTCATGCCGAGGGAAGTTTGAGAAACTTGTCCACTACTTTCATCCAACTAGTTTAATGGCTCATCTTGGTCCTGTAGCTCGCCAAAATTCTACATTGCAGACAAAAAGGAGGCGGTTGAGAAAATGAACCACCCAAATTTTTTGTGCAGTTCAACTGAAATGGAGCATCCCTGGCATGCAGACTGATTAAGTGCCAGATGAATATACGCGTCAACCAACTTGTCTGGAATCTTTAGACTCCATGCCATATAATTCGCTACCATATGTGCCGATAACCAAAAGGCACAAGTTGGGACCAAAGACTAGACTGAATTTTTCTGGGCTATGCGCCAAGCAATATTTTTTGCGTCTCCTAATACTTGGAGTTTTACAACTGGTTGAGGCCGGTTGATACTCGAATGAATATAGGCACTTCTTCTTGTCAACATTGATGCTTGTCTGAGTGAACTTTGGAGTACATAGAAGCAACATAAGTATCTGTCCATCTGATCTTTTTGTGCATTTCTACTGAAATCACCCAATGTAATGATTTGCCTACGAGTTCAGGCTCCAAGTTACTCCTTTATGAAATTGGCAAACTATAGCACAATACCAAATTACCAATACATATGACAAGCACAATAATCAGGATAAAGACCAGTACCAACGTGTGTGAGGTAGGATATCAATTACTATTTCCTTTGACTGGAAGCCGAGATAAGTGAAGCGACTAACAACAAAGGAAGGAAGGAAGCCCAGATTAGCGACTGACAGGAAAGGAAGGAAGCTATCAAGGCAATGAAGCACCCAAATCGAGCATCCCTGTTGGCACATATATTGAGAGAGTGAGATTACTGTAATAGTGGGACTAGTTGATGAAACATACACTAACAAATAGGAGCACCCTCATTATCTTAATGGGTAAAGTTAGCAACAAAGTAGTCTTGCTTAAAGAGAGGTATTAGTTTATTTAATCAGTGCCAATTAGCTCAACACTCAAAGCATTGCCATGTATCATAGGTTGCAAAACTTTAACATGCAAAGATAAATGAGTTTCTCATGATAGTAGCACGATACAAATAGAGATGACAACAAACTAATATGGATGAAGGCCTTAGGCCGGTACCAACCTGAGCAAAAAAGCTTATTCATGTAGTCCCATAAGAGAAGATAAAGCACTCATTGGAATCACTCAATAGTATGTATTTTTGTGCACTTCAAATGTATGGTTGAAATCACTCTTGTTTACCAGTGCTGATATTATATCAAAAGATTATCAAGAAATTCCAGCAGAGTTAGAGCACTGGTTGGGATACAGTTCATTGTATCGTCTTGTGTAGTTCCACTAAGATGTATGATTGGCACAACATGATCCCCGTTTGCACAAGTAGGAACAAGGTAAAACCTTCATTAGCTTAGTGAGAAAGGATAGAAAGACATTAGCATATTACTCTAACAGTAGCATCAAATTCATGATGGACAATACGCAGAAGTGGAAGGGCTCCCTGGAGGATCGTCTAAAATGTAAGGTAGACATTGCCAGAGCCCTTGAATGGCCTCGACTAAGACCTCGGCTTCAGCAAGATCACCTTGGCACTGTTTATTCTTCTTCTTCTTCCTCTTCATGCGTTGTTTCTCTTTCTCCTCACTAGTTCGTGAAACCAAGTACATGATTGGCCTTCTATTTTCAGAATTGGTTTTGTCAGTGAGGGAGTACAAGTGTACTAGTAAACAATGGCATTACTTTCTCATGACAGCCACAAATTAGAGATGAACACATGCATTAAGTATCGTTCTTACCTAAAGGAAGGTTATGGTGCCAATATGGATGATGAGGATTGGAACACAGATCTTCCTTTGTGTAGTTCCACCGAAATGAACCAACTGTTCCATTCTGACATTCCAGTTAAATAGCACAAAAGTCACTTCTTTTAAGAAGTGTTTTGTGTAAGTGCACCAAAAGGTCACAACAGCAACCAGGTGAAATGCATATCCCTGTTTGCACAAAAAGCTACAGAGGAAACAGTTAGAGTCTCAAACAATTACAGGCAAAAACATTTGGCTAAACTTGTCATGGCTTATAACAGTGGCATGGCTTCATTTTACCAGGGGCATTAAATCAAGAACAGTTAAATATTTGGTATAAGGGCATGGGACAATGGGTGCACTAGCAGTCCAGCACCATGTACCTAAACCAGGGCATAGAGTGGTGATTCAGAGTTTGTTGCCCCGAGAAACAAACATCCAAGAAACATATCTGGATTGGTCCCATTTTTGTTCACTCTAGCCACCCACTCCTATGTGTGGATAGCAAATCTAGTCCTGGTCATACCGCTGTGTACATTGTTTCCCCTACATTTCCCTTTTCGACCAAGAGACCGGCTGGATGACCAGTCTATATTACTTTCACCCCCTTTCCTTCCTATTTGTACCAAGTCCGATGTACATACTAAATTATCCCACCCCCACTTTATTTCTTGTTTGAACCAAGTACAAGATTCGACTCCGTGAAGTAGCTTTACCTCTAACAATAGAAGAAAAAAATATGTGTTGTTGGACCATCCGATCGAGAGGGCCTGAGAGGTAGAAAATGATGCGCATGCAGCGACGTAGCGAGATGGGGAAGTAGAGCTAGGGCACTTTTGAAGGAAGATATACCTGAAGGTCATCTGGATGTGGATAGGTGGGCGACAGGAGGCCAGATCCGCCCACACTAGGGCAATGACAAAGGGATCGGAGGACCTGCCACGCTGGCGCTCAGCCAGAGATAACGGTGCAGCCGACAGTGGGTCTCCTCCCTCGCTGTCGATGATGGCCTAAACACTGCCCCTCCTCCCTTTCACCGATGGAGGGGGATACGTCCGAATCTGTAACCAGCAGTGAGGATAGAAAGACAATGTTTTTTGAAGGGAGAAAGATAGTGTCACCACCGCTATCTTGTTTAGATCTAGAGAGGATGAGAGTGTGTGAATAGAGCAACCCTAGCAAGCAAGCGCAGAGGCTCCGACCTATATATACGTAGTGGGGTAGTTTTCCTTTTTCACTCCATCAAAATAATCGTTTAAAATTGTGTACGTGCCAGGTCACCGTTTTTTTTGAGTTGTTGATTGTTTTTTGAGATAGCTACCCGCTTATTCCAAGTGGTGTTACAGTGTGCTAGGTCGCACTTTGTATCGTTCAAGTCTGGTACAAGACCCTCCATTAAATGAATAGCCACCCCCTCGTAAAATTTGTGAACAAGCCCACGGCTAAAATTATCGGAAACGTGGGCTGCCCCAACATGCATTCTGGCCCTACCTGTCATCCTGGTGATTGTAGTTTGCACGCTCATCTGGTCAATATATGAATATATATTTTAATTTGTGGTGGGGTAAATGTTAGAGGTCGCAGCAAATATATTGTACACTACGGGTCTTTCAGCCAAGTTTAGAGGCAACCATGTGGGGCTAGTGCTATGATGTGTCGCGTCAACTCTTACAACAAGGAGAATCTTGATTTTACTACTACATTCCTTCTCCATCGCCCATGCGCGCTGTGGCTCGCAAACAAGGACATGCTTTTGCTTAGGCTGGTCGTAATGGAATACTAGTATCATGCATATGATACTAGTGTATGATATACTACACATCTGTAGTGCATAGTATCATATGTTAGTATCATCGATGACTTCATGTATTAGCATGCATGAGCGTATATATTCCTCCGTAGCACAACATTTAGTATGATACTGTATCATGATATGATACTCAACCCTCTCTTTCTTCATTTACTTCTATGCCACCTCATCAAATTTGCCTAGTTGGCATGCATGATACTCCCTCCATTCCTAAATATTTGTATTTTTAGATATTGCAAATGTAATACCACATACAGATGTATATATACATATTTTAGAGTGTAGATTCACTCATTTTGCTCCGTATGTAGTCACTTGTTGAAATCTCTAGAAAGACAAATATTTAGGAACGGAGGGAGTACTACCTATGATACTCCCATTACAACTAGCCTTATAGAGTACTACAACAAGCTATCCCTCCCGCACGCGGTGGATGGACATGCAGCAGTGGGTTCGATACTGTAGAAGTAGTAGTAACATCATTGTTCGTCTTCTCAAAGAGGCGAAGATCCAAGCGCAACCCGAATGTGGCAGTTGCGAACGCTCGCCACAGTGTGTTTGGCTGCATTCTCATCTCAGCATAGTTGTTCCCTCTTCATGCATGCTCATCCCAGCACCCCTCTTCATGCATTCTCTTCTCATGCGTGCTCCTAGTGTATTTGTGTTAAGCTAGTGTGGACTCATGCACCCTTCATACACCCTACCAAACACCCAAAAGTGGGTCAAGAAGGGCTTGGAGCACGCATATAGCCAGGCTCTTGCATGAGACAAAATTGCTATTTGAGCCCACTATTGTAGTACTACTTGCTAGTATAGCCCTATAAACCAGAAAGGAGTCTTTGCCTTTCTAGAGATTTCAACAAGTGACTAGACTACACCCTAAATGAGTAGTACTAGAGCAAAATGAATGAATCTACACCGTAAATAAATGCGTAGTTCTCTCGTTTTCCTCTCTGCCTTGGTCGTGGTGCACAATATTGAGTACTCCCACATGACTAGCCGCTCTATCTACATGTGGGACATCAAAGCATCCGGGCCCGCGTGCCATCCACAAAATCACAGTAAGGTGCTATAGTCGAGACTCACCGGTCACCCCGGTGTGGCCGTCATGGCCCGTCATATTAGAAAACCCACGCCTTTACCAGCAGTGCTAAAGTGGCCTCCAAGTTGGACTGGCCGAAGCAACCGTCATTTCACTGGAACGCTCGTTGAAGCCCTTTCTCCCCTTTCTTGAAGAAAACCTCACTCCAGGCTACTCACTCTGCCATTTTTCTTCTGTATCGACGAAGGAAAGGTGTGTGAATCAGTGATGCTACTATGTTTTCATTCCAAGAATATTCTTTTTGCGAAGCACCGACCGATTCTCACAACCTATTTTTTTTCTCGTTTTCATTGCGATTATGGTTTCCTTTTTATTGCTTTTTGTTTGTCAGTTCATTGATGGATCCTGGAGCACTAGGCAAAGAGTTGCCCACGGACAACCCACTAGAGATAGCGCTCTCCAGGAAGTGAGCACTGACCAACGAGTTGACCATGTTGGCAGGCCAACCCATGGAGACGAAGAACTCCAAGAAACAAGCACTAGCCAAAGAGTTGAGGATGTTGGCGGACGAACTCCTCAAAGAAAGTTGGAAGAACAGCAAGGGCCCCACCGTGCCTACCACAGAAACTGCAATGGACACCTATGCAAGGCTCAAGGCTCAGTTTGAGGATATAGTCACCGTTGAGAAGCAATATTCCTCTAGCAAGGTGATGGCCCCCATCGAGGATGAGGAGATGGCCCCCCAGAGGGATGGGATCCCCCGATGAGCTGCACAAGGTAAAAAATAATGGCTTACCATAGTTGTGGGTTTTGATTATTTGCAATGTGCTTGCTAATATGTGAGAGTTGTGCAATTGCCGGTGGACGTCCTTGATGATTGCGATGTCGCGGCCCGTCCTATGGACAACGCCCCGGAGATCATTTTTGATGTCGCGGTCCGTCCTGTTGACATCGCCCCGGAGATCGATTTCGATGCCGCTGCCCATCCTGTGGACATCGCCCCAAAGATCGATTCAGATGTCGCGGTCTGTCATGTGGACATCGCCCCAGAGATCAATTCCCATGCCTCTGTCCGTGATGTGATCATTGCCCGAGAGATCGATGAAAAGAAATAGTTGGTCGCGCTAATTACCAGAATGAAGCGTGTTATCAAACCATCTTAGGGCTAGTGCACTGTCTTGTGTGGGTGGCACTTGCTACTTTTGTTTGATACTAAATCATGCGAACCCTCTCCAAGTTACGGAAACAGATGTATCCTCACCAGCTTTTGATGCAATATATGGCATGCTTATATGTAGGTTTGAACTATTTATCATATCAGCAGGGCTTGTTTGATGATTCTTGGCGTTAGTAGGCTAGCTACCATGCGAGCTATAGTACTTGCAAAACACTCACCAAAGAGAAACGTTGGGGCTGATGAGATCATCGTACACTTATATTGATCCCTCGTCGATCAACCAATAGCCTAGGCTCCTAAAATTGTAGGCTTAGCGATCGATCAGACAATAGTCAACACGTATAAGCAAATGTACAAAGACGCACAACACAAAATGATAGGAGTACAGAGACATACTCCCTCCATTGCAAAATAGATGACTCAACTTTGTACTACTAACTTTGAAATGGAGGGAGTACAATTCCTAGTCAGGCTAGTTTGGCCTAGTGGGTTTCAGTGATATGACGTGGTACAGTGCAAAGCTGGGGTCCTAAAGCTCTAGCCGCAAACTGTTCTCATTGTAATTTAATTAGTACGTCAAGGTGCATTGATACAGGTAGTGTGATAAGCCACAGGCTATTTGACATGCCGAAACCAAGGGAGAGCTACATGTGGGTCCTGAAAAACAGGTAGAGTTATCGTTAACGGAATCACCTAAAAAGTCCCCATATGTCTGTGTTTCTTGCCTTCTTGGTGTGTTTATCCTTCAAGAGGGCCGATGACCAGTCCACCAGATGGGGCCTGTGGGATTGATACCTGCAAAGGAAACAAGTAAAAGTGAAACTATGTGTGTATCCGATGTCGGTTAAGCCGTACTATGGACCACAAGCTAGCTATGCCTCTGTCGATGCCCATGGGATTTTGAGTGCGTAGTTATGTACGCGCGGCAGGAATGCCGCCACCTTATTGGGACTGAGACGGAGGCCAGATTGCTAGTCGAGCTCTTGACGAGCCGAGCTCTCCTGCTGTAGAGTAGTTCAGACCGTCTTAACGGTGTCCGTGGGCTCGGCAGCCGAATTAAGGTTCTGCTTGAGAAGGCCGCTCTGTACTTCTACTGCTAAGGCAGCTGTGTACTCTTCTGTATGGAGGGAGCGTTCCGTATTTCCTTTGACCGTTATGACGCCGCGTGGATCGGGTATCTTGAGCTTGAGGTAAGCATAGTGTGGTACTACGTTGAATCGAGCGAACACAGTTCGACCGAGCAGTGCGTGATAGCCGCTGCGGAAGGAGACGATATCGAAGATTAACTCCTCGCTTCGGAAGTTGTCTGGAGATCCGAAGACAACCTCTAGTGTGATTGAGCCCGTACAGCAGGATTCTACACCTGGTATGACTCCTTTGAAGGTAGTCCTGGTGGGCTTGATCCGTGATGGGTTAATGCCCATTTTTCATGTTGTATCCTAATAGAGTAGATTGAGCCTGCTCCTCCATCCATAAGGACGTGAGTCAGGTGGAACCCATCAATTATTGGGTCTAGGACCAGTGCGACTGAACCACCGTGACAGATACTGGTCGGATGATCCCGGCGATCAAAAGTGATCGGGCATGACGACCATGGATTAAATTTTGGGGCGACTGGCTCTATCGCGTAGACATCCCTGAGCGCGCGCTTGCACTCCCTCTTGGGGATGTGGGTAGCGTATATCATATTCACCGTTTTGACCTGAGGGGGAAACTTCTTTTGTCCCCCTATGTTCGGTTGCCTGGGCTCTTCGTCATCGTCCTCGCTTTGCGATCCTTTTTCCCTGTTCTCGGCGTTTAATTTGCCGGCCTGTTTAAAAACCCATCAATCTCTATTTGTGTGGTTGGGTGGTTTGTCCGGGGTGCCATGAATCTGGCACGGACGATCAAGTATGCGGTCCAAGCTGGATGGGCCCGAATTGTTCTTTTGGAACAGCTTCTTCCGCTGACCGGACTTAGAGCCACTAAATCCGGCATTGACCGTCGTATCCTCAGTGTTATCACTGTTGTTTCGGCGCTTGTATCTGTTGCATCGAGACTTGTCTTTGTTATTTTTAACTTCAAGGGTGCCGGCGTCGCTTGCATTATTTTTGCTACGGGCCAACCAACTGTCCTCACCCGGACAAAAGCGGGTCATGAGTGGCATGAGGGCCGCCATGGATTTTGGCTTTTCTTGGTCGAGGTGGCGAGCAAGCCATTCGTCGCGGATGCTGTGTTTGAAGGCTGCTAGGGCTTCGGCGTCCGGACAATCGACGATCTGGTTCTTTTTAGTTAAGAACCTAGTCCAGAATTTCCTGGCGGACTCTCCAGGTTGTTGAACTATGTGGCTCAAGTCATCGGCGTCTGGTGGCCGGACATATGTACCTTGGAAGTTGTCGAGGAAGGCTACTTCCAAGTCCTCCCAGCTGCCGATAGAATTTTCAGGCAGGCTATTTAATCAGTGCTGAGCTGGCCCCTTCAGCTTTAAAGGGAGGTATTTGATGGCGTGGAGGTCATCGCCACGGGCCATATGAATGTGGAGAATGAAGTCTTCAATCCACACCGCGGGGTCCGTGGTTCCATTGTATGATTCTATATTCACGCGTTTGAACCCTTCTGGGAATTCATGATCCATGACCTCATCAGTGAAGCAATGAGGGTGTGCAGCACCTCTATATCGGGTCGTATCGCGACATAGCTCTAATGGAGTTCGTTTTCAGTTTTTAGCCCGCGCATGACTAAGTTTGTCACGTCCGAATAGGTGGTCGTCGTCGTGTGTCGAGGTACGTCCTCGAGATCCATAGATTGATCTGGTATGTCCTGCTTTATTGTTCAGCTTTTGCCGGAGGTCATATGTATGGTCGTGGGCTAATTTACCACTACATGTGCGATGAGGCGGGGCGGGCTTGTGTTCGGCATGAGTTTCCATTTTGTCCCGACCACGTGGTGGTCGGTTAGCCGCATTATACGATGGTGGTATGTATTCCGGCGCCTCCTTGTCAAACTGAGGTAGCAATTTGCACTTTGGGTAACTTTTGGTTGGGCGCTTGAGGCCGTATTCTTCGGCTGCTAGGACATCGGTCCATTTATCATTGAGCAGATCTTGGTCAGCTTGAAGCTGCTACTTCTTCTATTTCAGGCTCCTTGCCATGGCTATGAGCTAGCGCTTGAAGCGCTCCTGCTCAAGAGGTTCCTCAGGCATGATGAAATCGTCGGTGCCGAGGCTCACCTCATCCTCGGAGAGCGGAAGATAACTTCCATCCTTTGAGTCTTCGTGTGTGGCCTCTTTACTAAGGCTAACCTGCCCATCTTCCTGTTCATCTTGTTCATTAGTTGTTTCAACAGGGTCTTCGTTGTCTTCGGCACCTTCTGGAGTGTTATATTCTCCTGTGCCGGTGTTGCTGTCTTTACTGCGGCATGACTTAGAGCGGCGCCGCTGACACCGGCGCTTGGATTGTATTTAGGAAGGTTTATCCTCAGCTGGATCTTCCTTGTCATTGCTGTTGTTCTCCTTTGGTGCATCCACCATGTATACATCATACGAGGAAGTGGCCGTCCGGCGTCCGGTGAACGGTGGCTTCTGGGCCTCTTCTTCTCCGGCATTGTCGTCCATACCGTCGATGTCCTCGAAGTCGTAATCAAGTGTGTCGGTTAAATCTTCGACCGTGGCTATAAAGTGGGTGGTGGGTGGGGAGAAAAATTCTCCATCATCAGCCCCTAGTTCGAACTGGATATAGTTTGGCTGCGAGTCCTCCGCCAAGGACAAAATTTTTAATGATTTTAGGATGTTGCCCAAAGGCGAGTGCTGGAAGATGTCTGTGGCGCTGAATTCGAAGATCGATAAATGATCAAGTTCAGTGTCCGTGAGCTCACATGATTCAGAACTTACGGCCGGAAACGAGTCCGGAGTTCCGGTGTCACAAGTATCATGTGAGATCAAGTCTGCATGCGGCTCCAACATCGGGGAATCTGTGGCCTCCGTGGCGGGGTTGAGCTTCCCATCCTTGCATAGCGCAGCCTGCTCCGGATCTAAGGCCAGAGCGGTTATGGGAGCTGTCTCCTGGATGCAGTTTGATGATAGATATAGGTCATGTCCTTCGGGGTGGCCAGGAGTGGTAGCCGTGGTCTCGAATCCGGCGAAGATCAAGACCCCACGGATGTCCGCTATATATTTCAAGCTCCCAAATCTGACCTGATGGCCAGGGGCATAGCTTTCGATCTGCTCCAGATGGCCAAGCAAGTTGGCCCGCAGGGCAAAACCGCCGAACATGAAGATCAGTCCGGGGAGAAAAACTCCCCCTTGGACAACATCGTTGTAGATGGTTGAAGGAGCCATCAAACCTCTTGATGACGACACAGTGGAACTCTCAATGGAAGCAGCAATGTCGGTGTCAAAACCGGCGGATCTCAGGTAGGGGGTCCCGAACTGTGCGTCAGGTTGATGGTAATAGGAGACAGGGGACACAATGTTTTACCCTGGTACGGGCCCTCTCTATGGAGGTAATAACCTACGTCCTACTTGATTGATCTTGATGAATATGAGTATTACAAGAGTTGATCTACCACGAGATCGTAATGGCTAAACCCTAGAGGTCTAACTTGTATGGCTATGATAAGGTATCTCCTCCGGAATAAGTCCTCTGGTTTATATAGGCATCGGGGGGGTCTAGGGTTACACAAGGTCGGTTACAAAGAAAGGAAACTACATATTTAGTCGCCAAGCTTGCCTTCCACGCCAAGGAGAGTCCCATCCGAACACGGGTGTAGTCTTCGGTCTTCGTATCTTCATAGCCCATCAGTCCGGCCTATGGCTAACAGGCCGGACGCCTGAGGACCCCTTAGTCCAGGACTCCCTCACACTCCACCCCAGAGCTATCACCAAGCATCGTTCATGCCACCGCGCCGCACACTAACCGGTAAGGGAGAGATGGCATCCCGCCGCGCCGAGTTCCTCACCGCCCATGACCGCACACAAAATGGTAGGGAAGCGATGGCATCCCGTCGTGCTGAGTTCATCGCCGCTCGCGACCTCACACCTACGTGGGCAGAATTTGAAGTTGCCAAGGCTGAATGGGCGGTAGAGCAAGAGGTGGCCAAAGTCGCACAGAGGGAGCAAAAAAGTCAGAAAGCACTCAAGAAAAGAGAGGCCCGCCGCCGCAAGAAAGAAGAAGATGCACGCGCTGCTGCGGAGAGGTCGGCGGAGATCCAAGCATGGTCAGGTGTCGCTGACAAAGCCAGGAAGGAGAACGACGGCGTCTGGCCAGCATGTGAGAAGTAGTAGTTAGTGTGTGTGTCTGTGTCGCCCGTACGTTTGTTTAATTAATTATGAGCATGTACCAATACTAGTTACAATACTACTATAGTTTTTAGAGCAAATTACTAGTACATTAGTGTTGGTGTCAAAACCAGCGAATCTCGGGTAGGGGGTCCCGAACTGTGCGTCTAGGCCAGATGGTAACAGGAGGCAAGGGACACGAAGTTTTACCCAGGTTCGGGCCCTCTTGTTGGAGGTAAAACCCTACGTCCTGCTTGATTAATATTGATGATATGGGTAGTACAAGAGTAGATCTACCACGAGATCGGAAAGGCTAAACCCTAGAAGCTAGCCTATGGTATGATTGTTGTTGTGTATGTTGTCCTACGGACTAAAACCCTCCGGTTTATATAGACACCGGAGAGGGCTAGGGTTACACAAAGTCGGTTACAATGGTAGGAGATCTACATATCCGTATCGCCAAGCTTGCCTTCCACGCCAAGGAAAGTCCCTTCCGGACACGGGACGGAGTCTTCAATCTTGTATCTTCATAGTCCAGGAGTCCGGCCAAAGGTATAGTCCGGCCATCCGGACACCCCCTAATCCAGGACTCCCTCAGTAGCCCCCGAACCAGGCTTCAATGACGATGAGTGCGGCGCGCAGATTGTCTTCGGCATTGCAAGGCGGGTTCTCCTCCAAATTCCGTGTACCTATTGAATAAAGTCCGGTTTCTTATAGATGTTGCGCTCCTTGGCTTCTACGCCCAATAATGGCCGCTTCCCACGTGTCAAACGAATATGAAAAGTCTGAGTGTTTTTACATTCACACCCCTAGCCGCGTAAACGAGCTGACCTATTTAAGGGGACGAGGATTTAGATCCAAACCACATCTTCCCCCCTTCGCGAGTGTTCATCAGAGCGCACCCGACAAAGGTCCATTCCACCATGATCAGCCGTCGCGACTCCTCCGCTCGCCCTTCCAGCCCTCAGCCTGGATATTGGGAGAGATGCTCCATCCCGCATAGCGAGCTAGTGACGCTCCAGACCAAGGGATTTCTTCCCCTGGCCTATATGGTCCCGGTTCGAGCCGGCCTTGCCATCTATAATGGCGGAGAGCAAGCGGAGAGTGCCCCTAATCCATCCAAAGGAGAGCGGGTGTGCCTCGTCCCTTATTTAATAAGGGGGCTCGGATTTCCAATCCATCCATTTCTTCGGGGTCTCCTGGAGTTCTATGGCCTCCAGCTACACAATCTCACGCCTGCCTCCGTATTGCATATCGCGGGCTTCGTAGCCCTCTGCGAGCTGTTTTTGGGTATCGAGGCTCATTTCGGGCTATGGAAAAGGTTATTCTGCCTTGTGCCCCGCTCTAAGGAGGGGTCAATGTATCAAGTGGGCAGAGCCGAAGTGTGGCGCATCGCCGGGACCGGATATCTGTCCGGAACCCCAAAGAAGGCGTCCGAAGACTGGCCCTCGGAATGGTTTTATATAGAAGACGTCCTGCTGCCGGATCCTATCTGGATCGGCCTCCCGGAATTCGACAGTGCTCCCTTAAAGAAGCGCCTAAGCTGGCGTCCATGGAGCCCTCAGAGGGAAAGTGACAGGGACATCATTTACCTAATGGGACGAATAAGATTGTTAGCCCATTCCGGACTAACCATGATCGGGGTTATGGTCGAATGCATTATGCGGGGGGTGCAACCGCTTCAGTATAGAAGCAACCCCATGTGGGACTTCAACGGGGAGGACGACGCCACCCGCTACGGCCGTAAGGGGCCGGATTCAGCTGCCGCTCTACTAAAGATCTTGTCCACTTTGTATAAGGGAGAAGAGGAGGAATTTCTCCGCTTCATCCCACAGGGTAGATTCTCTATGCAAAATCCCCCAAGCTGGGTAAGCGGTCGTATTTACTTGCCCATCCATTTTGTGTTCCCATTGTTAAATATTCAGTCTGACGACTTCAACGCAGGAACTGCGCAGGGCTGTTAAGGAAATAAGCAGCCCTCCTCCACAACCTGAGGACCCAGGACGGTCCCTCGACCCGGCCTCTCAAGAGGATCCGGACATATCTGTGGAGCTGATTGATGGAGTGTTCCATCAATTGAGAAAGGACAACGCCTTGGTGGCCATTACGGCCGATTACCCAGGGCTAATCCCGGCCTCCCAGGTAACTAAGATCGAAGTCCCAGTACCCCGAATAGGTGTCCGCCCTCTCGTGTTTTCAGTTTCCTGATTACAACCGAACTTTGTAGGGGAGGTTTTTAAGGCGGAAGGCCGAACCTGCGGCGACAAGCCAACGAGGGGCCGCAGGGCCCGGTGGGTAGAAAAGAAGTGCAGTCCGGACTGAGGCGTCAGCACAAAGGTATGGCGCGCCCACTTATCCCAGGTGTTATACCTTCGAGGCACATTGACATTCATGCTCTCTTTAGGACAAAGAGACCTCGCCGGACTATATCCGGAGAGGCTGCCAATCGCGACTCCACCAGCCAGGCTCCAAAGCCTGGTCCGGAGGCGGAGGCGAACGCAAGGCGTGCGCCAGACGCTCCTCAGACGGAGGATGTGGACGGGTTGTCTGCCACCAACTCTGAGGTGGAGAGTGCCATGAACCACAGGCGTCACCGGACAATTCTTCGCGATGCTTGTTTCTCCCAAGGGGTGTTAGATGCCTTCAACTCGGGAGATGCGTACCTCCGTGCCGCTCAAAATGGTCTAGCCAGAGCCACGGAGCAATATGTAAAAGACATACGGGTAAGAAATTTTTGGTAATTATATATATATACCAGTAGCCCCCGAGACTTGAAACAGTTAGAATAACTGATTTAAGGATCATGTGTTATGCAGGTTCTTATAGAAAAGAATTCCCTACTGTCCAAGGAGCTGGAAGAGTGCAAAGCCCAACTTGAGGCCGCACTAGCCGCGGCAGGGGAGCCCAAGGAGACCCCCTCTGGTAATATACACTTCGAAAGATAAGTATTTTGCGAAGCATGGCATGGGTGTGAATTTGATAAATGAAATTGCAGATGGCGCCAGATTGAATCCGGAAAGGCAACACCTCCTACGCCAGCTAAAGGCTGGTGAGAAGGTGCTGACAAAGGTGAGGCGGGAGAAGAACGAACTCCAAGATGCCAACACCAAGCTGGGCGTCGAGCTGAAAGATGTTCGTGCCCAGCTATCCGACTCCGTGAAGGAGAATCAGCGGCTTCGGCGCGACATATTTAGTAAGTGCTTGAACGAACCTTTGAATGAAAGTTCGGCGGGGAAGTCGACTAACAGAGCAATGTTTGTAGGTGTGCTAACAGGTCATCCTGCAGAGGAGATGCCCGGTTCTACGGGTGACCTTCTTCCCGAGCTCTCGCAACTGCTCGATCGAGTTCGGCAGGCGATACAAGGCATCGCCCAGGCCCTGTGGCCATCCGTCTCCATGCCCGAAGGTCTTGGAGAGCTTGCGGAGAAGCTAAAGGGAGCACGGCGGTGCTTCCGATTGTGGAAGATATCAGCCTGCCGTCAAGGCGCTAGGGAGGCCTGGGCCATGGTGATGATGCGGTACGCAAAGGCTGACCCAACCACATGGCCGAGGTCGGTCCTGTAGGGCCCGATGGGAAGGAGATCCCTATAAGCTTAGTATACGGCCAAGTAGAGTTGGCCGCAAAGTATTCCCAGCAGGACTGTAAATTAGACATCCTGTTAGATGGTATTGAAGAGGAATACAATCAGTCAAAATGACTATGTAATTTAATTGACATTTATAATGCCTTCTAGCCGGATTGTAGATCATTTGTCATGGCCGACCTTTTCGCTTCAGCCTCAGGACCTGACGGTCCGGAGTGTGTCAGAATTCCCATGCGGTTATATAGGAACCGGGGAATGCATGAAGACAAGGCGTAGGGGTCATTAGTGCGTGAACAGACAAGTGCCCGACTAGTATGTTATATTACATGGTTAGTAAGAAACATCTTCCAGGGAGAATAGTTCCGTTAGGGGTTCCTTTCCCTGGGAGGCATGCCCTAAGGTGCATGTCCATGCTGCGAAAAGAAACATAGGAAAAACATCTAGGGCATATAGATAAAAATAAAAAAAGATCATCTTTAGTTCACCGACCGAATATTCCCTTAAGAACGCTAGCTTTCGGCTTTACCCAGTCTGAGGTACAGGCCCGGCTGACCCGGCAGTAACAATCGCAGAGGTGCTCCCTTTACCACCTAGCCGAACAATCGGGAACGTAGGGGTAAGCACAGGAGCCAGGCAACCCAGCTTGGCCAAAACTTAAGTCATATCGATGCATATAATGGTGAATAAAAGGTACATGCGGAAGTGTGACACATGTGTTGGGCATGAAGCCCGTATGAATAAGCTTCTGTTTAAACAAGCCCCCAGGTTTAATGAGCGCGGATAGCACGTCACTTTATGAGCCTTTAAAGGCTATAAGAGAGAGAGAAGAAGAGAAATGTAAGACAGAAAATATATAAAAAATGGACAGAGGAAGGAGACGAACACAGAGTCCGGCGCTAGGCATAAAATCTTCGGAGACGGGCTGCGTTCCATGGGTTCGGCTCGAGTCGGTTATCCGATGCATCCCGCGGGCGGTACGCTCCACGAGTCAGGACTTGGTCAATTATGAAGGGATCTTCCCACTTGGGCTTGAGTTTGTCCTTTTTCTTGTCCAGTAGTCGTAGAACTAATTCGCCAATGTTGTAATTTTTGGCCCGTACTTCTCTGCTTTGGTATCTTCGAGCCTGCTGTTGATAGAATGTGGAACGGGATTTTGCCACGTCACGCTCCTCCTCCAATGCGTCCAAGCTGTCCTGCCGATCGAGCTCGGCTTCTCTTTCTTCATACATGCGCACTTGAGGTGAGTCATGAATTATGTCGCAAGGCAAAACTGCCTCTGCGCCGTACACCACAAAGAATGGTGTGTATCCGGTGGTGCGATTCAGCGTGGTCCGCAGTCCCCAGAGTAAGGAGTCGAGCTCCTCTGCCCAGTGCGTGTTAGATTCCTTGAGGGACCGCACTAATCTGGGTTTGATGCCGCTCATGATAAGACCATTTGCACGTTCGACCTGGCCGTTAGTTTGTGGGTGATAGACGGAAGCATAATCGAGCTTGATGCCCATGTTTTTGCACCAGAGTTTTACCTCATCGGCCGTGAAGTTCGTGCCGTTATCAGTGATGATGCTGTGGGGGATGCCGTAACGGTGTATGTCGGTGTCAAAACCGGCGGATCTCGGGTAGGGGGTCCCGAACTGTGTGTCTAGGCCGGATGGAAACAGGAGGCAAGGAACACGATGTTTTACCCAGGTTCGGGCCCTCTTGATGGAGGTAAAACCCTATGTCCTGCTTGATTAATATTGATGATATGGGTAGTACAAGAGTAGATCTACCACGAGATCAAGGAGGCTAAATCCTAGAAGCTAGCCTATGGTATGATAGTTGTATGATGAAGTTGTCCTACGGACTAAAACCCTCTGGTTTATATAGACACCGGAGAGGGTTAGGGTTACACAAAGTTGGTTACAATGGTAGGAGATCTTGAATATCCGCATCGCCAAGCTTGCCTTCCACGCCAAGGAAAGTCCCATCCGGACACGGGACAAAGTCTTCAATCTTGTATCTTCATAGTCCTGGAGTCCGGCTGAAGGTATAGTCTGGCTACCCAAACACCCCCTAATCCAGGACTCCCTCAGTAGCCCTGAACCAGGCTTCAATGACGACGAGTCCAGCGCATAGATTGTCTTCGGCATTGCAAGGCGGGTTCCTCCTCCAAATTCTTCATAAAAGTTTGTAAACACCAAGAGTAGTGTCCGGCTCTGCAAAATAATTTTCCACGTATTGCCATAGAGAGAATAATATTAACACAAATCTAATCTGCTTACGTATTCCGCAGCGTGACATCACACTACGGCCAAGCCTTTATTCGAATCGTTTTCATTTTTCCACCTTAGCGTGTTTTGCGAGGCGGTTTCCTTGGCACATCTTGTCAAAGCAGAGATCGTGTCCCCCATTTACGGGATTCTCATCAATACAGACGTGGGTAACCCAACTGCGCCATTTATCACGGCGCTTGGGAGGCAAGCGAGTTTTACTAGGCCGGTGGGGACGCATAGTCGCATCCGCCCATATAAGGGGATAAGGATCCACCTTTTTACCTACGCCTTCTTCCTCCTTTGCCTATCCATCTTCTGCGCACCCGAGCTCCAGCGCCCAAGCCCGCACTTCCTACCTCAACCTTCTCCAACAATGTCCGGAGCGGGAGGCAAGTGGATGGTCTCCTCCGTCACAGAGGGCCATGTCAAAAAGCTAAGGAAGGACGGATACTTATCCAAAGACATCGCGCACCGGCTTCCTGAGGAGGGGCAGCTTCTCCCCACCCCAAGGCCCCATGAGAGGGTAGTATTTCTTCCCCACTTCCTCCGCGGACTGGGTTTTCCTCTCCACCCATTTGTCCGCGGGCTCATGTTATACTATGGCCTAGATTTCCACGATCTGGCCCCGAACGTCATCCTCAATATCTCGGCGTTTATCGTCATGTGCGAGGCTTTCCTCTGCATCCGTCCCCATTTCGGCCTTTGGCTGAGGACCTTCAGCGTCAAGCCAAAGGTGGTGCGCGGCAACTAGGCAGAGTGCGGAGGTTCCATGGCGGGCAAAATAGCCAACGTCCTATGGCTCGAGGGATCCTTTGTGGAGACCTTGAAGGGGTGGCAGTCAGGGTGGTTTTACATCACCGAGCCACGCGATTCGAAGTGGATCGCAGCCCCTGAATTCCGATCCGGACCCCCTACGCGGCTCACGTCCTAGAAGGAGACGGGCTTGTCATGGGGCGACGAAGAAGAGGTGACCGGACTGCAAAAATGCATCTAGTCCCTGGTGAACAAGCAGCTCAAGCTTGTCAACGTAGTCCAGGTCATGCTCGTCCACCGGATCCTTCCGTGTCAAGAATGGGACTTCAATTTGTGGGAGTTCAACCCGGCGTAGCACCAAACTCTGAGCAGGCTCTTCGACATGACGTACGAAGATGTCTGGAGGGGGCTAACTAAAGGCGCTAAGGCTCCCACATCCGCCTCCGAAGACCGCGGATTCAGTTCGCAGCGTCCTGCTGGCGAGGTAAAATATTTTGATCTTTTGCAGGATGTTAAGTTTTCTTCATAGTTTGACTCTATGCGGGATCTAAACTCCCTCACCTTTGACAGGATTGGCGGGCGAAGTCTGGACTGATTAACTGTCCGGCTCCCTTACCCGAAGACCCAGCCCCTGCTCTCCTAGTGAAGTTGCTGGTTCCGGCACCTTATGTGGTGCTGGAGAAGAAGGCCAAGAAGAGGAAGGCCACGGGGACTCGAAAGAGTTCCCGGCATATGGTAGTGTCGGACTCGTCGCCCGACGAGTCCGAGACGCACTCCTCTCGTGAAGACGAGGAGGAGGAAGAAGAGACCTCTCCCCCTCCAACAGGGGGAGGAAAGAAAAGGAAGGCCGCCCTCGTAGGGGAGGCCGAATGGTCCAAGAAGAGGAAAACGCCTCCGCCGGACTACGCCCCCGACGCCGACGAGGGCGAGGAGGAGTGGCCGGACAGGGCCAAGCGTCCGGCGAAATCGTAAGTGTTCGGATACCAGAGTAACTTATGATATTCCTTTTTTTGCACAGCTTTCCCTCATGTCGAATATAATCATGCAGCCCGCCCAAGGACGGGCTCGACGAGTCGTCGAGCGGCTCCCTGGATTCATTGGACGTGAATTCAGTTCCGCCCGCTGCCTCCCCCTGTGTTGCGGATGACGCCGAAGTGGCATCGCGACAAGCTCCGGGGGAAGAGGAGGTGGTCCAGGAGGAGCCGCGAGGCGACCTCCCAGACTCCAGGAGTAAAGGGGACAAGACCCCCCAGGGCTCCAAGTCCGGCTTTAAGCCGGACACCGCGCCGGAATCATCAACAGTTTCGGATCGTGGCAGGCGAACTCCTGCCAAGAGGAGCAAACCTATTGAGCCGGCATCCTCTGTCCAACCGGAGGCGCCGGACAATCTGCTGGAGGTGCTTAAGGGCGCCTCCATCGACGAGGAGCACCGTACCATCATGAGTACGATGGTCCAAAAGGTTCGGTCCACCAAAAGTGGACTGACTGAAGCTTGTGCTAGCCTTCTAACAGGCTTCGAGGTAAGTAAAAAATATGTAAAAATATTACCGCATAGACAGTAGCCCCTGATGCTCTATTTGGCGTTCGCAAAGAAAAGCCGAATAGAGGATCTATTAAATATCGCAGGAGTCTAACTAAAAAGGAGTCAATATACGTATGCAGGCTTCGCTACTGGCCACCGCCACACTGACTGCGGAGGTGGGTGCCCAGAAGTAGGGCCTCGAGCGGACCGAGCAAGAGCTCGGCCTTGCCAAACGGCAGCTCGAGGAGAAAGAAGGTAAGAGATACCTTATAGAAAAAATGCCTATAAGAAGACGCAATTGCAAAAAATGACAGGAGTATACTACTTATTGTAGGGGCCACAACTGAGGTGGCGACCCTCAAGCAGGCGCTATCCAAGGCCGAGAAGAAAGCGGCCACGGAGCGCACCGAGCAGGAGAAGTTTGAGGCGCAGATCGGCGAGGTGCAGCGAGAGCTTCAGGCTCTCATGGAAATACATGAGAGTTTGGAGCTCGACTCAAAGACGCGAGCGTCCGAGCTTGCTGCGGCCCTTAAAACTGCCAAATCTGCCAAGGCCGAAGCCCAGAAGGCCCTCCAGGAATTGGATGCGATGAAAAAGATAGTGGCGGGTAAGGCATTCTCTATGCAAAGCAGACATATAAAAGTAAACTACTTGTTACTTACCCGAATCTGGAGCTCTCCAGGGGCATTCGAAGATCTTCCCCGCAGTGTATCCGATGCCGCCGCATTCTACCGAGCCGAGGAAGGCAGCTCGGCAGAGAAGGTGTTCTGGTCTCAGTACGCTGAGGCCGGACAACCTGTGCCCTTGAGCGACCAGCTGAAGCAGCTGGTCGAGCTCCACAAGGCGGCCGAAAAGGCCCTGAAGGGCTTCATAGTTCGGCTGTGGCCTAGAGAGGCCCTGCCTGGGAGCTACTTCGGACTGGTGCGGCGGCTGGTGGAGGCTTGTCCCAGGCTCGAGGTCATCAAGCGCTCCATCTGCATCGAAGGTGCCCGTAGGGCCCTTGCCCGTGCAAAGGTGCACTGGGGTAAGCTGGACGGTGAGAAGCTTGTGAGGGACGGGCCGCCGCCGGGGAAGGAGCATCGCAAGCCCGAGAACTATTACAAGGATGTTCTGGCTGGTGCCCGCCTTATGGCGGATGAATGTACCAAGGATGTAATTTTTGAATGAACTCGCTCATGTTATCCTGTGCGCTGAAAACTTGTTCATATGCGCTAAGCAATGCTTTTGAATTTAAAATATTACTTTCTGTGCGGCCGTTTATCAAAAAATTGAGAGATGGCCAGTCGTCGGCTTCTGCCCCCATGCCACTAGTGCTGGGGTGTTCGGGATAAACCTGAGCGCTCTTTTTCCCATGATTGGGTCCGTCGAGGGAGGCGCTCAGCACAACGAACAAGGCAATCGGACTATAATGCTTGAACACTCTCACTTGGCCATAGAGCTCTATAAATTTAAATTTTGTCGAAGCCCCTAGTATTCGGAAGACCGAGTTCGGGGCGCTATCCACGCCTTGGCCGGACAAAGCCGGTTCCTCGCTCGAAGCGGCATAAGTCTTTAAGGACTCGAAAAACCTCTCGAACAGCGACCGGTCTCTCGCTTCATCATGACAGTCGGTTTTAGCTTTCTCTACTGAGGTGCTCAGCCCAGCTCAACTGGGGCACAATCACAGTAGTTCTCCTAGTGCTACCTTAGCCGATATAGCGGAATGTAAGGCACCAAAATATAGGAGCCGGGCAAACCCAACCATTGACCCAAATCATGATTCGGAGCCGATGCATATAGTGCTATAAGTTCGGGGTGCCGCACTTGTGAAAGTGTACGGACTTCTCACGCCATATAGATGGGTACTGAAGCCCCTGGCGTATTTTGCCGTACCATAGTGTACGGATGCGACATGTTATTAATAAACATATATATAAAAAGAGGATAATGCAAAAAATAGACAAAAAGCTATGCACTATCTATAGAAAGGCTGCTATGAAAGCGGAACGATACCAATAGTGCAATAAGCAAAAGAAATTGGACTATTTAACATGTCCTAGCCAGGGGCAGGCCGCGGAATTGTATTAAAAAACAGGTATACTGCTCGCAATAGAGACCACCTGGGAGTTCCATAATGCGGCGTGGCTTGTCTGCTTTCCTGGATCTTGCATCATTTGTGCGGCAGTTGAATTGCCGAACGGGTCATCCGAAGTATGGAGTCCTGAGAGTAAGAGAAAAAAAGGAATCCGGCAGCCCCTGGTGCGGTTTAAGCCATTTTTCGGGTGTGCCGTGATAGTGCCCCTTCCCCTGTGCCCATGGTATTTCAAGAGCGTAGTTATGTACGCGAAGCGCTAGTTTCGCTATATCACAAGGGCTAGGGTTGGGGCCGCATTGCTATGCTAGCTCAGAACGTGCCAGGCGGTCTTGTTGTAGGGTACTCCGGGCGTGCTTGACAGTGTCCAGCTTTTTGAAGGTCGAACTAGAGAACCGCCTAGAGAGGCTGCTTTGTACTTCTGCTGCGAGCGCTGCCGTGTGCTCCTCCGTTCGGAGGGAGCGTTCAGTGTTCCCATTGACCGTGATTACTCCTCTAGGGCCTGGCATCTTGAGCTTGAGGTATGCATAGTGCGGTACCGCGTTGAATTTTGCGAATGCGGTTCGCCCGAGCAGTGCGTGATAGCCACTACGGAACGGGACTATGTCGAAGATTAACTCCTCACTTCGGAAGTTATCCAGAGATCCGAAGACCACTTCCAGTGTAACTGAGCTTGTACAGTTGGCTTCTACACCTGGTATGACGCCTTTAAAGGTCATTTTGGTGGGCTTGATCCTCGAGGGATCTATGCCCATTTTTTGCACTGTATCCTGGTAAAGCAGGTTCAGGCTGCTGCCGCCGTCCATGAGGACTCTTGTGAGATGAAATCCGTCAATGATTGGGTCTAGGACTAGTGCGGCGAAGCCGCCGTGACGGATGCTAGTGGGGTGGCCCCTTCGATCAAAGGTGATCGGGCAGGAGGACCATGGGTTGAATTTTGGGGCGACTGGCTCCATCGCATATACGTCCCGTAATGCACGCTTCCGCTCCCTCTTGGGGATGTGGGTTGCGTATATCATGTTCACCGTCCGCACTTGTGGGGGAAATCCCTTCTGTCCACTGTTGTTCTGCGGCCTGGGCTCCTCCTCGTTGTTGCTATGCAGCCCCTTGTCTTTGTTTTCGGCTCTTAACTTGCCTGCCTGCTTGAACACCCAACAATCCCTGTTGGTGTGATTGGCTAGATTTTCGGGGGTGCCATGTATCTGGCACAAGCGGTCGAGTATTCGGTCCAAACTGGACGGGCCCTGAGTATTTCTTTTGAATGGCTTTTTCCGTTGACCAGATTTGTAGCCTCGGAATCCGGCATTAACTGCCGTATCCTCGTTGCTGTCGCTGTTAACGCGACGCTTTTGTTTGTTCCGACGCGACCTGTCACTTTTGTCCCTGGTATTCGAATTACCAGGGTTCTTGGTTAAGTTGTTGCTACGAGCTAGCCAGCTGTCTTCTCCCGCGCAAAAGCGGGTCATGAGTGTCGTGAGGGCTGCCATAGATTTCGGCTTTTCCTGTCCCAGGTGCCAGGCAAGCCACTCGTCACGGATATTATGCTTGAAGGCCGCTAAGGCCTCTGCGTCCGGACAGTTGACTATCTGGTTTTTCTTTGTTAGGAACCGTGTCCAGAATTGCCTGGCCGATTCCTCTGGCTGCTGAATTATGTGGCTTAGGTCATCGGCGTCCGGTGGTTGCACATAAGTGCCCTGGAAGTTGTCAAGGAATGCGGCTTCCAGGTCCTCCCAAGAACCGATTGAGTCTGCTGGCAAGCTGTTGAGCCAATGCCGGGCCGGTCCCTTAAGTTTGAGTGGGAGGTATTTGATGGCGTGTAGATCATCACCGCGGGCCATGTGGATATGAAGGAGATAATCCTCGATCCATACCGCGGGATCTGTTGTGCCATCGTACGATTCGATGTTTATGGGTTTGAAGCCCTCAGGGATTTTATGATCCATTACTTCATCTGTGAAGCATAGTGGGTGTGCGGCGCCTCTGTATTGGGCTATATCACGACGCAGCTCGAAGGAGCTTTGTCTGTTGAGTTCGGCCCGGCCGGATTTATTGCATCCGGAGTGACGATCACTGTCACGTGCCGTGGGGCGCCTGCGGGATCCGTAGATCAATATTGTTTGCCTTGCCTTGTCCTCCAGTATGTCGCGCAGGTCGAGCGCATTTTCCCGTGCCTTAGTATGCTTGACGTGGCGTCGGGGCATGGCTTGAGTGGAGGGCCAAGAGGCCTCTCTGTCGCGGCCACGAGGTGGCCGGTCGTCCATGTCATGCGCTGGTGATGTAGGTGCTTCCTCCTCTAGTCGGGGTAGCAGCCTGCGCTTTGGGTAACTCTTGGAGGGGCGTTCGAGTTCATACTCTTTGGCCGCAAGGACTTCAGTCCATCTGTCAGCTAGCAAATCCTGATCAGCTCTAAGCTGTTGCTGCTTTTTCCTGAGGCTGCTTGCCATGGCCATAAGCCTGCGTTTAAAACGCTCTTGTTCGGCGGGATCCTCTGGCACGACGAACTCGTCGTCGTCGAGGCTTGCCTCGTCTTCGGAGGGAGGCGTATAATTATCGTCCTCAACCTCTTGGTCCGCCGCCCTCTCGTGAGGGCTGGCTTCTTTGTCCTCTTGTGCTGAATCTTGGGGGTGTTCTTCGGCACTATCCGGAGTAGTATTATCTCCCGTGCCGGAATCACCGTTTTTGCTTTGGCGGGATTTAGAGCGGCGCCGCTGACGCCGGCGCTTGGGCTGTTTCTTAGAGGTATCGTCCCCCACTATTTCATCACCATCTCCATCCTTTGGAGTGTCCACCATATATATGTCATATGACGAGGTGGCCTTCCAGCGCCCTACAGGTGCTGGTTCTTGTTCGTCTCCTGCATCGTCGTCCATGCCGTCGATGTCTTCAGAGTCGAAGTCAAGCATGTCGGTTAAGTCGTCGACAGTGGCTACGAAGTGGGTGGTGGGTGGGTTTTGAATTTCTTCAATGTCTGTATCCCAACTTTGCTGACCGTAGTCCGGCCAGGGCTCTCCTGATAAAGAGAGAGACTTTAGGGAATTCAGGATGTCGCCGAAGGGTGAGTGCTGAAAGATGTCCGCGGCAGTGAACTCCATCATCGGCGCCCAATCGGATTCGATCAGCAGGGGCGCGGGGGGCTCAGAGTTCAGAGAGGAATCCGGCTCCTCGGAGTCACGGGCCATGCGGAGTGCGGGGCTGGAGTTCGGCTCGATCGCCTCTGAGATCGCAGCCCCTGAGGCAGCGTCCAACCGCTGATCCTCGATTGGCGCAGTAGGCTCCGAATCAATGGTCGGAACCGATGCGTATGCGGCCTCCAAAGCGCTGTTCGACGGCAGAGCTATATCATGCCCATCGAGACAGTGCGGCGCGCTTGGCTGTGGCTCGAATCCGTCGAAGATCAAGTCCCCACGGATGTCAGCCGTGTAGTTTAGGCTTCCAAACCTGACCTGATGGCCAGGGGCGTAACTTTCAATCTGCTCAAGGTGGCCAAGCGAATTGGCCCGCAGTGTGAAGTCGCCGCAGACGAAGATCTGTCCGGGGAGAAAAGTCTCACCCTGGACTGCATCGTTGTTGATGATCGAAGGAGCCATCGGGCCTCAAGGCGATGACACAGAGGAACTCTCAACGAAAACACCAATGTCGGTGTCAAAACCGGCGGATCTCGGGTAGGGGGTCCCGAACTGTGCGTCTTGGCTGGATGGTAACAGGAGGCAAGGAACACGATGTTTTACCCAGGTTCGGGCCCTCTTGATGGAGGTAAAACCCTACGTCCTGCTTGATTAATATTGATGATATGGGTAGTACAAGAGTAGATCTACCACGAGATCAAGGAGGCTAAACCCTAGAAGCTAGCCTATGGTATGATAGTTGTATGATGAAGTTGTCCTACGGACTAAAACCCTCCGGTTTATATAGACACCGGAGAGGGTTAGGGTTACACAAAGTCGGTTACAATGGTAGGAGATCTTGAATATCCGCATCGCCAAGCTTGCCTTCCATGCCAAGGAAAGTCCCATCCGGACACGGGACGAAGTCTTCAATCTTGTATCTTCATAGTCCTAGAGTCCGGCTACCCGAACACCCCCTAATCCAGGACTCCCTCAGTGTACAACCCCGGATGTAAAGTCTATCACCGGTCTGGATTCGGTCGTCTTAACAGGATTGGCTTCTATCCATTTGGTGAACTTATCCACCATGACCAGTAAGTATTTTTGCTTGTGGGTTCCGCCTTTAAGGCGTCCAACCATGTCAAGCCCCCAGACCGCGAAGGGCCAAGTAATGGGGATAGTTTGGAGGGCGGTGGGTGGCATATGGCTTTGGTTTGCCAAGAGCTGGCAACTGGTGCATCATTGGACTAAGTCCTGAGCGTCTGCCCGGGCCGTCGGCCAATAAAAGCCTGTACGGAAGGCCTTGCTTACAAGGGACCGAGTTGCAGCGTGATGACCGCCGAGTCTGGCATGAATTTCAGCCAGGAGGTTCCGCCCCTCCTCTTCGGAGATGCACCTTTGAAGGACTCTGGTAGTGCTTTTCTTATAAAGCTCTCCCTCGTGGACTCCGTAGGCTTTGGATCGCTGCACTATGCAGCATGCCTCATTTTGGTCCTCGGGGAGTTCCTGCCTAGTAAGGTAGGAGAGGAATGGTTCTGTCCATGGGGCGATGACGGCCATTATTACGTGGGTTGAAGGTGTTATTTCATTGGCAGAGCCTCCGATTGTGTCAAAATGTTCGGTGTCGGGCAGTGCGGTTGGGTCCGGGCTGTAATTGTTCGGCTCCCCTTCCCATACTATGGATGGCTTGAACAGCCTTTCCAAGAAGATGTTGGGGGGACTACATCGCGTTTTGCGCCGATGCGTGCCAGGACATCTGCCGCCTGATTATTTTCTCGGGCTATATGGTGAAATTCAAGCCCCTTGAACTGAGCTGACTTTTTTAGGACGGTGTTGCGGTAAGCTGCCATTTTTTGGATTCTTGGCATCGAAGTCTCCATTTATTTGGGATATTGCGAGGTTCGAGTCCCCGCGCACCTCTAGGCGTTGAATGCCCATGGATACTGCCATCCGGAGACCATGTAAAAGGGCCTCATATTCGGTTGCATTGTTGGAGTCCGTGTACATAATCTGGAGTACGTATTGAACTGTGTCTCCTGTGGGGGACGTCAAAACGACGCCAGCCCCCAGTCCGACCAACATCTTGGAGCCGTCAAAATGCATGATTCAATTTGAATATGTGTCGTACTCTTTAGGGAGTTCGGCCTCCGTCCATTCTGCGACGAAGTCGGCCAAGACTTGCGACTTGATGGCTCGCTGTGGCTTATAAGTTATGTCGAACGGGAGGAGCTCAATGGCCCATTTTGCAATCCGGCCCGTTGCGTCATGGTTTTTTATAATATCATTAAGTGGTACTTCTGAGGCTACTGTTATTGAACACTCTTGAAAGTAGTGTCGTAGCTTCCGGGATGCCATGAATACCGCGTACGCAATCTTTTGATAATGCGGGTACCGTGATTTGCAGGGAGTGAGGATAGTGGACACATAATAGACCAGCTTTTGAAGGGGGAATTTGTGTCCGTCCGCTTCTCGTTCAACGACGAGCACTGATGTGTTGCTCCAATGTATAATAGCATTGGTTCGCCAATGTTTGGCGCGGCCAGGACTGGGTTTGTTGCGAGTATGGCTTTTATTTCGTCGAGTCCGGCTGTGGCTGCATCCGTCCATTTGAAGTGTTCGGTGCACCGAAGGAGGCGATAAAGGGGTAGGGCCTTTTCTCCCAAGCGGGAGATAAAGCGGCTTAGAGCCGCCACGCATCCGGTTAACTTTTGTATTTGTTTGAGGTCATTTGGGATATCCAGTTGCGACAGAGCTCGGATCTTGGCTGGATTTGCTTCAATTCCTCTACCGGATACAATGAAGCCCAAGAGCTTTCCGGCTGGAACGCCGAAAACGCATTTTTCCGGGTTGAGCTTGATGTCGTATGTTCGGAGGTTATCAAATGTGAGCCTCAAGTCGTCTACTAGAGATTCAACATGCCTTGTTTTGACGACCACATCATCTACATATGCCTCCACTGTTTTGCCGATCTGGCTTGCCGGACATGTCTGAATCATGCGCTGATATGTTGCGCCGGCGTTTTTGAGCCCGAAGGGCATCGTGTTGAAGCAGAATGGGCCGTATGGTGTGATAAATGTCGTGGCGGCTTGGTCTGGTTCTGCCATCTTGATTTGATGGTAGCCGGAATATGCGTCGAGGAAACACAACGAATCGTGTCCTGCGGTAGCGTCGATAATTTGATCGATGCGGGGGAGGGGGAAGGGATCCTTTGGGCAAGCCTTGTTAAGGTCTTTAAAATCAACACACAGGCGCCAGCATTTGTCCTACTTTGGTACCATCACCAGGTTTGCTAGCCAGTCCAGATGTTTTATATCTCTGATGAATCCGGCCTCCAATAGCTTTGCTAGCTCCTCTCCCATGGCCTGTCTCTTTGGTTCGGAAAAACGCCGAAGAGCCTGTTTGATAGGTTTGAATCCTATTTGGATATTTAAGCTGTGCTCGGCCAGCCTGCGTGGGATTCCTGGCATGTCTGAAGGGTTCCAGGCGAAAATGTCCCAGTTCTCTCGTAGGAACTCTCGCAGTGCAGTGTCTACATCAGGGTTTAACTGTGCCCTGATGGAAGTTGTTTTATTGGGGTTCGTTGGATGGACTTGGAGTTTGACTATTTCATCCACCGGTTTAAAGGAGGTGGACTTGGATCTTTTGTCGAGTACCACATCGTCCCTATTCACCGTAGAGCGTAGCGTAGTCAGTTCCTCAGCTGCTAGGGCTTTGGATAGTGCCTCGAGGGCCAGTGCGGCTGTCTTGTTTTCAGCGCGGAGTGCTATATCCGGATCACTAGCGAGAGTGATGATCCCGTTAGGCCCGGGCATCTTGAGCTTCATGTACCCGTAATGGGGTATTGCTTGGAAGATTGTAAACGCTTCCCGCCCTAGCAGAGCGTGATAACCGCTGCTGAACGGAGCCACATGGAACGTGACCTCTTCGGAACTGTAATTATCCAGCATGCTGAACCACATCTAGTGTGATTTTTCCTGTACAGCGCGCTTCCCGGCTGGGGATTATTCCTCTAAAGGTTGTGCTGCTTCACTCAATGCGGTTCCAGTCTATCTCCATTTTTTGAAGGGTTTCCTCATAAATGAGGTTCAATCCGCTGCCGCCGTCCATGAGTACCTTGGTAAGACGAAAGCCGTCCACTATTGGACTGAGGACCAATGCGGCTGGTGCTCGGGCTGTTCGGAACTTAGGTTCATCACTGGCGTTAAAGGTAATAGCCGTGTCACTCCATGGGTTTATTGTTGCTACTTGGTAGACTTTGGCAAGGCTGCGGAGTGTCCTTTTTCGCATATTATTTGATGCGAATGTCATGAAGACTGTTAATACCGTATTGGTGTCTCTGGGGTGGCTTTCTGTGGCCTCCGGAATTAGGAATTTTCGCCAATTTTGGCCACCTGCCGGAGTATCCAACATGCTCTGAGGCTGTGAGTTGGTGTGGCGTCCTCTGTACTATGAATTTTACAGGGTCCATTAAGCCATCCTTCCAGTATGGTTCCATGCCCTGTAGAGGGTTTTTGCTTTTTAGTGCTTGACCCGGGTGTCTGGTGATGATGCACCCTTTTATTTTGGACTGGGTTTGTATTCAGGGCCGGATTGTCCCAAAATTTTATTTCGGTTTTCCAGGCGCTTTCCATCGCACAGTACTTTCGTACAATGGACGCCAAGTCAGCGAAGCGTGTAATATCACGGCGACTTATGGCGTTGAGTATTCCCTTGTCCGTGCAATTATTGCATAAGATTGAGATTGCGTCTTCCTCGCGCAGTCCCTTAGCCTGTTCTTAACCAGGAGGAATTTGGCCCAGTAATGATGTACTATTTCATCGGGTTCTTGCCTGATTTTGGATAGATCGCTTATGTTGGGGTGGGTGGGTGGAATTAAATCCGAAGCCTCACCCCATCTGAGGCTCAGAGGCCGAGGAATTTCCGAACTCGAAAATTTGGATTCCTGGATGTTGTCCAATGAATCCAGCCTGTCGCCTGACTCTAAGTTCAGGTCTTGAGTGATATCCTCCCCTCCGCGGGTATCCAGCTTGGAGGGGTCGGGAATCCGAACATAGCGAGTCCTTAAGATAGATGAAGGGTCGCCGCACTGTCCCTCTACCATGGCAACGTGATGGGTGACTTGGGGAGAGTTAATCTCTCTCAGATCGGGTTTAGGCCCAATCTGGTCGTAATCCGTAGCGACTCGCAGGGTGGCGAAGCGATCCAAGAGCTCGTTTATGGAGGAGAGCACCATTGGATCTAACTACTCGGCGAGTTCCAAGCTGACATGAAGATTGTTTTCGATGGCTCGAGAGGTCATCATCAGCGCGGAACCGAACAGGCGGTCATAAGAAAACCACCTAGCCGGAGGGTTTGGCCGACAGCTAAAGTTCCCTTAGCAACGGTGCCGTCTTTAAAGACGGGGCGAGGCATCCTTCCTGATGGCGACGACACAGAGGAACTCTTAATGAAAGCACCAATGTCGGTGTCAAAACCGGCGGATCTCGGGTAGGGGGTCCCGAACTATGCGTCTATGCCGGATGGTAACAGGAGGCAAGGGACACGAAGTTTTACCCAGGTTCGGGCCCTCTCGATGGAGGTAAAACCCTACGTCCTGCTTGATTAATATTGATGATATGGGTAGTACAAGAGTAGACTACCACGAGATCGGAGAGGCTAAACCCTAGAAGCTAGCCTATGGTATGATTGTTGTTGTGTATGTTGTCCTACGGACTAAAACCCTCCGGTTTATATAGACACCGGAGAGGGCTAGGGTTACACAAAGTCGGTTACAATGGTAGGAGATTTACATATCCGTATCACCAAGCTTGCCTTCCACGCCAAGGAAAGTCCCTTCCGGACACGGGACGGAGTCTTCAATCTTGTATCTTCATAGTCCAGGAGTCCGGCCAAAGGTATAGTCCGGCCATCCGAACACCCCCTAATCCAGGACTCCCTCAATTAGCCTAGACTCAATGGAAAAATTCCTATCCTACGCATCAAATGTCATCTCTTTATCTATAGGAATTGAGATGCATGTCATATCACTTCCTATGATTTTCATATTCCTATAAAATTCCTATCCTATAAATCAAAGGATGCCTCTGCTGGAGTAACTACTGTACTTAGCTAGGAGTACTGCTGGTACAGTAGTTTTCTTCAAGAAGCGGAATTCAATGAAGTCATGATGGTTCCTTCGTCCGAGCAACTTCACAGTGGAAAAGGTTGGGCCTGTGATTTGATGGCTCATTAGTCATTATTACTGCGGTGCGACGACTGGGGTGACTCTCCCTTGGAGTTCTGCGTGCATGGCAAGTGGACCAGGATGGTCGACGTCCCACATGTCGGCGAACGGAAGTATTCTTTCCGATATCGAGGAGCAAGGAAACCGCGTGGTATAGTATCACTTCTAATTATATTTAGTTTTTATTTCTGATGAATGATGCATTTCAACTCTTACGATGAAGGAGTGCCAAACACGACACGTGCTGGATGTCCCACACGTCAGCGAAAGGAGTGGGACATGAACATCATGGTAGAGCGTCTCCACTTCTTCCACTTCTAGGTCGGAAACCACACGTAGTAGTACTAGTGGTATGAACGATACAAAGTGCGACCCGGAGAGAAAGACATGTCTAGTTGGAAGGTCTTGGGGCATACACGTAAACAAATATAAAACCTAATATGTGCCTCCAATTAATATAGTAGTAGTAGAGTACTTAGGCATGTACCCCTTAACATCACCGGGCATTGCACATACAACATTTAGTGGTAGTAAGAGACAAATGCCTATATGCCATGCATGTTCATACTATTTGTGCCTTTCTACTTAACTTACTACGCTACATTACTCAGGTTCGTACGTCCACTCCTGGGTACATGTCCGTCTCGTAGTTCCAATCCCACGTGTTCTTCATAGATGGAATGATCCACAACTGTGGGCAACGGGAGTCCATATCATCATAGTTAGCGTGGCTCCCCACGATGGAGACTCATCCAAACTATGGCCAGCCTCAATGCGGAGCAGTCGCGTGCACCGGGAAGCAGCGCTCTCTCGGCCGTCGCGCTGCTTCAAAGCCGGCACCAGTGAGAGGTCGCCTCCGCTCCGGCCGAGCATTAATGCGACATTGACGTTCTGAGGCGACGCGGACCGTTTCACACGGGAAGCGTGCGCTAGCAAGGGAGGGGGGTTGGGTCAGCCATGGCGGTCAGACGCGGGCGTGGTGGTGGTATTGGTTTTGAACCATTTCAGGTGTAGTACTGGTAGTTTGCAAAACTACTCAATTATTGAACTCAGTTTCCTAAGAAAATGTGGTAAAAAACGTTACTCCACAGCCCGCTTCCCTTCTCCTTCCTCTTCCACCGCTCGCGCACGTCCGCGGGAAGCAACCGGTCAACCCTTATATAGGAGTGCTAGCACAAAAAGATGCATGCATGACCACTAAATCTCCAGATTAAAGCGCCGCTCTGGCGGGAGTATGGCATTTGTCGTTACCTTCAGCCGAGCCATGGCTACCAGGCTACGGTGACCAGAGAAGAGGTGGCGGGAGGGGAATGAATGTAGCTACTGTTTGGGTTCGCCGTTCGGCTTAAACAAACACGCACCATCACGTGTACCCACGGGGGTACAAATTGTAACATACGTGTCTGCTTAAGTGGGCGTCAAGTAACTGGTGTGTGTGAGAGATTCAGAGAGACAGAGTGCGTGTGTGCAACTCTACTCTTCGGGCATGTACTCAACATTTTTCATCGGGATATAAGTATAATGGTATTACACTTTAGCTAGTGATTTACGTGGCCATGTTAACGTGGTTGTGTAAAAAAATGTCACTTCCTGCTCGTGATTTGCGTTATATAATCACTAGCAAGATGCTCGTGCATTGTACAAAACATCAATATGCATTTTTTACAAAACACCTATTGTGATTGACCCATGCAGGAGTAATCCCATGTGTAAAAACTAATGGTATCTCGAGAATTTTATCGGAAAACTGGTATCTCGACAATTTCATCGAAAAATGAAAGATGAGAGATGAGGTAAGGAGGAGTGGAGCATGGTGGTCGGACTGGGCGGAGGCATGGGGATGGACGGCGCCTGCAGGCGGCAGCGACGACCATGCTAGATTGTTCCAGAGACTTCCTTTTTAATTGCTCAGCAATGAGGTTGTGGGAGATAGGATGAACGAGGCAAGGCCTTGTCTGTAAGAGCATAATTGGTTTGGTGCCAAAAATAGGCATGACAATGTTTGGCATTGTGCCAAATATTCGCTACTACTTGGTTGGTTACCAAGTTATCTTGCCTATCTCACATAAAGTTGCCAATATTCGGCAAGTCTTGGTATTGCCAATATTTGCCAATTCTAACATTTGGCTAGCCAAATATTGGCAGCAAACCAATCATGCTCTAAATGTGTAGAGAGGTGCGGGTATCTTTTGTAAAATTGTCATACTTTGCTTTCTACCATCAGATATAGATCGGACGGTCTATATTACAAGATGGCAGGCACACCATCATCACCAACTAGTTTTTTTATAAGAGTAGAGATGATAAGTTTGCTAACTACTAAAGTAAAGTGGAATTTGTCCATGTTATACAAGTAAATTAAGGTGATTGCTTATCATACGGGTAAGGTTGGATGAAGGGTGGTAGGAACAAATGCTCCACCTAGAGCATGTGTGTGTGAGATGGAGTATTAGTGTGTGTGTGGGGGGGTGGGTGGGTGGGTGGGTGTGTGTGTGACGCGGGATCCTCGGTGGCGGATGTAATTTAAGTGTGCGTGGCTTCATCATAGAGAGGTGATGTGTATGGTAGAGGCCACCAACGAGGGGGTGTGAGAGAGAAAAGGCCCGTAGAGAGGAAAGAGAAGGCGTGTGCGTGTGAGAGGAGTTGACATCGAGAGAACATGTTTGTTCAAGAGACACCAAGGAAGACTACTATATATCGATGGTGCATGTAGGCGGGAATTAAACGAAGGGATGGTCTTATTGGTTTCGGGGATATAGGGGAAGAGTGAGTTAAGTGTGAGTGTGTGGTTTACCCATCCAGGCGGAAGTTATGTGCACACAAGAAGAGAACGATTCGATGTGGCATTAGGGTTGAGGGTAATTAACTATGTATGGAGACATAGGAGACCTTGAACGTGCATGTGCAAGAGGTATACATGTATACGTGGGATGTGTGTGTGTGCGCGTGTGAGAATGATCGAGATAAAATAAAGAATACATAAGTCATAAGATCAACGACATGGGAGAGACGGATCGGTATGACAATATGCATGCATGTGAGAGTGCAGGGAAGAACTCTCGATAATTGTGTTTTTGTCTTTAAGAGATAGTGGTGTGGGCTAGAGCATGCATCTATGGCAAGCATAGGGAGCGAGACACAACGATTCTGCAAAAGATATCAACCTATAAATTCATGTATGGAGAGACATATATAGTGTGGGTGACAGGAAGCAAGAGTGCGTGCGAGAAAGAAATGTTGATGGAGAAACTACATATAGATACAGAGATAGAGATGCTAGCTAGAGGGACATTGTAACATCCCAAAATTCTAAATTTTGTAATGTTATAATAAATAGATTGATTGATTGATTGTTTGATTGTTGTGTGACTGATTGAGTGAAATTCGAAGCTTTTGAAAGTTAAATGAGAGGGAATAAAAGGACTTCCCCAAAAACTTTCACCTTTTTCTTTTGATCCCCGTGAATTCAAATGCTTTTCATCACAAAACCCTGGAGAGAAGATGACATGACTTCTTCCATTTATTTAAATGACAAGGGGTGTTGAAAATATTGAATTTCATTTAAAAATATTTCCAATTCATGAACTTCATGCAGCTCAATGATTTTCATGAGAGAAGATAAAATGACTTCTTCAAAACATATGAAATATGAGTTGGGAGTTTCAAAGAATTAAATTCAATGTTCTTTTGAATTTATTTTCAATTTGGAGTTATTTGAGTTTTATTCAAATTATTTTTCTCCAAAAATAAAATATATGGAAATTAGGGTAACATGATTCCCTACAACAGAAAATTGGAGAGAAATAAATTTGAAACCATTTTGATATTTTTAAAATGATTTTTATTGGATTTTATTAGACTAGTAGCACTCTTTGAATTATCTTAATTTGTGTGGATTTTATTTGGCACTATAAAAATGTTCAACTTCTAGAAAATCTTTTTCTGAAAATTTTGATATATTATATGCCTATATAATATTTTATTTTGCTTTTATTATTTTGTCTGTCTGAGAAAATGTTTAAAAAAATCTCTCTCCGTCGACGACTTGGCCGGCCCAGCTCCCAGGCCAGGCCACGGCCCAGAGCCCAGCCGCGCCCGAAGCCGCTCCGCTCTGCTCGCCCGCTCGCGCCTGTGATCGGCCGCCGCCTCGCTCAGCCCCCGACAGGTGGGGCCCAGCTATCGGGTTCATCCCCGACCTCTCGCCGGAGTCCCGCACGCGCATGCTCCGCCGGCCGACGCCGTGCTCAACCCGGACGCCTCCCTCGCCTTGCTCCTCGCCCAAGGCTACCCGCCTATATAAACCTCTACCCCGGCCCCGTTTTTGCCTCGAACCGCGACCGCCCTCGCCTCCGCACGCGCCACGCCCTCGCCGGAGTTAGCCGTCACCGCCGGAGATCCACGCCGTCACCCCGCTCCACCCCGCCACTCTCGACCGACGCCGCACGCTCCATCCTCATCGCCGCGCCGCGCCGAGCGCCTTGACACCCTCGCCGCTGTCGGAGACCCACCGGAGCTGCCGCCCCATCGACGTCCGAGCCGCCGCCGCCGTCTTCCCCGTCGCCGGCGACCTCCACGCCTTGGTAACCACGGCCTCTCCCCCTCGATCGTCCGATCCAAGATCTACGGTTAGGAATAGATCTGTTCGTTTTTTTCTTCTTTTCCAACCGTTTTCTTTAAGTAGTGAACGTCCGTTGTTTTAGTGTTTGCAGCAAATGTTCGTTAGATAGATTATTTTTTTCCTTTTTCTGTTAAATTCGGCCAGGGACCTATATGTGAGGATTTTCTTCACAGATTAGTCCCTGTACTTCAATTGATCATTACTTTTTACTCGTTAGTCCAAATCAAACGAAACCAACGCCCACTTCTTCGTTATGATCTCCTCTATCCAGTAATCCAACTCAAACATGTTTTTGAAAAGTTTAAAATTTAAATTAGATCAGATTTGAATTCAAACTTCGTTTGATCATAACTTGAGTTTCGTAGCTCCGTTTGAGTTGATTCTTTTTGCAAATCGAAGCTCTTGACCTAAACCTTCTGATAAGGCCAAATTCACATAATTTTGGTACTGCTAGAAATAGTTTTATGTTGCAAGAGCTATTTGCTTGGTTTTGTTGTTTTCCGAATCGCTTCCTTCGATCTTTCTGATCTTTTGAGTGATTGCTTATGTGTGGTTACTATTGCTTGATTATGATAGATTGGCCGGAGTGTGACGAGTAGAACTATCAAGAGTTTTGAGTGCGAATCATCTTATCCAACATTGCAGGCAAGTTCACACTTTGATCATACTCTTTATCACCCAATTTTTATGCATTAGTTCCAATCCTCAAACATTGCATGGTTAGGATGTCATTAACTTGTGGGTTGGGAAGTAGTTGAGGAGGTAGGAACCTATTACCTGTTTATTATCAAACCCTTGGGAGTTACTATTACGTTATGCTTATATTGCCATGCTATGCTCGTAGATGTGGATTGGGTTTGAGAGTATTTCATGACAGATGTGAGAGATTATTGTTAACTAAGGTTTAACTTAAGGTGGCTACTTGAATACACATCTGGGTGGATTGGTTGGGGCACCCTGGGGATATACCAGTGGACTTGCCCAGACACCTGGGGATATACCAGTGTTTTCCTAGGAGATCCCGGGGTTACCGTGTGATCCTCCTATGGTTCGCCACCCAGGCTCAAAGGGATCATAAGATTATTCATGCTAGAAACTTCCGTGTGCAGCCACAAGCTATTATGGGCTCTAGCATAGTTGATTAAGTCGTGTGAACTCTTACAGTGGTAGACTAGCAGATGTAGGAGTTGTAGGTGGTACGGTCTACCCGATCGTAAGGTGCAAGCGCTTCTGAAATACTATGTCTCGGTCATCCGTTTCTCAAACACCATGTAATGCGAGAAATCCAACGGAGGAGATCGAGTCTTGTGGGGAAAAGTGTGCAAACCTCTGCAGAGTGTATAAACTAATCATGATTAGCTGTGTCCCCGGTTATGGACGTCTTGAGTATCTAGTTCTTGGATTATCCTGTTGATCTCATCACGTTACTTTCAACGAATATTGTTGGGTTTAATGATGTTACTTAATTGGGATTGAGAATGCTGTCAACCATTCTCAATGTTTAACAACTACCATGATAGTTAAAAATAAAATTTATTCCTTTGCAGTAGGGAAAAATTGGCTTTTCGCAAAAACCTTATAACCATAGAGCTTTTCCATCAGCCATATATGCATGTAGTGATAGCCTTTATTCTTCATTATCCTCTGGTGTGAATTTGCTAGTACATTCAATGTACTGACCCTCTATGGCTGCAACGTCTTATGTTGCAGACGTTGCAGGATTTCTTACGACGAGTAAGTGATACGTTAGGGTTACGATTTCTACACTCAACTTTGCTGTTGGTGTTGATGGGAATCCACAACCTTGTTACTTCCGCTATTTTGGAATGAGGTAATAGTATTTACGTTACTTTTACATGTGATTTACCTCTGTTATAAATCCTCGAGTACTATGTGTGTCAGCATACCGATCCAGGGATGACACTTAAGCATAGAGACTTGATCCATTCGGGTCAGGTCGCTACAAGATGGTATCAGAGCACATGTTAACTGTAGGACGTGACCCTAGAAAATGGCAAGCCCATAGGAAAGATTTTCTCTACAACTTTCTTTTCAAAAAGATCTTTTACCTCTCTTCACTTTTGAGCTTATTCAAATATCCCCTTTTAGTGAGACCATACCCCTTTCCCCTTTTGACCACATGAAGATTCGACTGATGAGACCACTCCAAGAAGTACAAGATACCGGACAACTAAGACCACTTCGGAATGAAGAGTATTTTCCGTGCATCTGAATAATGGAAACTACAACGGTTGAAGACTCCAAAGACTAGGAGAATCTGAAGGCTCTGAAGAATCCCTAGATTTGTATGACATAGGAAGGCTACCCTTATGGAACTTGACAGATTATGGAAGTTGTCAATACCCGAGATCAGGGTGTACCGGAGAAAGACCGGAGCATGGAGAGTTAAAAACTCAAAATTCTGCCAAGGAAAACCCTAAGGCAGGAGATATCAACTATGGAATGATAGCTCATGGCAATGACAAGGGCAGAAACACGGTTATCCGTGATGTCATCGCCACTGATACTATGGTCACTGAGCTGAGCTAAGCATGCATTTCTTCGGAAGGATTGGATGGTAGAAGGCTGATGGAGCACCTAACAGTAAGATGAAGTTTTAACCTTAGCTGATGTATCGCCAGAATCTGGAGTAGTACATCAAGAATTTTAAGATGGAGCTCCAGGAAGCCGTATTAGACAAGGAAGCATTTTGTGAAGAACTCAGGAACCAGAAGCTGAAAGTAGCCAAGCTGGAGGAGCTACAACCTCCAAATACTGGAGATTTGTTAGGAACTGAAGGACAGTAGGACCATGGTTCATGCCAAGGATGATGAAACCTAAAAGTTTGGGACGCAACTCCAGAATAATAAAGGACATCATGAGAGACTTCACGTCAACAGAGATGATCTGGCAAAAGAACTTGAGAAGGACAAGCATGATCGAAAGAAGCCATTGGAGGCATGAACAAGACTTGAAGAGTTAGACGACGTTGAAGATTTATTGATCTTTAGAAGACCAAACCCCTATTATATACCTATGTTAGATGCGATGTTTGTGAGCTGTCATTTGTTTGATGTTTTTCCCGACAGCCACAAATAAAATCTGTCTTTTCAAAAACTTTTGTTTGTATTGTGTGTATCTCTCTCTATCTCTCTTATGTCATCCCAAACCCATGGACCCAATAGAGGATGAATGAAGATGAGCTTATATTTTCAGGACCGATGAGTCAATTGGAGCCGGACCAATGGATTCAGAACATGGAGGATCACATGAAGAATAACCCTATAGTCGCAAAGGATATGACCTAGCATGCTCTTCAGTACTTTGAAAGAGGTGCTGCTACTTGGTGGAGGACGTACCAAACCATCAATGGATGGCAAGGAGTAACCACCTGGAGAGAATTAAAGTTGACTCTGCAAAGATCTCACCTTGTGTCCCAGAAGTTGAAGCCTTATGGAAAGGATATGAAGAAACCTTGTGCATACAAGATTTGTGGAGAAATAGGACACACCCATAAAGAACACAAGGATGAATGCCCTAATTGTGAAGGAAGTCACCCAGTTGAAGAATGCACAACTAGGCAGATTACTTGTTTCTTGTGTGAAGAGACTACCCACTATCCTGCTCACTGTCACATTTACCCCATGGTACAACGAACCATCCAGCAGGGGAAAGAAGTAATGAAAGGATCCCTCATAGAAATTTTAGAAGAAACTGTGATGAAGGAAGTGGTGGAGGACACGCCCAAAGAAGAACCAATTAAAGCCGGCACCAAGTCATGCTATTCATGTGGAGAAGAAGGACACATCTCCCAGAATTGTATGAATGGGGATCTAGTAGAATTCCCGATAGAGGAAGTAGAATATGACCCACAAGAAATAGAAGCCATGATTGGCATGGAAAGGTCCAGGAAGAGAAGTAGATTGGATACCAGAAAGGACCTGAGTCATATCATCTGTTACGGGTGCAAGGATTCAGGGCACTACCTCAACAGTTGCCCAAAAAGGAAACCTCGAAACTTGTCAGAAGTAATATGTTTTCGTTGTAATAGAGCAGGGCACTTTGCCAGAGGATGCCCCAAGGAGAAGGAGACTTGTGCTAGATAGTGAGTTTGCAACAAAAAAATGGAGTAGTAGAAGTGAGAACATTTTCTTTTATATTGAGGTGTTGAGTTGAGACATGTAATGGAAAAGCGAGAGATTGTAATCACTTGAGAATGAATAAAGTTAGCATCGTTGGTACTGATATGGATTTTATGAGTTGTTACTCTATGAAGAAGAATTTTGGCCATTTTGAGGATGTGAGAAATATGGTCTATGGAAGATTTGTGCATTTTAAGGGTGGTAGTACCTTGTAAGAACCCTTGACCCCTGGAAAAGATAAGGATACTCCACTGAGTGGATTTCGGACAAAATGAATACGAGTTTTGTCTCGATATGTGTGATGCCCCAAGAGTATGTGGGATGAAGTGGAGACCGTCAGTTGTTTGGACCAAATGTGATCAAGGAGTCAGAAGAGAATGTTAAGTTGATTCGAGATAGACTGAAGGTAGCTCAGTCTAGGCAGAAGAGTTATGTAGACTCAAAAAAACTCAAGGTGGTAGTCTATGAAATTGGAGACAGAGCATGTCTTCCTATGTCCCCTTTGTCAGGAGTTAAACAATTTGGAGTTAAGGGAAAGATAACCCTGAGATTTGTACGACCAAACCGAGTTTTGGAGCATATGGGAGAAGTGGCCAACAAGTTAGAGTCACCCGAAGGACTTTCAGGAGTTCATGATGTGTTTCATGGTTCCCGGTTGAAGAAGTGCCATGCAGAGATGGCTAATATTCCCCTGTAAGAATGCTTGACCCTGGAAAGGATAATGATGTTCCACAAAGTGGAATATGGACTTCATAAGTATAAGTTTTTATCTCGGTATGGGAGATATCCCACGAGGATGAAGAGATAAATTACTATTGGATATAAAGAAGGTATGATGTTGGAAATATAGATCAATGGAAACTCCATGATGAGTCTGAGTAATCACGTCTTAGTTTGGTGCCAATAGAAGGAAGTAAGACAGTACAATTGGATGGATTTAAGAATACTAGCAAGTTGGAAGTTGGAATAATGATCAGTTGCCCGATGATAAGTTCAAGGACTACAAGTGATGAGATGGGCCATAACCCACAGGCCCCAGGACCTGCCAAGAAGCAAGCACATTCTTGCTGAAGGAAAAACCCTGAAAGAAGTTACGATTTTATCGACAGATGATCTTATAGGAGTTACGCAAAACCTGAGAGTTGTGAAGGAACGATAGATGGTTGTTTGGCTTGCAAAATCTATGGATATATCCGAACTTCGTTCATCAACAAGAAAAATTCTGCAATGCTTGTGAGGATGACCGAGTGTTAGTATGCGAGATTCACTAAACTGTATACATGGTAATGAATTGGGTGCGGGATGGATTGATCACCATACCGACTTACTCTTATTATTCGCCTTGCTATATGGGATGGTAAATCTGAGTGACTTACCTATAATAGAGAGACGACGATATTAAACCTTGTTTAAACCTTAGAATGGTATAGGTATTTTTCCCTTGTACAAGGCAGTTTTTGCCAACCGTGGGTTATACGGTGAGGATCAGCCCAGACCCATTTCCTGCAGGAGAAACCATAAATTGTTGACCACCATGAGATATCGATTAGTTGTTTAGTACTGGCGCCAGACCCGTCAGCTAAGAAGACCCAATCTCAGAATAACCTTACCAAGATGAAAAGACAGAAGAATTGTGGTAAAGGTTATGCCACTACCGGAAGAGCCCGGATAAGGAATTATCCTGAAGAACTGAGAAGACCAGACCTGTCAAAGAATAAGGATGGAGTATATGAGTACTGATGGGACCGTAACGATGTTTCTAAGGGTGGTAGCACCCCAGACCCCGGTGATGATTGATGGATTTTGAGGAGACCCCAAACCCTAACCTTTTTCTTTCTAGCCTCTCCGAATCTCGAGGACGAGATTCATTTTAAGGGTGGTAGGTTTGTAACATCCCAAAATTCTAAATTTTGGAATGTTATAATAAATAGATAGATTGATTGATTGTTTGATTGTTTGATTGTTGTGTGATTGATTGAGTGAAATTCGAAGCTTTTGAAAGTTAAATGAGAGGGAATAAAAGGACTTTCCCAAAAACTTTCACCTTTTTCTTTTGATCCCCGTGAATTCAAATGCTTTTCATCACAAAACCCTGGAGAGAAGATGACATGACTTCTTCCATTTATTTAAATCACAAGGGGTGTTGAAAATATTGAATTTCATTTGAAAATATTTCCAATTCATAAACTTCATGCAACTCAATGATTTTCATGAGAGAAGATAAAATGACTTCTTCAAAACATATGAAATATGAGTTGGGAGTTTCAAAGAATTAAATTCAAAGTTCTTTTGAATTTATTTTCAATTTGGAGTTATTTGAGTTTTATTCAAATTATTTTTCTCCAAAAATAAAATATATGGAAATTAGGGTAACATGATTCCCTACAACAGAAAATTGGAGAGAAATAAATTTGAAATCATTTTGATATTTTTAAAATGATTTTTATTGGATTTTATTATACCAGTAGCACTCTTTGAATTATCTTAATTTGTGTGGATTTTATTTGGCATTATAAAAATGTTCAACTTCTAGAAAATCTTTTTCTGAAAATTTTGATATATTATATGCCTATATAATATTTTATTTTGCTTTTATTATTTTGTCTGTCTGAGAAAATGTTTAAAAAAATCTCTCTCCGTCGACGACTTGGCCGGCCCAGCTCCCAGGCCAGGCCACGGCCCAGAGCCCAGCCGCGCCCGAAGCCGCTCCGCTCCGCTCGCCCGCTCGCGCCTGCGATCGGCCGCCGCCTCACTCAGCCACCGACAGGTGGGGCCCAGCTGTCGGGTTCGTCCCCGACCTCTCGCCGGAGTCCCGCACGCGCACGCTCCGCCGGCCGACGCCGTGCTCAACCCGGACGCCTCCCTCGCCTTGCTCCTCGCCCAAGGCTACCCGCCTATATAAACCTCTACCCCGGCCCCTTTTTCGCCTCGAACCGCGACCGCCCTCGCCTCCGCACGCGCCACGCCCTCGCCGGAGTTAGCCGTCACCGCCGGAGATCCACGCCGTCGCCCCGCTCCACCCCGCCACTCCCGACCGACGCCGCACACTCCATCCTCATTGCTGCGCCGCGCCGAGCGCCTTGACGCCCTCGCCGCTGTCGGAGACCCACCGGAGCCGTCGCCCCGTCAACGTCCGAGCCGCCGCCGCCGTCTTCCCCGTCGCCGGCGACCTCCACGCCGCGGTAACCACCGCCTCTCCCCCTCGATTGTCCGATCCGAGATCTACAGTTAGGAATAGATCTATTCGTTTTTTTCTTTTCCAACCGTTTTGTTTAAGTAGTGAACGTCCGTTGTTTTAGTGTTTGCAGCAAACGTTCGTTAGATAGATTATTTTTTTCCTTTTTCTGTTAAATTCGGCCAGGGACCTATATGTGAGGATTTTCTTCACAGATTAGTCCCTGTACTTCAATTGATCATTACTTTTTACTCGTTAGTCCAAATCCAACGAAACCAACGCCCACTTCTTTGTTATGATCCCCTCTATCCAGTAATCCAACTCAAACATCTTTTTTAAAAGTTTAAAATTTAAATTAGATCAGATTTGAATTCAAACTTTGTTTGATCATAACTTGAGTTTCGTAGCTCCATTTGAGTTGATTCTTTTTGCAAATCGAAGCTCTTGACCTAAACCTCCTGATAAGGCCAAATTCACATAATTTTGGTACTGTTAGAAATAGTTTTATGTTGCAAGAGCTATTTGCTTGGTTTTGTTGTTTTCTGAATCGTCTCCTTCGATCTTTCTAATCTTTTGAGTGATTGCTTATGTGCGGTTACTATGCTTGATTACGATAGATTGACCGGAGTGTGACGAGTAGAACTATCAAGAGTTTTGAGTGTGAATCATCTTCTCCAACATTGCAGACAAGTTCACACTTTGATCATACTCTTTATCACCCAATTTTTATGCATTAGTTCCAATCCTCAAACATTGCATGGTTAGGATGTCATTAACTTGTGGGTTGGGAAGTAGTTGAGGAGGTAGGAACCTATTACCTGTTTATTATCAAACCCTTGGGAGTTACTATTACGTTATGCTTATGTTGACATGCTATGCTCGTAGATGTGGATTGGGTTTGAGAGTATTTCATGACAGATGTGAGAGATTATTGTTAACTAAGGTTTAACTTAAGGTGGCTACTTTAATACACATCTGGGTGGATTGGTTGGGGCACCCTGGGGATATACCAGTGGACTTGCCCGGACACCTGGGGATATACCAGTTTTGTCCTAGGAGATCTCGGGGTTACCGTGTGATCCTCCTATGGTTCGCCACCCAGGCTCAAAGGGATCATAAGATTATTCATGCTAGAAACTTCCGTGTGCAGCCACAAGCTATTATGGGCTCTAGCATAGTTGATTAAGTCGTGTGAACTCTTACAGTGGTAGACTAGCAGATGTAGGGGTTGTAGGTGGTACGGTCTACCCGATCGTAAGGTGCTAGCACTTCTGAAAGACTATGTCTCGGTCATCCGTTTCTCAAACACCATGTAGTGCGAGAAATCCAACGGAGGAGATCGAGTCTTGTGGGGAAAAGTGCGCAAACCTCTGCAGAGTGTATAAACTAATCATGATTAGCCGTCTCCCCGGTTATGGACGTCTTGAGTATCTAGTTCTTGGATTATCCTGTTGATCTCATCACGTTAGTTTAAACGAATATTGTTGAGTTTAATGATGTTACTTAATTGGGATTGAGAATGCTGTCAACCATTCTCAATGTTTAACAACTACCATGATAGTTAAAAATAAAATTTATTCCTTTGTAGTAGGGAAAAATTGGCTTTTCGCAAAAACCTTATAACCATAGAGCTTTTCCACCAGCCATATATGCATGTAGTGATAGCCTTTATTCTTCATTATCCTCTGGTGTGAATTTGCCAGTACATTCAATGTACTGACCCTCTGTGGCTGCAACGTCTCATGTTGTAGGATTTCTTACGACGAGTAAGTGATACGTTAGGGTTACGATTTCTACACTCAACTTTGCCGTTGGTGTTGATGGGAATCCACAACCTTGTTACTTCCGCTATTTTGGATTGAGGTAATAGTATTTACGTTAATTTTACATGTGATTTACCTCTATTATAAATCCTCGAGTACAGTGTGTGTCAGCATACCGATCCAGGGATGACACTTAAGCACAGAGACTTGATCCATTCGGGTCAGGTCGCTACAGACATCGGCTAGTTTGAGTGTTGGAGATGACCGCCAGGTGGTTTAGAGGGTGAAGTTATGTGTGTGTGAGAGAAAGATAAAAATAGGGCACTTGACTGCATGTAGAGAGAAACATATATAGTGTGCGTGATAGGAAGCAAGAGTGAGGGCGAGAAAGAAGGTTGATGGAGAAATAGATAAATAGAAAGATAAAGATGCTATAGCTAGTGTGTGTTAGAGATAGGAGTCGAGTGGATCAGAAGGCTGAGTTATGTGTGTGGGTGTGAGAGAGATAGAGAGAGGGTGCATGTGAGTCACATACAAAAAAAATATCAGAGAGAAATAAGATCCTGAGAGACGGAGTTTTGTGTCTGCGAGAGAGAAAGATATTTCACAATGGGAGTGATAGATAGAGAGACATATGAGGGAAGGCAAGATATCTCTAGGGAGAGAGTGTGTGTGAGCGACATATAAGAGAATGGTGGAGAGATATGAGACCCTGGGAGACAGAGTTTGTGTTTGTGTGTGAGAAAGAGGTATTTAAGAGGAAGAGTCGTAGCTTCTCGTACCTAAGGAGCGAAAGACATCTCTGTGTGAGAGGGGGTGTGAGAGTGGCACACAGGGGAATAGTAGAGAGAAATGAGACCCCGGGAGATGAAGTTTGTGTTTGTGTGAGAGAAAGAGATTTCACATGAAGAATCATAGTTAGAGACACATAGCAGGGAGCGAGATATACTTAGAGAGAGATAGAGTGATGAAGGTCGAGGGAGAGAGTATTGTCAATGTGTTGCGAAGATAAAAGATCATTGTCGACATACAGGTAGAACGAGAGATACTCGAGATATGATGAACGCGTATAGGTCTAGAGAGATACTCCTATATAAGCATGAGCGATAGCTATATGAGACGAATATCTGGATTAAAGGAGATTCAAATATTTAAACGGGAGATCACGACATAGATAATATCATAACGCAAATTGGTGTATCAAACATGCATATTCATTTGAATTTGGGGACACGTGTAATGTTATATAGTTTATCAATATTAGTGATCCATAGATTCTTTAATTAGAGACAATGCATGATTTATATGCAATTAATGTATAAACAGGATTACACTATATGTTGCGTGTGTGAAACACATTATACATGTTTGAGAAGTAAAAAACCCACATGAAACACACATTAATTGGAGACAGTTAGCGAGGAATGCATACATTGGATTTCAACATAAAGTGGTTTCAAATATTTGGAAATCCAAATTAAGATGGATACAGCCTTATGAATCTGAGATCATGCCATTTGTAAACCATATTTATGTTTAATGGGTGTTGTTCTTTTGAAAGTATATATAAAAAATGATGTATATAGAATTTTATTCCAATCGAAAATGGATCCTGCCCGAACAAAAATAGTATACAAACTGGATTCGAATTGAGTTGGCATGGTAAACGTGCACTCTTGCTCTACAAAAATTTGAACGAAGCGGGGAAAGTCGCAGTAACCGCCCAAAACCATAATCTGTGAGATGGAAATTACTGCCTATCCTTGACACACAAAGCCTATCGGCTCGATTTCTATAGATTTTGATAGGGGTAGGTTTGTAATTTCACGCAAATGTGACATAACCGCCTCTCACCCGGGTTCATACACGGTGGGCGCCAAAACATAATGTCTCCTCGGCCGAAATCGACTCACTCCCTGATTCATACACAGTGGGCGCCAAAAACAAACTCTCGTCGGCAAATATTCGGTGTATGCGAGATTACCGTCCTATCCCCAACCGACTAATATTGTTGTGATGTTGGAAATTTAAAACGGGGGCTAAGTTTGTAAATTTCCTCGCATTTGAGACAAGCACGCCCTGAAGACATGGTTCCCCCGTTCCTCTCTCCCTCCATTTCCCCATTTGTACTTCCTGGGCGCCAAAACACCCTCAACACCCCAGCCTCCTCCGTCCACCACGCCGTCCTCCTCCACCATGCCGGAGCTGATACCCCGACGCCGTCGTCCATTACAATAGATCGACCTCTCTCATCCACGGCTTACGACCGGGATCCTTGCATCCCGTCCTCTCGCTTCATCCCCACCATCGTCCACCTTGCCGACGCTGCTCCTACGACCGTCTCGTCCACCGCGCCCCGCCGCCACCGTCTACCCTCCTAGATCTGCTTCCACGCCACCGACAGCCATCGCTACTGCAGCACCATCAAATTCTCAGCAGATGCACACACGACGCCGCACTAGAGGCAATACTCTTTCGTATCTGCTCAACTTATTTATCGCAGCAAGAAAATAGATCGCCACTGCTTTACTCTGATTTCTTGTCCATCACTTACTTGTTAGTTGAAAGCAAACATTGGTTGCGAAGTTGCCTTTGTCCGGTTTGCAACTTCAGATCCGCCATGGCACGCTCAACACTGTACTCGTAATGCTTATGGTTTTCCCCTTTTATATATTACACTAGTTAAATGACAGTAGACTAAATTTAAAAATTGGGTCAGTCGATTTTTGAGAGCTCGCCGGAGTTCGCCGGTGCGAAGGAAGGGGCTCGGGTGGGGACGGTGG
>NC_041384.1:448617981-448644216 GCF_002162155.2 Triticum dicoccoides
TTCAACCGGCAGCACGTGTGGTGTTCTGTATGGAAGAATCAGAGATGAGGAAGAAGAAGGATTAGGAGATGTAGGATCTTCATCCAACCGCTCGAAATGGTTGACTGACCCAAATGACAAAAGTCACGTGACTTGCATGTAGACATGCAGAATATGCTTCCTCTTCTGTTCTTTAACATGTTCCTCTTCTGTTCTTCTTTAGTAAGCACAATATGTTCCTTGTTAGGAAGGGGAGCAGGGACATCTGTAGTCGACACCTCTATTGGGACGATTCTGCTAAATGATTTCGCACTTCGAGATGGTCTGCCATAATACCCCAGAAATGGTGGGAGCCACGCGTTCTTTGATAGACTAAACTGATAGTAACATCTATGCGCCTTCAGATGAATAGAGCTGGCATGTAGGTGATCGATAGGCTGCATATTAGTAGAGGCAAAACCCTATGTTTTCCAGCCAGTTCCGCTTTCCCGATTTATTTATGGTGGTTATGGTGTACCCCTATTATCTACACTACAATCTGCCTACTGGCTCTGCGCTCTCGTTATCATGGTTTGGCAATAAACTTTCTATACGGTATGTTATGAACCTATCGTCTTCCAACTATCCTTACATCTAGGGCCCCCAACATGGAGCTTATTTTTTTGTAGTTGTGCCAGATTATATTAATCTACTCACCATATTATAGCACACATGGGCTCTCTCATCAGAATCCAGTGATAGCACACCAGGGTTTACAGGGAGCCTCTATTATATTACAATATCCTCTGCATTACAAAGATAATCTCACTACTATTTGTGTTTTCATGCTTTACAGATATTGTACATAATCACAATGAATATAAAAATGCGCACATCAGAAGAATATTGCGGAACAATTCAATGGGTAACAAACTTGGCATCAAGGGATTGAGGTCCATTATGGATGCAATGAAACCCACATGCTCCCGGCCTATAGATTCGTATTCAGAATATGATCCTAATGACTATTCTAAGCTCAAGGAGTCAAAGGCAGATGGCCTATCCTGTTCACCCAATAAGGTGCCTGTTCTAATTTGGCAAGGTGTTATTGGTTGCACATATCTTGCATAAGGTGTCTTGCATTTCTTTTGCTTCATTGCACCATCATCTTCTTAGTTTACTCATGATATATGTGAAGATGCCATGCCCATCCATTATCAACACCTATTCCATTTGTCGTCATACCATGTTTTCCATTCAAATGTTGTTCTTGTGTTTCAGACATCCAAAAGGAAGATGGTGATTGCAGAGCCTGAAGGAGCACAAGCAAAGTCCTTGAAAAAGGTGGTGCTACCGGAGAAATCACATAGCACCCAACATATACTGGCGATAGAACCAGCACCGCAAAACCTAGGATATTGGAACTATGCTAGTCGCTGCTTTGCTCTTGTGAGTACCTATTGTTCTATCGCTGTCCTTACATTCATACCTGGTGGATTATGTAACATCATTGTGCATTATAGCTTGCTTATCCACTGTTCGCTCCAAAATTATTAGATCTATATTAATGCTTAAATTAATGTAGAATAAACCGAATGCCTATGAAGAAATTTAGTTTTGCATTGTTCTTGTAAGTATCTGTTGTCCTTCATCACTGTACTTATATTTGTCATCTAGTTCTTCATGTAAACTTTGCAAGTTATTTTCCCTTGTCCTCCACTTTTCTACACATCAGATCTACATTTACTCTTGCCAAAATATTGAATAAAACCAATGTTACTGAAGAAGTTTAGCTCCGCATTGCCCTTGTCAGTGCCTTCTACATGTATGCCGTATTTACATTTGTACTCTGCATCTTAAGTTAAATAATCACCATTTGTTCCTATATTTTCACATCTATATTTACTATAAACAAAATGTAGAATAAAGGCAATAGTCTTGAAGAAGAGTGTGCGGTAAACTTCTTGAATTGCCCCCCATCAATATGGACAAGGCCTTTATAGAGCCTGCCTTCACTACTAATGTAAGTTTGTCCTCCTCGAGACTTCAAACTTTGTTGTTTATATTTGGATAGCTATGAGTGCAAATGATGTTTATTTTTTATCGTCTGCATCAAATTTCTTGTTCAAAGTTTATAAAGTAGAAGCACATAAACATAAGTTTGTCCTTCTCAATTTTAGTCTTTAGTTTTACAATCTAGTTCCTTATTCGTACCATGTAAATTAAACTAAACATAGCAAGTTATCTTCTTTAGCACTATGTGTATGCTTGTGTTCTTGATCTGTAATCAAGTGGTGTGGTGAGACTACCAACAACAACACAATGTCATATCCTGCTATGTCTCAACTATGAACAATGCCATATTATATTAATGTTATTTAAATCGTGTCTCTTTATTTACCAATCTGAAATGGTATAAATTGACAGTACACTCACCATTCATGCTTATATGTTGTTTAGAACTACATCTATGCTTGTGTTCTTGATTTGTAATCCAGTGGTCTGGTGAAGCTGGGCGCTCCTGCACAATGTCATTTCCTGTCGTCTTAAGTATGAACAATGCCTATTATGTTAATGCTATTTTAAACCGTGTCTCTTTATTTCTGACAAAGAAATGAGATGAATTGACAGCACTGATGCTTATACGTGCAAAACCTATTATCTACCTACTTGTTTCTCTTTCAGGGTGACAACACTGCTGCTAGGAAGAACTGCCACAATGATAGTGAGACGGACCCATTGTTTGTCCCTCTAATACATATTCCAGAGGAGAAGGCAACACATATTGAGGGTAGGGATACAACCATGAAGTCACATCTTGATGTAGTGTCAAACTTACTCAGTGACACAAGCTCGATGAAGTTGTCGCCTGAATCTGTTCGACTTCTTCAGTCTAAAATTCAAGCAGAAATACATGCTTCCGCTCAAATACGACTGGAACTCCTATCTCTATGCAAGAATAATCGTAAGTACATGATGTTTATTGATTCTATGCAGCTTAATTTGGTGGATATGAGCGCCAAAGAAGCGCAGTCTCATCAGGTTGCTAAGCTGCTTGCGCTGCAGCTCCTGGGCCGGGCTAACCTTTCTTGAACTGTGTTGAAGTGCTATCGGTTTTGTCTATTATTTTGTCGGCCTATTAACTTCCACTGGTGGCGACCTGCCCAGTTTATGTAATCTGTTGTTTGGTTGCCCTGTATTATCACTGGCGGCGAACTTTGATGCCGAGCGATGTAATATGTTGTAATATATTGGTTGTATAGTCTAGGTTTATTCTTGGTCGGTATGTTGTAATTTAGGCCAGAAGGTTCAGTGGATCTCGGTGTTGTCGGTCTTTAGGCTAGCCCATTACTCATATGGGCCAAAACGTGGGCCTATAATCATCTTGGGCCATTAGCAGGTCTAAACCTATAGTTGTTTCCCGCCTTTAACATGCCGAGTAAAGTTTTGTCCAGTGATGTCGCTTGAAGCTACGTCGGTATTTCCCCAAAGAGGAAGGGATGATGCAGCATAGCGGCGATAGGTATTTACCTCAGTTATGAAACCAAGGTTATCGAACCAGTAGGAGAACCAAGCAACACAACGTAAACAACCTTTGCACACAAATAACAACCACTCGTAACCCGACGTGTTAAAGGGGTTGTCAATCCCTTTCGGGTAACGGTGCCAGAAACGGTGTGTGGACAGGAGAAAGTTGTAATAGATTGAATAAATAGATCGCAAATAAAATAAAGTGCAGAAAAGTATTTCTGTATTTTTGGTTTAATAGATCTGAAAATAAAAGCAAGAGAAAAATAGATCGCAAAGGCAAATATATGAGAAAGAAGACCCGGGGGCCGGAGGTTTCACTAGTGGCTTCTCTTGAGAAAATTAGCAAACGGTGGGTGAACAAATTACTGCCGGGAAATTGATAGAACCTCAAATAATTATGATGATATCCAGGCAATGATCATTACATAGGCATCACATCCAAGATTAGTAGACCGACTCCTACCTGCATCTACTACTATTACTCCACACATCGACCGATATCTAGCATGCATCTAGTGTATTAAGGTCATGGAGAAATGGAGTAATGCAATAATAACGATGACATGATGTAGACAAGATCCCTTTATCTATGGCGGTAGATATAGATCCCATATTTTTATCCTTAGTAGCAACGATACATACGTGTCGGTTCCCTTTCTGTCACTGGGATCAAGCACCGTAAGATTGAACCCACTACCGGGCACCTCTTCCCATTGCAAGATAAATAGATCAAGTTGGCCAAACAAAACCCAAATATCGGGGAAGAAATACGAGGCTATAAGAGATCATGCATAAAAGAGATCAAAGAAACTCAAATACTTTCATGGATATAAAAAGATAGATCTGATCATAAACTCAAAGTTCATCGATCCCAACAAACACACCGCAAAAGAGTTACATCATATGGATCTCCAAGAGACCATTGTATTGAGAATCAAGAGAGAGATAGAGAGAGATGAAGGCATCTAGCTACTAACTACAGACCCGAAGGTCTACAAAGAACTACTCACACATCATCGGAGATGCACCAATGGAAGTGGTGAACCCCTCCGTGATGGTATCTAGATTGGATCTCGTGGTTCTGTACTATGCGGCGGCTAGATGAATATTTCGTCGACTTCCCTAGGGTTTCTAGAATATTGTGGTATTTATAGAGCAAAGAGGCGGTCCAGGGGGCACCCGAGGTGGGCACAACTCACCAGGGCGCACCTGGGCCTCCTGACACGCCCTGGTGGGTTGTCCCCTCCTCAAGACTCCCCAAGGTGCAACCAGGGCCCAACATCTTCCTTCTGGTCCATAAAAAATATCCGCAAAGTTTCGTGGCATTTGGACTCCGTTTGATATTGATTTTCTGTGATGTAAAAAAACATGGAAAAAACAACAACTGGCACTTGGCACTATGTCAATAGGTTAGTACCAAAAAATGATATAAAATGACTATAAAATGATTATAAAACATCCAAGATTGATAATAAAACAACATGGAACAATCAAAAATTATAGATATGTTGGAGACGTATCAGCATCCCCAAGCTTAACTCCTAGTCGTCCTCGAGTAGGTAAGTGATAAAAACAGAATTTTTGATGTGGAGTGATGTTCATCATGTCATATCATATTCTTTTCTTTATAGCACGGACATTTGGACTTTTATGTGATTCAAAGCAATAGTCTAGTTTTGACATAATAATTTAGATACTCAAGCATATCAACAAGCAACCATGTCTTACAAAATATCAATGCTAAAATAAGTTATCCCTAGCCCATCTTGCTCAAACATTGATCCATTAACGAAACACACTCGAATATTAACTACACCCAATACTTAAGCACAATCATATTGCCTCCTAGTTGGTGCTTTTATAAGAGAAGATGGAGACTGAAAATAAAAATTGCATAAAGTAAAAGATAGGCCCTTCGCGGAGGGAAGTAGGGATTTGTAGAGGTGCCAGAGCTCAAAGCGAAAACTTAGAGATAAAAACATTTTGAGAGGTGTATCCATCCCACTAACGAAAACGACTTAGAGTTCCCAATACTTTCCATGCATAGATATATCATAGGAGGTTCCCAAACAGAAAATAAAGTTTATTCCTTTTTCCACCATAACTTTCACTTTTCATGGCTAACTGTATCCACGGGTGCCCTCCATACCAACACTTTCCAAGGAATTTATTATTTAACAACATAAAGTAAATTCTTTTGTTTTTGCAATTCGGGACTAGGCATCCCTAATACCTTTGCCTTACTCTCGTGCAATGACAAGTGAATAAACACTCATCTTGAGAATAACACATATAGCATGGAAAATATTAGCTACCCCTCACCGCTCCGCGAGTGAAACAAACACACAAAAGAGAAGTTTATTTTGAAAATTAGAGATGGCACATACAAATTTGCTTAGAACAACATAAGAATACCGCATATAGGTAGATATAGTGGACTCATGTGGAAAAACTAGGTTAAAGGTTTTTGGATGCACAAGTAATGATCATACTTAGTGCAAAATGAAGGCTAGCAAAATATTGGGAAGCGACTAACCAAGAAACGAATAATCTCATAAGCAAGCATTAAGCATAATTAACACCGAATAATGCACCACAAGTAGGATATAATTTCATTGCATGATTATTGACTTTCGTGCATGCACAGGGAATCACAAACCTTAACACCAATATTCTTAGTGAAGCATAATTACTCATCAAGATGACTCACATATCACATCATCATATCTCAAAACTATTACTAAGAATCAAGTTTATTTTGTCCAATGATCTTCATGACATTTTTATTTTATTTATCCTTCTTGGATATCTATCACTTTGGGCCTAATTTTCATGTGTTGCTTTTCATAAGCTCAAACAAATATAAGTGAAGATCATGAGCATAACGAATTTTCTTTCTCTCAAAATAATTTAAGTGAAGCAAGAGAGAATTTCTTCAAAATTTTACTAACTCTCAAATAAATCTAAGTGAAGCAAGAGAGAATTTCTTCAAAAATAACAAAGCACACCGTGCTCAAAAAGATATAAGTGAAGCACTAGAGCAAGTCCATTGCTCATAAAAATTTAAGTGAAGCATAGAGAGCCATCTTAACAAGTCATGACATAATTTTGGCTCTCTCAAAAAGGTGTGTCAGCAAGCATTGATGACTTAAAACACAAAATAAAACAAGCAAAGACACATATCATACAAGACGCTCCAAGCAAAACACATATCATGTGACGAATAAAAATATAGTCTCGAGTAAACTACCGATAGTTGTTGGAAGAAAGCGGGGATGCCAATCGGGGGCATCCCCAAGATTAGTTGGTTGCTCATTCTTGGATAATAGCTTGGGATGCCGGGGTATCCCCAAGCTTAGGCTCTTACATCCTTCCTTCATCCATCGTAAGATAACCCAAAACTTGAAAACTTCAATCACGCAAAACTCTGCAAAGCCTTCGTGAGATCCGTTAGTATAAGAATAATAAACCACTACTATAAGTGATGTATCAAACCAATTCATATTTTGTTTTTGTATTATATCTACTGTATTCCAACTTTTCTATAGCAAAAACTCATCAAAGAAAACCATAGAGCCATCAAAATAAGCACACAACACAAAGAAAACAGAATCTGTCCAAACAGAATAGTCTTTAGAAATGTGACTATTTTGAATACTTCTGTAACTCCAAAATCACTCATGATTGCAAGCAAAGGATAGATCTGATGAGGAAACATCGAACGGAAAAACAGAGGCGAATAAAATGCAATTTTTTGTGAAGTGGGGGAGAGGAAAATGAGAGGCAAATGACAAACAATGTAAAGTGCGAGGAGATGATATTCGTGATTAGGAACCTGGTTATGATGAAGTTCCTCCCTGGCAATGGCGCCAGAAATGGCGTGTTGACGGGAGGCTATCTAGACTTGATTTTCCTCGACAACGGCGCCAGAAATTCGTTTTGATGTCGCTTGAAGCTACGTCGGTATTTCCCCAAAAAGGAAGCGATGATGCAGCACAGCGGCGGTAGGTATTTCCCTCATATATCAAACCAAGGTTATCGAACCAGTAGGAGAACCGAGCAACACAACGTAAACAACCCTTGCACACATATAACAACCACTCGCAACCCGATGTGTTAAAGGGGTTGTCAACCCCTTTCGGGTAACGGCGCCAGAAACGTTGCGTGGACAAGAGAAAGTTGTAATGGATTGAATAAATAGATCGCAAATAAAATAAAGTGCAACAAAGTATTTTTGTATTTTTGGTTTAATAGATCTGAAAATAAAAGCAAGAAAAATAGATCGCAAAGGCAAATATATGAGAAAGAAGACCCCGGGGGCCGGAGGTTTCACTAGTGGCTTCTCTCGAGAAAAATAGCAAACGTTGGGTGAACAAATTACTGTTGGGAAATTGATAGAACCTCAAATAATTATGAAGATATCCAGGCAATGATCATTACATAGGCATCACGTCCAGGATTAGTAGACTGACTCCTACCTGCATCTACTACTATTACTCCACACATCGACCGATATCTAGCATGCATCTAGTGTATTAAGTTCATGGAAAACAGAGTAATGCAATAAGAACAATGACATGATGTAGACGAGATCCGTTTATCTATGGCAGTAGATATAGATCCCATCTTTTTATCCTTAGTAGCAACGATACATACGTGTCGGTTCCCTTTCTGTCACTGGGATCAAGCACCGTAAGATCGAACCCACTACTGGGCACCTCTTCCCATTGCAAGATAAATAGATCAAGTTGGCCAAACAAAACCCAAATACCGGGGAATAAATATGAGGCTATAAGAGATCATGCATAAAAGAGATCAAAGAAACTCAAATACTTTCATGGATATAAAAAGATAGATCTGATCATAAACTCAAAGTTCATCGATCCCAACAAACACACCACAAAAGAGTTACATCATATGGATCTCCAAGAGACCATTGTATTGAGAATCAGGAGAGAGAGAGAGAGAGATGAAGCCATCTAGCTACTAACTATGGACCCAAAGGTCTACAAAGAACTACTCACGCATCATCGAAGAGGCACCAATGGAAGTGGTGAACCCCTCTGTGATGTTGTCTAGATTGGATCTGGTGGTTCTGGACTCTACGGTGACTGGATGAATATTTTGTCGACTCCCCTAGGGTTTCTAGAATATGTGGTATTTATAGAGTGAAGAGGGAGTCTGGGGGGCACCCGAGGTGGGCACAACCCACCAGGGCACACCTGGGCCTCCTGGCGTACCTTGGTGGGTTGTCCCCTCCTCGGGACTCCCCCCAGGTGCAACCAGGGCCCAATATCTTCCTTCTGGTCCATAAAAAATCTCTGTAAAGTTTCGTGGTATTTGGACTCCGTTTGATATTGATTTTCTGCGATGTAAAAAAACATGGAAAAAACAGCAACTGGCACTTGGCACTATGTCAATAGGTTAGTAAAAATGATATAAAATGACTATAAATTGATTATAAAACATCCAAGATTGATAATAAAACAACATGGAACAATCAAAAATTATAGATACGTTGGATACATATCATTCTGCCAAGCCAGAGAATACCATGGGCTTTTAACAAGCTAAAACCTAGATCGGGCTAGTGTTGAGCCGAAAAATTCACAGGCCAATACAGGACGAAACTTCCTAAGGCCCATGTTTGGCCTAAATAGGACGAGTAGTTAACAGGCTAAAATATATCTCGGGCCTATTTGGCCCTATAAAATTATGGGCTTTAAGAAGGCCGGTATCTACGCGGGCCATAGGCCTAAAAGTGTCACGGGCTATTATGAGATGGGCTGTAAGCAGGCCGGATTCAACGCAGGTTGTAATTAGGCCCAACTGTTACACGGGCCATTAACAGGCTGATAGGCCAGTTGGGCTGAAATTTATCCACGAAAACTACGAGCCGTTAAGAGGCCTAAAGTTACTTCGGACAAGAAATAGCCCAGTTTCTGCATGGGCCGTTAAATGGCCTAAAGTTAAACCGGGCCAACAACGTCCCAGATGCACCACGGGCCGCAAACAGGCCTAAACTATTATCGGGCCGAACTGGTAAATGGGCATTTAACAGGCTAAAATACAAACCTGTCTTAGAATGGGCCCAAAAGAATAGTGGCCTGTTAATGGGCCTGATCCGATATGGGCCGTAATTTGGCCCAAAACACGGCAGGCTGTGAACGGGCTTGATCTGGTATGGGCCTCAATTTGACCCAAAACATGGCAGGCTGTTAACGGGCCAGCCCACTAGTGTCTGAAAGAACATGGTGGGCCTTTAGCCGGGTTGGCCTTTTCACCGGAATGGGCCTCTGTTGGGCCATGCCGCATGTCGATGTATCATAGGTACCTCCTGTCCAATGAGTGGATGGCATCTGTGCCAATGGTGAGCCAAGACGTGTTTCCTCCTGCCAATGAGAATTTTACACGTGGAAAATCCCCATTGGTCTGGGCTGTTAACGGGTTATCGGATCCAAAACCGGACCCGATAGCTTAACGGTGACCCGTTACTGTCGATGCCATGTGTCGGTCACCCTTGACGAAAGCACTTCTATGACGCGCGATTTATCGTCATGGAAGTGGACACTTCCATGATGATAATTTCGAAATGTCATGGAACACTTCTACGACATCACAGGTATGACTATCTTGATTCTGTCATAAAATCATCATGGATGTACATTCATGACAGAAAATGTGACCTACTGTGACAAACACGTATCATCACGGAAGTGTATTTTTTAGTGTGATGTTGGTTACAAGGTAACACGTATGGTAAGAGAGTCCGAGGGACTCGATACACAAGCATGTTCACTTCATGAGTAGTATGTTGTAGCCTTGTATTTAACCTGCTTAATTGTCATGTTATTGTTTGTCATTATGCTTTTACTTGTTGTGAGCTTGCAAGTACATTCAATGTATTGACCTGGCGTGTCATGCCAACTTTCAGGAAAGTCTTACCAGATCGGAGTGCTTCCCATGTCTAGGTCGTTTCCACATCGGTGTCCCTGTGCTATGGAGTTCCGCTTCATCCTTGTTCTATTGCCGCACAGTTGTCGTGATCAAGGCTGTAACACCCTGGTTTTTGGCCCTTTTTTCTTTTGATTTATTTGGTTTTTGCCCTAATTTTCTTTTTGGAGTGGATCTGTGGCCTTGCAACCTGGGAAATCATCATCATTTTTTCTCTGAAATGGTTCGTCATCCTCAAATCTTTCCCAAGACCATGTCATTTCCATTCTAGCTCAACCTCAAAATTCTTTTCTAAGGGATATTCCTTTTTCTATTAAAGGAATAGTCATGGCTCTGAAGCAACCTATATTTCTGTCATGCCCAAAATTCCCGAATAATTCTCATAATTTCTTTGGGTCATGTATTGCTCAAATATGCCCAAACTTTCCTTTCCTAGCCCAAAAATAATTCTCCAATATTTATTCATCATTTCTGTCCAGTGTGGTTTTCTGTGAAGGTAGTGCCACCTATCCTTTCCTGATTGCTCCCAAACTTTTTGGGCATGCTTCGACATCCGAATCATTGCCTCATGCTAAAAATTAAGCTCCATTTGCCTAGTGAATCTCCCTCAACAATTTTTAAAAGTTTCTGTCAAACAGAAGGCATTGTAAAGGAAGTACTAGCTAGGAGTATCCAACTGAGTTGAAATTTTGCACACTCCTTCATGTGCTCATATAATATCCCTTCTCAAAATTTTAGCTCCATCCAATCAACTATGTGAGCATAGGATCAAATCTTTGCTTCTGGCAATATTTTCAGGTTGTGAAGCAAGTATATTTTATATTGATTCATTAATTCTGAAAAACTACCAGATCATGCTCCTACACAAATCACTTCTCTCCACCAAATTTGGGATCATTTCAACAAGCCATTTTCTCTCCAAAATTATTCCAAGTTTTTGGACAGAGAGGATGTATGTGAAGGAAGTACCATTTTGGTGAATCCAATTGGTATGAAATTTTTACAACATCTTCTTATGACCATATCATCAGGCCTAGCCAAATTTCAGCTCAAGTGGCTACACTATGTGAGTGCTCCTTCATGATCAACTTTCTGGACTATATTTGTAGTTACAAAGCAACTATGTTGTTTTGTGCTCCATTTCTTATTTATTGCACAGGATTATAGTCCTTCCTAAGATAAACCTCCCAGACATCACATTTGGCCCTTAGCATCTCTCTGTTGATCATAGTAACATGACCAAGTTTGCTACATCAAACTTTCATCGATGCATACCTTAGCTACAAAGCCTCTTCTCTCGAGCTTTTGCTTTCTAAAGTCTCTAGGTTGGAAGGACATCATGATAGACACAGTTCCCCCTCCTCTTGTGACCTCTCTTTGCCATGTCTCGTGGTGACCGCGCAGCTGACACGCATGTGCACGCTCTCTGCTCGCTATGGCCGCGTCCAGAGCGTCATTTGTGCTTTGGGCCCTCCTCTCCTTGTCGTCTTCGCGCGCATGAGCATGTCTAGTGTCTTCCCCCCGTCATCACCTCGATCCTCCCCTCCGGCCGTGCATGGCACCATTGGATGCGCTGGCGATGCTGAGCTCATCCATAGCCAGAGCGTCGCCAGAGGTGCACCATGGCGCCGGCAATCGCCGCCCGACGCCGGTGGCCTCCCTCTACCTCGTGGGCATGCAGCGAAGGAAGAAGAAGGAGGCGACCTGCTTTGGCTCTACTTCGACCGAGATTATGCTTTCCTTGCTGGAAAGCGTATTTCCCCAAAAGTCGTTTTCTGTTTAACCAGCTAGGGACCCATTTGTAGATATTCTTTTTATAGATTGGACCCTGAGCTTCTCTTGCTTGTATCTTTTCACGCGCAACCCGATTCAGGTGATTCCAAAGCCCACTTCTTCGTCTCGTCAAGCCCGTTCTATTGGTATCATTTTCACCATGTTTTAACATTCTGAAACACCTTTGCCCTTATTCAGCCCCCTCCGAGAGAGAAAGATTTCCGACAATTCTTTCCACAAGCTTCTCGCACTTCCTCCCGGTGAATCCACCTCTCCCAGGCAAGACACACCCTCCATTTGCATGATTGCAATGCAATGCCATGGTTTAAATTATTTAAACTTATTTAAAATATTGTTCCAACTACATGACTTTGTGCATGGCATATCTTGGAGTTGTTCTGATCTTGCTATTGCCATGCTACTGTTTGGGTTACTAGGATTTATGCTTGCAGTTGATGGATATCATGTTGTCATTGGATTATTTGTGGCTAGTATTATTTTCATCGTGATGGTAGTTGATGATATGTTTTAGAGTATGGTTTTGGATATGATGATTGCATGTGGATCTTAGCTAGATAGCTTGTTCTTGCTATTGGATTAGTAGTATTATCATTCTTGGATTCAGCATGCTCTCAGTCTTTTTTTATCCTTGGAGATTAAGTTATGACTAGGTTATGCTTTGGATCATTCTTGGATGTCACAAGTTGACATCGGGGCCACCCATGACTTATCCCAAAGGGGAGTTGGTTGGAGTGGCCGGGAAAGTGTCATGGTAGTAGATCGATTTTGTCGAAACGTTGTTGGTCCACCCGAATGGGAGTGCGAGGCCATGGGTTTTGTGGTGTGGGTACAATGTGCTAACCTTTGCAGAGTGTGTGTTTAATCTATCGATAGCCGCGTCCTCGGTCATAGGCACAATTTCATACTAGGTCACACCATTCGTTCAACACTCACATGACGAAATGAATTATAGATGACTTATATGTTGATATTATGAGCAGTAACAGTTTGGCAGGATATTGATGATGATGTTGGGATGATCTCGAGGGTGACCATTCAGTTTGTGATGCGGTCACAAAGTGATCATGTGGATGTTTTGGTCACGAGGTGATTATGTGGAGATTCTGATCACGAGGTGATCAAGATGGTATATTGCTTGGTCGGATAGCCAATAGTGATATGGTTATTGAGATTGAGATGTTGGTTTATCAACATTGTAGTAGTTTCACATCATGTTTAGTAGTTGCTTTCGCATCATGGTAGATGTTAATTTAATTAGCATGTTTAATGCTATGTTGTTGTTTTGCCTTGATGCTGTTGGTTGTTGTGAGCTTGCAAGTACATTCAATGTACCGACCTGGCGGGCCATGCCAGATTGCAGGTGATGCCATGATTGATTGCTTGTCCAAGTTACCAATCATGTGAGCTAGATCGTGTCCCAGCCAGCATCCCTGTGGAGTGGAGTTCACCACCTTCGTCGTTGTTCCGCTACCAGAAGTATTTCACTGCTACGAGTTGTTTCACTGCTAGCATAGAGCTTCTTAGCTGGCGTAGTGTCACCGTGCTGATGTGATCCTTTATAACATCAGACCCTTGTACCATTATCCTTTGTAATAAGAGTTGATTTGTTCTATGCTGAGCAGTGCCGTATTCCAAAAGACTTCACCTTGATCTCTGGGTTGGAATATGGGGTGTTTTAGTTTCTCTGAGCCCGGGTGCCATAGAGGCCCCCTTTCATGTTCATTTAATAATGTACATGTTGTTCAGCCGCATCGTGTGTGCCGCTTGGCCTTGCTACCTGATGTAATATCGAATCTATGTTTCCGCTAGTATCAATAAAGCGGTTGTTTTCTGTACCAAGTTGTTGTGTGTTGCCAGAAGACTAGATCTCTAGGCTAAAAATGCAAGGTAAACCGGTTGCTCTGAGCCGGGTGCCACAATGCTTGGTATTAGAGCCGCGCTGACTGTAGGACACGCTAGACCGCCAACGCATTAGTTGAACGATAGCTAGTTCAGTCTCGAGTGCCGGTAGTGTTTGCATCTGGTTGCTGCATTTCATGCAATTGATTTATTGTTATTGCTAACCAACTAATAGTTGTGAGTGTAGATGGCTCCAGTTTCATACCCATACCAGTTTGAGCCAGCACCCTACACCTCACTGCATCTGCTTTAGAATGTGTGGCATCGACTCTACCCCGATGGTGATGATCCAGTGTACCAGGTGTATCGGGAGCATATGGCAACCCAGTGTACGAGTACTATGCAGAGGTGACACTGCATCGCAGTTCCCCTTCCGGCGCTTACACTCGTTCGTCTAAAAGTGGTTTTGCTTCCACGCCAGCTCATGATGTCCAGTTTGCCGCATTCGAGGCTCTTGTAGACTTGCGCTACAACGAGATTCGCATGCAGACCCACCCAGGTTTCTACTTCTACACGTCTCTGTTTGAGAACGGGCATATCCGTTTCCCTTCTATTGATCCGGCATGCAATCGTTCTTCCAGCCACCTTTCTTGCTACATCACCGCCAGTTATCTTTTGATCTTTGAGTTGGCCCGAGAGTTGACCCGTACCCGTATAGCTCTTGCTGCCGCTCGAGTTTGTTCCACCCCACCTACTATCGGATTTACCCCATTTGTTCCCCCAGCCTTTGTTCCTCCTACTACTCTGGTTACCCCTTAGAGTCCCTCTGCCACCTCGACAATGACCCCTCGTGAGTCTCCTAACAGCTGGGTTTTGCTTCTCTCCACTCCCGCAGCTCCTATGCTTCGCCCTAGACCTGCCCCCGAGGGAGAGTCCTCGAGGCAGCGTCGCCGTGTTTCCTTTAACTCGAAGGTCCCCATTAACGTCATCAGTTTGGGATCCGAGCCCGAGGAGGACTCTTCTGCACTAGTGGAGCCATAGTACGTTAGCTCATAGGCGAGGTTACTGCGGTGTTGGGTGTAGTCGTACTTGTCATGATGTTTTAGTACATGTATGAGTTTATGTATAATTATGTTGGAAATTTCTTTATTCGCCTTGGTTTTTATCGCTTCTATTTGGATTTGTTGTTTGTTTTTCTTCCCCATATATGGATGTTGCTCATCTCAGTTGCTTCATATTGGAAAAAACAAACAAATAGGAAGATGAGGGGAGGCAGTAGCAGTCACGTTGGTGAGGATATCCCTGTTCGTCGCTCAGCAAGACAGGCAGGGCATTCCCCCGAGACGTATCCACAACCACAGCCTCCACCGCCTCATCCGCCAACCACTGAATAGATTATGCGCATGTTTGAAGAAAGAAGAAACAATGATCCGCTTGAACTATTGAAAAGTGTGCAAGCAATGGTGGGACAGACTGGCAATTCGCACATCAATCACTCCAAGCTCTCAGATTTTCAAAGGACTAAGCCACCCAGTTTTAATCAAGTTGCTGACCTATAGAAGCCGACGACTGGCTAAGGACCATTGAAAAGAAATTGGACATTGCTCGCACCGAAGAAGGTGATAAGGTTCCATTTGCAACTCACTATATGGAAGGAGCTGCAACTGTTTGGTGGGACAACACTAAAGCTATGTGGTCAGAAGATGAAGAAATTACATGGGATAAGTTCAAGGATCAGTTCCGCAACATCCCTACAAGTATCATGAAAGTCAAGCAGAATGAGTTCCTAGCCCTCACGCAAGGTAACTCATCCGTCACCGAGTATTTGGACAAGTTCAACCATTTGGCTCGCTATTCCCTGTATGATGTGGCCAGCGAAGAGAGAAAGATTGACAAATTCCTTGGAGGACTGAATCAACACCTCAGATGCACTCTCAGTATGCTTGATTTTCCAGATTTACAGACTCTGGTCAACAAAGCCCTGATTGCAAAAAGGAAGCACAAGCTTGTTCAGGATAGTAGGCCTGCTCCTGATGACCGCAAGCGGAAGTTTGAGCCTAAGAAGGAAGGACCCATAGTCTAGAAGGCTCGTACCTGGCAATAGTCACATGTTGAATTTAAGCCCAATTGGCAGCAGAATGTTAACAAGACCACTACCCAAGTCAAGAATATCGTGACCAGCCTAGAACTTGAAGATTGTTAGTGTAGCAAAGCGTGTTTTTCTTGTGGGCAAACCGGACACTATGCCAGACAGTGCCCCAAGAACGGCAAGTCAAATTCTCCATTCAAGCCGCAAGCTAACCACATGAGGCCATACCCTGGACAGAAGACCATCCAAGGGCAAGTTCATCACCTCTCTACTGAAGAAGCCCAAGAGAACCCGGAAGTCGTCATTGGTATGTTCTCTGTTAATTGCATACCTGAAATAATTTTTTTTGACTCCGGGGCTTCACACTCTTTTATTTCGCAGAGTTTTGTTGCCCAAGACAAGTTTTCTTGCTCAATTCTGGAAAAGAGTATGATGGTACAATCCCCTGGATCCTTGCTCAAAAGCAATTTGGCCTGCCGCAGTTTGGAGATTGACATAGCCTCGTTGATAGTCATCGAGTCTGCCAAGTTGGATATTATTTTGGGAATGAACTAGTTAACCAAACATTAAGTATGCATCAACTGTGCGACCAGAGAAGTCACATTAACAAGCTAGGAAGGCCAAACTACACAATTCTTTGCTCGAAGAAGCATGACCAAGAAAGAAATGGTCTTCGCAACTCTAGCTGAAGAATTGGATCTAATTCCTATGGTCAGTGAGTTTACACATGTATTTCCTGAGGAACTACCAGGGATGCCGCTAGATCGTGAGCTTGAGTTTGCAATTGATCTTGTCCCTGGGACCGCACCTATATACAAGAAGTATTACTGGATGCTTTTAATCGAGTTAGTGGAGTTAAAGAAATAGCTTGATGAGATGCTTTAGAAAGGATACATTCGTCCAAGTTCTTCACCATGGGGATCACCCGCAATCTTCATGGACAAGAAAGATGGCAGTCTTCGGATGTGTGTGGATCACTGAGGGAGTCCTAGACTAAGGGGTCCTCGGGCGTCCGGCCTGTTATCCATGGGCCGGACTGATGGGCTGTGAAGACATGAAGGCCGAATACTATACCTGTGTCCGGGTTGGACTCTCCTTGGCGTGAAGGCAAGCTTGGCGGACGACTATGAAGATTCCTTCTTATGTAACCGACTCTATGTAAACCCTAGATCCCCCCGGTGTCTATATAAACCGGAGGGGTTAGTCCGGAAAGGATATATTCATTACCATAGTCATACAGGCTAGGCTTCTAGGGTTTAGCCATTACAATCTCGTGGTAGATCAACTCTTGTAACACTCATATTCATCAAGATCAATCAAGCAGGACGTAGGGTATTACCTCCGTAGAGAGGGCCCGAACCTGGGTAAATATCGTGTCCCCCGTCTCCTGTTACCATCAATCCTAGACACACAGTTCGGGACCCCCTACCAGAGATCCACCGTTTTGACACCGACATTGGTGCTTTCATTGAGAGTTCCACTGTGCCGTCGATGAAAGGCTCGATGGCTCGCCTTGTCCTTAAGGACAACATCACCTCCGGGGGAGCTCTGGCTCCGGGCCAAACCCTCCGGCTGGGCGGCTTTACTATGATCGTCCGTTCGGCCGTCGAGCCGACGATGACCTCTCGGGCCATCGAAAACCCCCTTCACATCAACTTCGAGCACTCCAAGCAGTTGGATCCAACAGAGTTTTCATCTTTGAACGAACTCCTAGATCGCATCGCCGCTTTGGGAATTGCCACAGACTACGATCGGATCGGAACTAAAACCGATCAAGGAGAAATCGAGACCCTACCGGTCACCCACCAGATTGCGGTAGTCGTGGAGCAGGACGGCGAGTCTTCTTCTATACCGAAGACGGACTATGTTCAGATCACCGATCAGGAAGAGCCGGATATTCACCCGCGAAAGGATGCGACCAGCCCTCCGAACATAGCATCGGACGGTGGTCCTAAACAATCAAAAGATATTTTGGAACCCGGACTATTAAGCCCGGAAGGTCGTCAGACTCCTGATAATTGGTCAGGTCGGGGTTCAGATTTAATTCCGCCCACCCACCCGGACATAGATGCTCTCATGAGCATAAAATAGCAGTCTCAGGAAACGGCCCACCACTTCTGGGCCAAATTCCTCCTTGTCAAGGACAAGGTAAAAGATTTCCGCGACGAGGATGCAATATCAGCATTCTACAACAATTGCACGGACGAAGGAATCCTCAACACCATCAATCGCCACTGCATACTAAAATTCGCTAACTTAGCAACCATCGTACAAAAGTACAGCGCGATGGAGAGTGTCTGGAAAACTCACGAAGCTCGCTGGGAACCGTCAGTCCCAACTCAACTCCCCCTACAGGCAAAAAGGGCGCACCCTCATGGCACGCCCAGTCCAACAGTCAAGAAACACAAAATCTCTATGTGGCACGGCACCATTCTGGTGGGGTGGCTCGATGGCCCATGCAAAATACATACAACACCAGATACCGTGGCAACCCACAACCTTAGAGCATGTTGGATACTACGACGGGTAGCCAAGAGTGGCGAGGACATACTTATCAAGGATGACCCAGAATGACATCCCCGAGAGGACAATAACTCAAGAGTATTGATGGTCTTTGAGACATTCGCTTCAAACAACAAGCGCAAAAGGGCGCTTCGCGAGCTCGCCGAAGTCTGCCAAATTGCCGCAATAAACCCCTGGAATGACACGGCCATAACATTCAATGCCGGTGACGAACCAAAGTACAGAATAGTATGAGCGCCAGCCGCGTTAGTCCTCAGTCCCATCATGGATGGGTTTCGACTTACCAAGGTCCTCATGAACGGCGGCAGCGGACTAAACCTCATTTATGAGGACACACTCCATAAAATGGAAATAGACAGGAGCCGCATCAAGCAAAGTAACACAACCTTCCAAGGAATTATCCCCAGTCAGGATGCACAGTGCGCGCGCAAAATCACACTTGACGTAGTATTCGGCACGCTGGAGAACTATCGGTCCAAAGGAATAACTTTCCAAGTGGCCCCCTTCAGCAGCGGATATCACACCCTGTTGGGGCGGGATGCTTTTACACGCTTTCAAGCCATACCACATTACGGGTATATGAAGCTCAAAATGCCCGGACCAAAGGGTATAATCACTCTCGTCAGTGATCCAGACATAGCACTCCGCGCTGAAAACAAAACCGCATCGCTGTCCCTGGAGGAGCTATCTGAAGCCCTCGCGGCTGAAGAATTAACCGCACTACGCTCCACAGTGGACTAGGACGACATGATCCTCGATAAACGCCCTAAATCCACATCCTTCAAACCAACAGAAGAAATAGTCAAATTCCAGGTCCACCCAACGGACCCCATGAAGACAGCATCTATCAAAGCTCAACTGAACCCAATAGTTGACACCGCACTACGAGAATTCCTGTGCGAAAACTGGGACATATTCGCCTGGCACCCTTCAGATATGCAGGGATCCCACACGGGCTGGTCGAACATAGCCTCAATATATTAAAGGGATTTAAACCGGTTAAGCAAACACTGCGGCGCTTTTCTGAACCCAAGCGACAAGCCACGGGGGAGGAGCTGGCCAAACTCATCGAGGCCAGATTCATTAGAGAAATCAAACATCTGTACTGGCTGGCAAACTTGGTGATGGTACCAAAGAAGGACAAATCCTGGCGCCTGTGTGTCGATTTCAAAGACCTCAACAAGGCTTGCCCTAAGGATCCCTCCCCCTCCCCCACATTGATCAAATCATCGACGCCATTGCAGGACACCACTCACTGTGTTTCCTCGATGCATATTCCGGATACCATCAAATCAAAATGAAGGAGTCTGGTCAAGCCGCAACATCATTTATCACCCCATACGAGCCATTCTGCTTCAATACCGTGCCCTTTGGGCTCAAGAACGCCGGCGCCACATACCAACGCATGATTCAAACATGCCTGGAGAAACAGATCAGCAAAACGGTAGAAGCTTACATCGATGACGTCGTCATCAAAACTAGACATGTCAAAACACTAATAGACGACTTACGTCTTACATCCGACAACCTTCGGGCGTATGACATTAAGCTCAACCCGGAAAAGTGTATCTTCGGCGTCCCCGCTGGAAAAGTGCTGGGCTTCATCGTTTCCAATAGAGGAATCGAAGCAAATCTAGCTAAAATCTGAGCTCTGTCACAGTTGGCTACACCAACAGACCTCAAATAGGTCCAAAAGCTAGCTGGATGCGTAGCAGCGCTAAGCCGCTTTATCTCCAGATTAGGAGAAAAGGCATTACCACTCTACCGCCTCTTACGGTGCACTGATAACTTCGAATGGACAGACGCGGCGACTGCCGGACTGGAGGAAATAAAAGCCCTCCTAGCAAGCAACCCATTCCTGGCCGCACCAAACACTGGCGAGCCCATGTTGTCATACATATCGGCAACACATCAAGTGGTGAGCGCCGTGCTCGTCGTCGAACGAGAACAGGACGGAAACAAATTTCTGCTCCAAAAACTAGTATACTATGTATCAACTATCCTCACACCGAGCAAATCCCGGTACCCCCACTACCAAAAGATAGCATATGCGGTCTTCATGGCATCCCACAAGCTACGACACTACTTCCAGGAGCGTTCAATCACGGTGACTTCTGAGGTCCCACTCAATGACATAATAAACAACCACGAGGCCACGGGACGGATCGCCAAATGGGCCATAGAGCTATTTCCATTCGACATAACATACAAGCCACGACGAGCCATCAAATCCCAAGTACTGGCCGACTTCATCACCGAATGGACAGAGGCCGAACTCCCTAAAGAGTAAGGCGCATATTCCAATTAGGTTATGTATTTTGACGGCTCCAAAATGTTGGCAGGGCTGGGAGCGGGAGTCGTGTTAACATCCCCCACTGGAGACGTCGTCCAGTATGTACTCCATATATTATACACAGACTCTAACAACGCAGCCAAATACGAGGCCCTACTGCATGGCCTTTGGATGGCCGTATCCATGGGCATACAACGCCTGGAGGTGCACGGGGACTCGAACCTCCCATATCTCAAATAAACGGCGATTTTGACGCCAAAGATCCAAAGATGGCAACTTATTGTAATGTCGTATTAAAAATGTCGGCTCAGTTCGAGGGGCTTGAATTTCATCACGTCGCCCGAGAAAGTAACCAAGCGGCAGACGTCCTTGCTCGCATCGGCGCTAAACGCGACCCCGTCCCACCCAACATGTTCCTGGAAAGGCTTTTCAAGCCATCCATGGTGTTGCAAGGGGAGGGTGGCAACAATAGTCCAGATCCGAATACAACTCCAAATCCCGAACACACCGATAGTACTGGGGGCTCAGCTACCGAAGTAACACCATCGGCCCATCTCATTATGGTAGTAATTGCTCCACGGACCGAACCTTTCTTGGCCTACATTAATAGGAAGGAGCTCCCCAAAGACCAGAATGAGGCTCGCCGCATTGTCCGGCGCTCGAAGGCCTACAAGGTTCACGACGGAGAGCTATACAAGAAAAGTACCACCGGAGTACTTCAAAGATGTATCTCCGAAGAAGAGGGGCGACGGCTTCTAGCGGAAATTCACACCGGTCTCGGTGGACACCACGCCGTAGCTCGGGCTCTTATTAGCCAGGCCTTCTGTACTAGGTTTTATTGGCCGACGGCCTGAGCAGACGCACAGGACCTCGTCCAACGCTGCGTCGGATGCCAACTCTTCACCAACCAAAGCCACATGCCCCCAACTGCCTTACAGATTATCCCCATCACTTGGCCTTTTGCGGTCTGGGGACTGGATATGGTTGGACCCCTTAAAGGGGGAAGCCATAATAAAGAATATCTGCTGGTTATGGTGGACAAATTCACTAAGTGGATAGAGGCTAAACCGGTCAAAACGGCTGAGTCCGGCCCGGTGATAGACTTCATATCCGGTGTTGTGCACCGTTATGGTGTCCCACACAGCATCATCACCGACAACGGCTCTAATTTCACAGCCGATGAGGTAAAAACCTGGTGTACTAATCTAGGTATTAAACTCGATTATGCCTCCGTCTACCACCCACAAACCAACGGTCAAGTCGAACGAGCCAACGGTCTTATTATGAGCGGCATTAATCCCAAACTAGTGCGGTCTTTGAAAGAATCAGACAAGCACTGGGTTGAGGAGCTCGACTCCGTACTCTAGGGGCTGCGAACCAGAGCCAACCGTACTACCGGATACACATCTTTCTTCATGGTGTATGGCGCAGAGGCCATATTGCCTTGCGATATTATGCACGACTCACCTCGAGTGCGTATGTACGAAGAGAGAGAAGCCGAGCTTGATCGGCAGGACAACCTAGATTCCCTGGAGGAGGAACGCAATGTCGCAAAAGCCCGTTCAGCATTTTACCAACAACAGGCTCGAAGATATCAAAGCAGAGAAGTACGAGCCAAGACTTACAACATTGGCAAACTCGTTCTGCGCTTGCCGGAGAAGAAAAAGGACAAACTCAAGCCCAAATGGGAGGGTCCCTTCATAATTGATGAAGTTCTCACCGGAGGAGCGTACCATCTTCGCGATGCATCAGACAATCGCCTCGAGCCGAACCCCTGGAATGAGGCCAGACTCCGAAGATTCTATGCCTAGCGCCAAACCCCTCGTCTCCTCCTCCCCTGTAATTTCCATTATTTTCTCTCTCTTTTCTGATTACTTTCTTCTTTCTCGCTTTAACACTTTGGTATGGCTAGACCGCACACCATTGACACATACATCTCTAAATATGTACGTCACTTGTGCCCGGGGGCTCCTTGGACAGAGGTTCTTGTCATTCCTTGAGCATTAAGCTCCTAACATATGAGTTTTTCCATATTTACCTTTTCTTCGCCACTATATGCATCGATATGACTTAAGTTTTGGCCAAGCTGGGTTTCCTGGCTCATGTGCTTATGCCCTACATTCCCATTAGTTCGGCTAGGGCATAAAGGGAGCACCTTTGCGATTGTTACTGCCGGGTCATCCGGATGTGTACGTCAGACTGGGTGAAGCCGAAAGCTAGCGTTCTTAAGGGAATATTCGGTCGGTGAATTAAAGATGTTTTCTAAACTCACTCCATTGTGCACCCCCAGAAGTTATACAAACTGTGGTTCTTGCATCACAATTCAGACATGTACATTAAATGCATGCACACCCAGGGAAAGGAACCCTTAATGAAACTATTTTCTCTGGAAGATGTTTCTTACGATATCAATGTAATATAACATAGCTAGCTGGATACAACTTGTCTATTCAAGCAACTATGACCCTACACCTAGTTTTCCAGGCATACCCTGGCCTATTCGGTCGCAACGGTATTCGGAAACACTCCGCACCGTCGGGTCCGGAGATTGAAGCGAAAAGGTCTGCCATGACAAATGATATACAATTCATCTAGAGTCCCACATAATGAGGAAAGTACACAGTCACTTGGACTCGAACACTTCCTCCTCTACACCTTCCAATAGGCAGTCTAACTTACAATCCTGTTGGGAATATTTGGCGGCCACCTCTACTTGGTCATATACTAAACTAACGGGAATTTCTTCCCCATTTGACCCTAACGGTCCAATCCGGGCTATGTGATTTGGATCCAGCTTGGTATATCGCGTTTTCACCATGCCCTAGGCCTCTCGCGCGCCCTCTCGGCAGGCCGATATCTTCCATAGTCGGATACGCCGCCACGCTCCCTTAAACAGCTCTAGAAGCTCCTCCATACTTCCTGGAGGGGAGGCGGATGGCCATAAGGCCTTAGCAACGCTCCGCATGGCCAGTCGGGCATGCTCGTGCACTTGTGACAGTCTTTGCAGCAGATCACTCAATGATCCAGACACCTCCTCTTCAGGACGGCCTGTCAATATACCTGCAAACATGACTATATCAGTCCCATTTATCTCTGAACTACTTTAAAAATAGTTCGGACACATACTGAATATGCCGCCCCGCAGCTTCTTGTTCTCCTTCACGGAATCGGCTAGCTAGGCTCGAACATCTTTCAATTCTTCACCCAACTAGTGTTGGAATCCTGTAGCTTGTTTTTCTCGTCTCTGACACGGATCAGCACACGCTCGCCTGCGGCGTGTTGCCTTTTCGCCTCTTTTTCTCCTTCTTGGATGATCTTCAACTTCTCTTCAAGTTGATCAGACGACCCTATTATGCGATCAGCAGAAGAATTAGCACAGTTGGTATATAATTATTGTTCCTCGATGGAGGGGAACATTACCAGAAGATGACTTCTTAACATTTTCTAGTTCAACAGTAGCAGCATTTAGCTGCGCCCGGCGCTGCTCCAGCTCCTAGGCTAGCAAGCAATTCTTCTTTGTAAGGACTTGGTAGTACAATGATCCTTAAATCAGTTGTGCCAACTGCTTTCAGTCTCGGGGGCTATGAGCATATGGTTATCCTTTTTTTACAAAGAAAACTTACCTGCACATCTGTCATATATTGCTTCGTGGCTCTTCTAAGCCCATCTCGAGCAGCTCGGATGTGTGCGTCACCCGAGCTAAAGGCATTAAAAGCCTCCTCCAAGAACTTGGGGTCTCGCAAGACAGCCCTGCAGCACCTATGGTTCATGGCACTCTCTACCTTCGAGTTGGTGACAGACATATTTTCCGAACCCTCGGCCGAAGGGCAGTCCGGCTCTGTTCCTGCACCGGCCACAGTCTCCCCGATTGGATCTGAATCCTGGTTGTTGGGAACACCACCGACCGGGTCCCCGAACATAGTTCGGCGAACCTTCTTCCTGCAACTAAACAAATGCATGAGTCACAGTCGGATGTGGCCGCCGAAAAGCTTGTTTATCCGTACCTCCTCGATGAAGGCCTGGCCGTGTCTTCACCCGCCTTCCTCTTCGAAGGCTTGACTGGCGCCGGAGCCGATCTCTTCAAAATCGCCGAGCGTCTCCCCTGTGAAGCACGATGTAGTGCGGTGGGTGAGGCAGAATAAGAGCACTCTTTTAGAAAGGGTGTTTCTCAATTATTTACATGTGAAGCAGGAAGAAGGCCAGGGTAGTCGGCGGTGATGGCCACTTCTGTCCCGTCATAGCTTGTCTGGTAAAACACTCCATCCGCAAGCACCACGAATATATCCGGATCCTCTTCAAACCCAGGATCTAGCTCCCGGTTGTGGATCTCCGACTGTGGGGGAGGACTATGAAGTCCTTCGGTGACCTTCCGCCAGTGCTGTCATAACAAACAGACTTCAAATTTATCAAAAGTAATCCGGAAGTGGAATAGAGGGGTTGAGGCTTACCCAACTGGGAGGATAGTACATAGATTACCCATCTCTGCGCTTAATGCGAAGAAACTCCTCTTCCTCCCCTTTAAACAGCTCGGACAATATTTTGGCCAGAGCGGCGGGGGTATCCGGACCCTTCCAGCCATAGCGGGAGGCGTCATCCTCTCCATTCTAGTGCCACATGGGCAGCCCTCTGTATTGTAGCGACTGAACCCCTCGCACTATGGAGATCTCCATTACCTCGATTATTGTGAGTCTGGACTGAGCGAGCATCTTTATCTTGCTCATAAGCTGGCGAACTTCTGCGCTGTCATCCTCTTCAAGACTCCGGGGACGCCAACTGTGGAGTTTCTTCAGCGGAATGCTTACATATTCGGGAAGACCCTTTCGGACTGGGTCAGGAAGCGCGACGTCCTTGATATAGAACCATTCGGTAGGCCATTCTTCGGGTGCCTTCCTTGGTGTGCCGGACAGATATCCAGTATCGGCGATACGCCATACTTCGGCTCCGCCCACTTCAAATATTGACCCCTCGTGATTATGCGGGACAAGACAGAACAACTTCCTCCACAGCTCGAAACGAGCCTCGATACCCAGGAATAATTCGCATAAAGTGACGTAACCCGCAATGTGCAGAATGGAGGCAGGGGTGAAGTTGTGCAGCTGGAGGCCGTAATATTCCAGAAGCTCTCGAAGAAACGGATGAATGGGAAATCCAACGCCCCTTAGCAGGTAGGGGACGAAACATACTCGCTCTCCCCTAGATGGATTGGGGAAGTCCTCTGCCTGAATCTCATCGTTGAAGGAATCTAGCCCCGCTC
>NC_041384.1:448644421-448656581 GCF_002162155.2 Triticum dicoccoides
GCTACTTCGTCAATTGACTGTGGGACACTGAACACCTCTCCCACTCGCCTTTCTCTGGGCCGGAACAGATGGAGGAGCTAGGGGCGCTAGCCACACTGGAATGGTTTCTCCTAAGCAGTTTCCGAGGATTTCCTCTACGTGGAGCCGAATGGATCTAGGATCCAATCTATTTCATAGGCGCTCTTCCTTGCATGGACGGGGTGTTATCTGCAAAAATACCCTGACCTTCCGCCTTCGCTTGACACGTGGAAGGCGAAGTTATTTAACGCATAGAGGTCGAGGAGAGCGACACTAAACCGATGGCCGAATACATCACTTGGAGATCACTAAAGGAGGAACCCGCCTTGCAATGCCGAACACAATTTGTGTGCCGAACACCTCGCTATTGAAGATTTGTTCGGGGGCTACTAAGGGAGTCCTGGACTAAGGGGTCCTCAGGCGTCCGGCCTGTTATCCATGGGCCGGACTGATGGGCTGTGAAGACATGAAGGCTGAAGACTGTACCTGTGTCCGGATTGGACTCTCCTTGGCGTGGAAGGCAAGTTTGGCGGCCGACTATGAAGATTCCTTCTTATGTAACCGACTCTATGTAAACCATAGATCCCCCCGATGTCTATATAAACCAGAGGGGTTAGTCCGGAAAGGATATATTCATTACCATAGTCATACAGGCTAGGCTTCTAGGGTTTAGCCATTACGATCTCGTGGTAGATCAACTCTTGTAACACTCATATTCATCAAGATCAATCAAGCAGGATGTAGGGTATTACCTCCATAGAGAGGGCCCGAACCTGGGTAAATATTGTGTCCCTCGTCTCCCATTACCATCGATCCTAGACGCACAGTTCGGGACCCCCTACCTGAGATCCGCTGGTTTTGACACCGACAATCACCGTCAGTTGAATGATGTCACTATCAAGAACAAATACCCGCTTCCGAGGATTGATGATTTGTTCAACCAACTCAGTGGGGCACAAGTATTCTCCAAGATTGATTTGAGAACCGGGTATCACCAGCTCAAAATTAAGAAGGAGGATATTCCTAAGACCGTGTTCACCACTTGATAGGGTCTTTATGAATATATAGTCATGTATTTTCGCCTCACCAATGCACATGCTTCCTTCATGCACATGATGAATAAAGTATTCATGGAATTCTTGGATAAATTTGAGGTGGTCTTCATTGATGACATCCTCACATACTCGAAATATGAAGAAGAGCACAAGGGACATCTCAGAGCAGTCTTGCAAAGACTCTGTGACCATCAATTATATGTGAAATTCAGCAAACGTGAATTTTGGCTCAGGTAAGTTGGATTTTTGGGGCATGTTCTTTCAGCAGAAGGTATAGTTGTGGGTCCAAGAAAAGTGAAGGACATGCTTAAGCGGCTGGCACCCACGACAGTGACTAAGATCTGAAGTTTTCATGGATTAGCCGGATGTTACCGTCAATTCATTGAAGGCTTCTCTAAGATTGGCAAGCGCATGATAGAACTCCTCAAGAAGGATCAGAAGTTTGTATGGTCTAAGGACTGTGAGAAGAGTTTCAATGAGTACAAGACCCGATTAATGTCAGCACTTGTGTTGACCCTCCCAGACATCTATCACAGCTTTGATGTATACTGTGACGCATCCAGGAGAGGTATTGGATGTGTGCTGATGCAAGATGGCAAGGTTGTAGCCTACGCATCTAGACAGCTACGACCCCATGAAGGGAACTACCCAACACATGATTTGGAATTGGCCGCAGTTGTGCACACGTTGAAGATTTGGAGGCACTACCTCATTGGCAAAAGATGTCAGTTATTTACCGACCACAAGAGCCTCAAGTATATATTCACCCAACCGGACTTGAATCTCCGACAGCAAAGATGGCTCGAATTGGTCAAGGATTATGATCTTGGAATAAACTACCATCCCGATAAGGCCAATGTGGTTGCTGATGCCCTCAGTCGTAAGCCTGCCAACCTGAACGACTTGATGGAGTCCTTGCCTCCCGAACTCCAAGAAGAGATCGCTCAACTTAACCTAATTATTATTGGAGCTGACCTCGTCAATATGTTGGAAGTCACCCTACCCTCGAGGAAGAAATCCGCATGGCCCAGCGGGATGACTCCATCCAGCAACACCATGTCGAGCGTATGCAAGAAGGCAAGACCCAGGATTTTCTCGAGGGATGAGCAAGGTACTCTAAGGTTTCGAGGTCGGATTTGCGTACGAGAACAAGCAAACCCGAGAAGGAAGATTTGGCAGAAGCGCACGAATCTTCGTACTCGATTCACCCAGGAGGTACCAAGATGTACGAAGACCTTCAACAGATATTTTGGTGGGATGGAATGAAGAAGGACATTGCCTATTTTGTCGCTTTTTGCGACATATGTAACAAGGTGAAGGCGGGACATCAGAAACCCACTGGACTTCTCCACCCTTTACCCCTCAACAATGGAAGTGGGACAATGTCTGCATGGATTTCATCACAGGCCTGCAAAAGACTCACCGAGGCAATGATGCAGTATGGGTTGTGGTGGACATGCTGACGAAGGTAGCTTACTTCATTCCCTTCCGAACCACCTACTGAGCCGATCAACTCGCACAACTATATGTGTCCAGAATCATCAGTTTACATGGAGTACCAAGAACTATCACTTCCGACCGAGGTTTTCTCTTTACCTCAACATTTTGGTCACGTCTCCATCGAGCTTTGGGGACCGCAGTAAAGTACATCACCGCTTATCACCCTCAGACAGACGAGCAGACTGAGTGAGTAAACCAAATACTTGAAGATATGCTCCGGGCATGTGCTCTGGCCCAGGGACCCAAGTGGGAAGATTGCCTGCCTTATGCTGAGTTCTCCTACAACAACAGTTTCCAGACCAGCCTCAAGATGTCACCCTATGAAGCTCTGTATGGCCGTAAGTGCCGCACTCTGCTAAACTGGTCTCAAACCAGAGATAGCCACATTTTCGGAATCGACTTAATGATGGAGGCTGAAAAAAGTCAAAGAGATCCAAGATATACTACAAGTGGCAAAGTCCCAACAAAAGAGCTACTATGACTCCAAGCACCGATAGATCAGTTTCGAACCCGGAGAGTATGTTTACCTTGGAGTCACACCCATGAAAGGAGTCAAGAGGTTCCAGACCCGAGGAAAGCTTGCTCCCAGATATATTGGCCCATTCCCAGTTATGTCCAAAGTTGGTATAGTGGCTTACCAGTTGGAACTACCACCGGAATAGTCAGAAGTGCATGATGTGTTCCATGTCTCACAGTTGAGAAGGTGTATCTTGCCACCCGAGAAAAGGACTGATATGGCAGAGATAGAGCTTGCTAAGGATTTAACCTATGAGGAGAAACCACTCCGAATATCAGAAGAAATGGAAAGATTCACTCCCAGTAAGGTGATTAAATTTTATAAGGTATAGTGGGAGCATCACACCAAGGAAGAAACAACCTGGGAAAGAGAAGACTTTTTGAGAGTGTCCTATCCAGAATTGTTTTCCCGAGCAACCAAATCTCGAGGACGAGATTCATCTTAAGTGGGCGAGGTTTGTGTCACCCTGGTTTTTGCCATCATGACTTCCATTTGCCTTTTGCTTTTAAAATGGGTTTTGAGTTAATTCATTTGGACTTACACTGGTACGCGTCGGTGCTATACAAACGGTTTTTAACCCCTTTCTGCGAGGGCATTTGGAACCGCCGCCAAGTGAGTGTGGGCGATAGGGGGGTCCTTCCCACATGACCTAGAAACCGTTGGGGATAGGCCCTCCTGGGACACAGGCTGGGGCAAAATGAGCTCGTGTGCGATCGGGCGAGGCATCGAAACCCAATCATTTCCATTCGTATATACACCCCACACGGTGAATCTCAGAAAAACATATTGTTCGTATGTATATCACACACAGTCAATCCAAGGAATACGTTTCTGTTCTTATGTACATCCCACACAGTCAATCCAGGGAAAACGTTTACGTTCGTATGTACATCCCACACAGTCAATCCAGGGAAAACGTTTCTGTTCGTATGTACATCACACACACTCTGCCTTGGTTAACTGTTTGCTTTTATCAACTACATCAAACACGAATTGTTGAAGAAAACTGTGTGGCATTGGGATATCCATCACAAGCGCTTTTACTTCTAGAACCGTTTGCAAAGTTCCATGACACATTTAGCCAGTTTATTAGTTTAAAATTAAAAATTCCAATATAACGCAAATTCACATTTCATATCGAACAACTGTTTGCCAATTTCATATCAGGCACATAAATATATTTTAACATCACAGTACAATAGCTACCTGAAAACAGCAAAGTACAACATATAGCTAGTTCAACTTCATAAGAATAATATATTCAGTTCCCTAATCGAGATCATCTAGTCTCGTCTTATCCACCTCTACTTTCAGTTCGGTAAGAACCTGTTTTGCACTGGCCATGTAGCGACCCAACCCGAATGGATCAAGTCTATGTGCTTAAGTGTCATCCCTGGATCGGTATGCTGACACACACAATACTCAAGGATTTATAACAGAGGTAAATCACAATGCCAAATTCTCCAAGTGTGAATTTTGGTTGCCAGAAGTGACCTATCTAGGCCATGTAATCTCTGGTAAGGGTATTGCTGTCAATCCTGAGCGAGTTCAAGCTGTCCTTGATTGGACTCCACCTGAGACGGTCAAGCAAGTTCGGAGCTTCCTTGGCTTAGCGAGCTATTGCCGCTGCTTCGTCGAGAATTTCTCCAAGGTTGCTAAACCTCTAACTGAACTCCTCAAGAAAGATAAAAAGTTCGAGTGGACTCCACAGTGCGAGTTCAGCTTTCAGGAACTGAAAAGATGCCTGACATCTGCTCCCGTGCTGGTACCACCAGATTTCTCCAAGGACTTCATTATCTATTGCGACGCCTCATGACAAGGACTAGGTTGCATACTCATGCAAGATCGTCAGGTAATTGCTTATGCTTCACGGCAATTACACCCACATGAGGAAAACTATCCCACACATGATCTAGAGCTTGCAGCTATAGTCCATGCACTCAAAACTTGGCGACATTACCTCCTCGGTAATCGTTACGAGATCTTCACTAATCACCAAAGTTTGAAATATATCTTCACCCAACCGGATTTGAATCTCAGGCAAAGACGTTGGGTCGAGTTGATCTCGGATTACGACTTAGGAATAACTTACACCCCGGGCAAAGCCAATGTCATGGCTGATGCACTAAGTCGTAAGTCCTATTGTAACAACCTGATGTTACAACAAAGTCAACCACTTCTCCATGAGGAATTTTGTAAGCTTAATCTTCACATTGTTCCTCGAGGATTTCTATCCACCCTGGTGGCGAAACCAACCCTTATGGATCAAATCATAGCTGCCCAAAAGCATGATAAGGGAATATTTCGGATTAAGGAAAACATTGCTAGTGGAGTTGCTAAATGTTTTTCCATGGATGAGCGAGGTGTTGTCTTCTTCGAAAACCGCTTGGTGGTTCCCAAGAAACAACATCTACGCCAATTGATTCTTAAGGAAGCTCATGAATCCCCTCTCACCATTCATCCCGATAGTACTAAAATGTATCAAGACCTACGCCAGAGGTTTTGGCGGACTAGGATGACGAGAGAAATTGCTCAATACATTGCTAGTTGCGACGTCTGTCGTCGTGTAAAAGCAGAGCACCAACGACCTACTGGCACCCTTCAACCTTTGGCTATTCCTGAGTGGAAATGGGATAAAATCAGTATGGATTTCATTACTGGGTTTCCCAGGACCAAGAGAGGGAATAATGCCATCTTCGTCGTGATCGACCGTCTTTCCAAAGTAGCTAATTTCCTACCTGTTCGTGAGAGTATCACCGCTAGCCAGCTAGCTGACTTATACATCTCCCGAATAGTGTCTCTTCATGGTGTTCCATTGGAAATTAACTCAGACCGTGGGAGTCTCTTCACCTCTCGATTTTGGGAAAGTTTCCAAAATGCTATGGGAACTCGTCTCTCTTTTAGCACCGCCTTCCATCCTCAATCAAGTGGTCAAGTAGAGCGAGTCAATCAAATTCTGGAAGATATGCTCCGAGCTTCTGTCATCTCATTCGGAATGGGTTGGGAGAAATGCCTTCCATTCGCGGAGTTTGACTATAACAATAGTTATCAAGCTAGCTTGGGAAAAGCTCCTTTCGAAGTTCTTTATGGACGAAAATGTCGAACGCCTCTTAACTGGTCAGAAACTGGGGAAAGACAACTCTTTGGCCCGGATATGATTCAGGAAGCAGAAGAGCAGGTTCGCATTATTCGTGAGAAATTGAAAACAGCCCAATCTCGTCAAAAGAGCCAATACGATCGTAAACATAAGCTCATGACTTATGAAGTCGGCGAGAAGGCTTACCTTCGGGTTACTCCGTTAAAGGGAACCCATCGTTTCGGTATCAAAGGCAAATTGGCTCCTCGTTACATTGGACCCTTTCGCATTCTTTCCAAATGAGGAGAAGTTGCCTACCAATTGGAACTACCTTCGCATCTTTCTAGAGTTCACGATGTCTTCCACATTTCACAACTCAGGCGTTGCTTTGCGGATCCTATCCGTGGAGTGGACCACGAAACGCTTGATCTACAAGATAACCTCTCATATCGGGAATATCCCGTTCGTATCCTTGATCAAGCCGAGCGTACCACTCGACGCCATAATATCAAGTTTATCAAGGTTCAATGGTCACACCATTCCGAGAAAGAGGCCACTTGGGAAAGGGAGGATTGTCTTCGACTCGAGTACCCCACCTTCTTCCCCGAGGATCCTAAATCTCGGGACGAGATTCTTTTGAGTGGGGGTGAGTTGTCACACCCTAGCTAGTTCAAGCATTAGAGTGTGCATCATGTTTAAATTTCTCTTAAATTTGAAATGGGGATGACAGAACCCCCAGCACCCCCCTGGAACAACTAGGGTTTACTAAACACTTTTTCAGTGAACCTGAAATGCCCTTCTAAAAATTCCACCTTTTTTGTTTTGGGTTAAAACCTTTGACAAAAATGGTGCACATTTTTCTAGGACATCTTAAGGTCATTGGATTAATTCTTATAGTATTTGCATTTGGGCATTTAAATGCTATAAAATATTTTAAATGCTCAAATAATCATAAACTAAAATGTTTGTTGTTGGATATATTCTAAGCAGTAGCCATGATTAATTTTATGATTTATGGAAATGCCCTGGCATTTTTAATAAAGCCCTGAAGTTATAGAAATAATAGAATAAATAAAAAACAGAAAAGGAGAGAGAGAACAGAGACTTACCTGGCGTAGCCCACCTAGCCCACCCGCTCGGCCCAGTCCACTGGCCCCTGCCAGTCGTCCTCCTCCTCTCGCCAGGAGGATGAGAAGCGCGTGGCCGGCGCCCGCAGCCACACGCCGGCCACCTCCTGCTTCCGCCGACGCCCCGGACGCACCTACGAGTGCCACGCACTCCCCCATGTCCCCCTCTCTTTCTCCCCACTCTCCCCGTGGACTCTCCCCCTCTTTGGCTCTCTCCCCATTCCCTGCCGAGCGCAGCCGTCGCCACTGACAAGCTCCACCGAGCCACCGTCGTCCACTCGTTGCCTCGCCGTGCCAAGAAGCTCCGCCGTCGTCCACTGCTTCGCCTCGACCCATCCCCGAGCGCTCGCTCGCCCCGGAGACGCTGCACCAAGCTCGTCTTCAACCTCGGTCGCCGGAGATCCCCCTCGCCGCCCCGCTCGCTCCAGCTCTTCCCCGAGCTTGCCGTACGCTCCCCTGCAACCGCAGTGAGCTACTGACCTTCTCCCCCCTCTCCGTGCTAGCTCTCGTGCACCATACGCGCCGCCTTGAGTTCGCCCGAACGTGCCGCCGTGGAGCTCCTCGTCGACGAGGCTCCGGCCATGCCACGGCCACGCCACCTAGTCCACTAGCCTCACCACGTCTCCAGGAGTCTAACGCACCTTACCACGCGCCTCGCCATGCCCCGCAGCCTCGGTTCCGAGCTCACCCGAGCTCCGGCCGCCGCCAAGGTCGACGCCGGCGACATCTCCGGCCACCCCAGCTCCACCTACTGCCACCACTTGACGCGGCTCACTCCCCGCAACACGTAGATGGTCTCCGCCGTCCTTTTGGTTGCCGGAGTGCAAAACCCGAGCCCTCCACCGCGTCTGGCCTCGCGGGCGGCTAAACGCCGGCGAGTTTGACCACTTTTGACCGTGGACTGACGTGTGGGCCCAGGTTGACTCCCCCCTGAGTCTATGACAGGTGGGGACGGTGTGCTAATTAGTTTAGGATGAGTTTTAACTAAATTTAATTAGTTTAGTCACTGACATGTGGGCCCAGGCCCCACTGACAGTTAATTATCACTAACTTAATTCTGTTAATTAGCTAAGACACTGACAGACAGGGCCCACCAGTCAGGTTTGACCTGGCCGACCCAGTTGACCCACTGACATCACACCTATGTCATGCTGACGCATTAATTCGATTTCTAGATTTATTCTTATATAGGAAATTCCAGAAAATAGCCAAAACTTCTAAAAATCATAGAAAATCAACCATAGCTCCAAATCAAACAATTTATATATGAAAAATGATCAGAAAAATTCAATCTATCCATCTGTAATGGTTTCATGCATGACAAAACAAGTTAACCTTGTTGTTTAAGAAAAATAAGATGATGCACTAATAAGGCTATGTTAAATGAACTAACATTTGAATCTTTGATTCAAATGAGTTCATTCCCTTCTGTTTTAGCTTGCATTAGGCCAAGACACATTCATTTTGCCATGTCATAGCATGCATCATATTGTTACATATTGTCATGTATTGATTATGTTCAGTGTGACTTTCGTGGTAGGTTCTGCCTCCAACGATAACCCCGAGTATCCGTCTGAAGGGCAGTACCCTACTACCACTACATCAGGCAAACAACCCATTGATCATTCCGATACAAACCCATGTTCTTGCTTCTGCTCTTGTTTACTGCATTAAGACAACGCGATTCAAACTGCTGTGTGCTGCGGTAGTTGAACCCTTATCCTCTACATGACATGTCATTGCCACAGTAACTAGATGAAACCCACTAGCATGTGTAGGAGTTGATTGAGCCATGTATGTGTTTCCTACCTTGCTATGCCTGCTATGCTTAGAGTTGTGTCAGGTCTGGTTCATCTTGGTGATGGGCTAGAGTGAAATGATTATGTCGGTAATGTGAGGGATGTGTTGAACATGTTTTGGTAAAGGTATCGATGAGAGGCCATGTAGGAGTACATGGTGGGTTGTTTCATTGAGGCCGTCCATAAGAACTGAGATCTGTATGCTTGATTTAAGATTCAGCTACTACCACACATTAGGCCCTGAAATATGACCCCGCTCGACTTACTGACCCCTCTCGCCCTCTGTCCAGGAGTTGCAACTAGTTTCTGGTGTTTGTAGGTTATGTGTTGGCGGCCATGCGTAGCGCTGACCCTAGGGATGGGCTATGATGCGGTAGATACACCGTGGCACGGTGTACCGAGTCACCCGTTTGGTGTCTCGGGAACCCTGCACACATCATTTGGGGCCGTTGAGGACACCCTGGCCGGATTTCCTTGCGGATGGAACCTGAATAGGCGATAAACCTGGACTAGAGACTTGTGAGGTTAATCAGGTCGTGGTCTACACCCACATCGCTTTTCGCTTGAAGTCTGCCGAGCACATGTCATGTGCAGACGCTAAGTGGTGGAAACATGTGTGACGAAGTACACCCCTGCAGGGTATAAAACTATTCGAATAGCCCTGTCCATGGTAAAGGACTACTTGGTTGCCTATACAGTTCATAGACAAGTTAATGGATACTACTAAAAGACTCAAGATAAGTGTGAGTATTGAGGATGGCCCTCTCGTAGGATGACGAGGGAGGATCCCCGGTGGAGTATTGTGTTGGTGAGTAGTGGACTCGTGTGCGAAAACTATTTTTACTAGTGGAGTTCTGTAGGATAGCTTAGCCAGGAGTCAAAGGTGGCTTGCTGCAATAACCCCACCACCTTCTTGAGAATGAGCATGTATAGTAGGATCTGATGTAAGACTTGCTGAGTACCCTTGTACTCATATTTGCTTAATTACTGTTGTCAGACGACAACACCGCCCCCTCCGATGGGTTTTATGTAGACCTTGATGTCGACGAGTGACTAGCCACCCAGGTGGTGATCCTGGCCATGGAGGGCCCTATGTAGATAGACAGGCTTCGAGGAGCCTTCTTGCTTCTAGTGTCTGTACTCAGACTATTTGCTTCAGCATATGCTTGTATGCCTGTATGACTTGAGTGTCGGGTCATGTGACCCCTATCTGTATGAACATGTTATGTATGGCTCTCTGGAGCCTTTAAATAAAGTACTTGAGTTGTAGAGTTTTGTTGTGATGCCATGTTGTATGTACTCATATCGGGCATATTGTGTGCATGATTGAAATGCTTGGTATGAGTGGGATCCGACAATCTAGTTGTTTATCCTTGGCAGCCTTTCTTATGGGGAAATGTAGTATAGTGTTCCTTGAGCCATAGTAGTCCGCTACAGCCCGGTTCACCGGAGTCCTGCTAGCCCAGCACTACTGCTCAGGACACTTGACTGGCCGGCATGTGTTTCACTTCGTTCCTATGTCTGTCCCTTCGGGGAAATGTCATGCGGTGACATCCGGAGTCCTGTTAGCCCAGTGCTACAGCCCGGATTCACTCACTGATGATCGACATGCTCAATGTAATTCATGTATGCCTGTCTCCATAGGTCCGCGCCGCTTTGGGTTCACGACTAGCCATGTCAGCCCGGGTTCTCTGTCATATGGATGCTAGCGACACTATCATATACGTGAGCCAAAAGGTGCAAACGGTCTTGGGCCATGGTAAGGCGACACCCGTGGGGATACCGTGCGTGAGGCCGCAATGTGATATGAGGTGTTACCGGCTAGATCGATGTGATTTGGAATCGGGGTCCTGACAAGTGGCCAGAGTCAGATCAAATACCAAGATCTCGTTAAGCGTGTTATTTTGAAGTAACCGTAGACACTGACCAGGGCCAGGCCCACCTCTCTCCTAGGCGGTCTCAACCTGCACCATTGCTCTGCCACAAAGATCCACCCAGAGGACCGTCGGAACAAAGGTCCTTTCAGCCCCCATTCCGTGAATCACTCACAGGTACTCTACGAGCCGACCCGACTTTAGTCACCACAGGTATCATATATGATGTATATAAGTATATACCCGTGATCACCTCCAGAGTGATCATGGCCTGATAGTATAGCATAGTAGACGGACAAGAGTGTAGGGCCATTGATGGAATACTAGCATCCTATACTAAGCATTTAGGATTGCAGGTAAAGGTAACAACAGTAGTAGCAAGGACAGGCTATGCATCAGAATAGGATTAACGGAAAGCAGTAACATGGTACACTACTCTAATGCAAGCAGTAGAGAGAAGAATAGGCGATATCTGGTGATCAAGGGGGCCTAATCTTAGGACTAATATACCTAATTAAATTAGACCTAACTAGTCTGGGCCGGCCGCACACACACTCACACACACACATGCACTCACACATCACACTCACACACACCACACTGCATACACACACAACACCCAACACACAATGCTAGAGGTTAAATCTGTTTTCTGTTAACAGAAGATAGCATTTTGTGATTTTCATAGTACTTAAACCATGCATCAAGTGGATTTGGTCCAGTGGGATAAAATGGAGTTTGTCAAGTATACTACCCGCACATAATATTTTTGCTCCTGTTAGTAGTTGTTTAATCGATTTTTTTTCAAAACTATCCTGTTTTTTGTAGCAATTTCGGAAACTATAGCGTAGAATGAAAAAAACGCAAAACTAGTAGCCCGTCGGCCAGGAGTGGGCCGAAAAGGGAGTTTTCGGCCAGGCCATGGCCGAAGTAGGCTTTTCGGCCGCGCTTGGGCCGAAAACTCGCTGTTGGCGAGGGCCCGGCCAAAAATAGTAGCTTCAGCTGCTAGGCGGCCGAACTGGGCCGTTTTCGGCCCACCGGTGACCGAAGCTGGCCTTTTCGGCCAGGCTTCGACCGAAGCCGTTTTCGGCCAGGTCTAGGCCGAAAAGGTGCGGATAAGCACCCGTTCGCCCCTGCGCTGTGCTCTGTTCTTCGTTTCCCTTTCTCTCTCTCTCAGTTCTTCTCTGTAGAACT
>NC_041384.1:448656915-448664424 GCF_002162155.2 Triticum dicoccoides
CCATTTGCCACACATTTGCAAATCCAACCCACAGAATCGGTAGATCATAGCAATCCCCACCGGCCTACGGTGTTATTTTTTGCTATGGGATAGTTTTTGATGTGTTTGGGGAGGAGCAGCCATGGTGGGGAGGAGGAGCCATGGTGGAGAGGAGGACGGGTAGTAGGTGGTGGTGACTAGTAGCAGCAGTTGCAGAGGAGGAGGTGGTGAGGAGGAGGAGCAGGTTGGGGGCTGACCGGAGTTGAATCTCCGGTCGTCGGGGGCGGCGCTGTCATTCTCCGGTGGTGAAAGTACTTCGCGAGGTGGCCGGTGCCGCTGAGTCAAAGAGAGAAGCAAGAAGCGGACACACACTTCGAAGGTATAATCACGTCGTCACAAATATTATGTAAATATTAGCGCATAGTTCGTCTAGCAGATAATATTAGTGTTCGTTGTGAATTTCAGTGTTAATTTAATTTAGGAGGCATTTTAGCGCATAGTTCGTGTAGCGGATAATATTAGTGTATATCGTGAATTTTAGTGTTAATATATTTTTGGAGGCATTTTAGCGCATAGTTCGTTTAGCGGATAATATTAGTGTATATTGTGAATTTTAGTGTTAATATATTTTTGGAGGCATTTTAGCGCATAGTTCGTGTAGCGGATAATATTAGTGTATATTGTGATTAATATAGTTTAGTTAGTGTATATAAGTCATATTGTGAATTTTAGTGTTAATATATTTTTGGAGGCATTTTAGCGCATAGTTCGTTGTGATTAATGAGAAGATGGCAATGTCTGACAGGTGAAAATGTCTGAATCGGTAAATCTGAATGTTTACTACGGCGCTGGTAATGTTCGATATAATGAGTTGGGGGTGGATCTTAGCGAGTTTAAAAATGGCGTCATGACACTAGCAGACCCGGACAGACTGGACATTAGACAATTGAAGTACTGGTTGACAACTAGTTTCGGGCTGGATCCTGAAGTATGTTCCGTCAGTATTCATGCATTGTGGACCAAATCTTGTAAAAATGTCAAGTGGGAGTTGATGCCGGTAGATAGGAGCCAACATTGGTTGTCCCTGTTAAGACGCTGCCGAGACCGAAGAATCCACCCATATGCACTTGTGCAACCTGTGCCGAAGGAGGAGAATACCGTACAACTCCACAGGGGGTATGAACCCGGCCAAGGCAGTGAAGTGGCTAACGAGATTGTTTTATCCGGGTCATAGCCACAAGATGTGGATGGTAGCCAACCCGAGAAACAGTCAGACTACGTGCCACACAATGTTTGTGGTCCTGATACTGGGCAGAGTAGCCATTCGATAATATTAGCTGGTTCTGGTTTTGCTAATGGGGATGAGGAAGGGGATGAAATGCAGAGGGTGATGGAGGAAGAGGACGAGGATGGATTGGTGGAGGAACTGGATTCTGAAAATTCTGAGGATGAAGTTGAGGTACCAATTCCTTCTGCATGGGAGCAGGACATATCCATCGGCCTTACGGTGAACGATGGCCATGAGACTCCATGGCAGTATAATCTGAACCAAGTACAAATAGGGGCTATGTTTGATACAAAGAAAAAATTGAAGTATGCTGTGATAAAGTGGGCTATGTCTACGCAGAGGGTTTTCAAGACACACATATCAAGTCCAACAAACTATATTGTGAAATGTGTTGTAACAGGTTGTCCTGGGAAGGTGCACGGGCACGTGCCAAAGTATGACATCCACTGGGTTGTCACCATTGTCGTCCCACATAATTGTGTGAGGACGAACCTGCTAGTCAAGCATCCGAACCTGACTTCAAGTCTCATTGCGCAACTCATGTATACTGAGATAGTAGAGAAGAAAGATATGGAAGCAAAACACATCCAGACAGCAGTGAAGGTCAGATGGAATTATGTCATTCCTTATGGGAAGGCTTGGAGGGCTAAGCAGAAGGCTATGGAGGAAAGGTTTGGGACGTTCTTCAACTCATATGATAATGTTGTCCGTCTCCTGGGCATACTGAAGGAGAGGAATCCCGGCACTTATGTGAACGTACAACACATGAGGTTCCTGAGTATACCAGATTTCAAGGTGTTGAAACGAGTGTTCTTCTCTTTTGCTATGTGCATCGAAGCTTTCCGGCATTGTCCTCCTGTTATATTTGTGGACGGTACATTCCTGACCGGTCAGTATAGAGGGAAAATCCTGACTGCTATTGGTGTGGACGGGAACAATCAAATCATCCCACTTGCCATGGCATTTGTGGAGGGTGAGAACTTTCTCAGCTGGGTATGGTTCTTCTGCCAAGTGAAAATTGCCATCATGAAGGACCGACCAAACGCGTGTGTCATTCATGACAGACATGCTGGTATATTGAAGGTCGTGAAGACACTTCATAATCCAGCAGATGACGAACCAACACCTTGGAGGGACTTGCAGAGCCGGTGGTGCATGCGCCATCTTGGGGCTAATTTTTTCTCACAGTTCAAGAACAAGCGGTTAATGAACTTGTTCAAAAAATTATGCAAGCAGAGCCAGCAGCGGAAATACGAATTTATTTGGTCAAAACTAGATGAGTTTACTAAGAAGCAGGTCCATGCAAGGAAGAAAATGGAAGAAGATCAGGTTAAATTAGCAGCACTCATCACGGAGCTAGAGGAGCCAGTTGGTCTTTGTGACTTGCCAGCAATTGACCCTCCTAATACTAAGAGAAAGAAGGGAAGGGCAATAAAGAATTTTTCTGAGTGGATAGAGAAAGAGCCTCCAATGAATTGGTCTTTGCTGCATGACACACATGGAGTTAGGTATGGCCACATGACAACCAATCTTGCAAAGGTGTATAACTTTGTGCTGAGAGGGAATAGAGCATTGCCACTCACAGCTATTGTGGAGGCTGTATTCCATGGCACTTTGAGATATTTCAGAGAAAGGCACGAGTTAGCAAAGAAGCATATTGAAGATAATCAGAACACACCTTATTGTAGCCATGTCATGGAATACATGGCAAAGAAGATAGAGAAAGCAAAGAAGCACAGTGTCAGACTCATAGGGAATCAAGAAAGGAGGTATGAGGTTCAGCTTCCTATCGATGGTTTTGGTTCTGGAAATGAGGTGAAGACACACAAGGTAAAAATTGGAACGGAATTATATCCAACGTGTGAGTGTACATGCAACAAACCGAAGTTGTTGCACCTACCTTGCTCTCATGTGTTGGCTGCCTGTGGCCAGATTCAGTTGGATGCTATATCCTTCGTGTCCCCATACTATTTAAAAGAGGCAGTGCTCAACACCTGGACAGGCGAGATGACAGGGTTTAGAGTCGTCGGCAATTTCAACAAGGTAAACGACGGTGAGAGAGTATACATCCCGCATCCAGACCTTCGGCGAACAAGTAGGGGCAGACGAAAGGCCCGTCGCATCCGGAACGATATGGACCAGTCTGAAGCTGGTGGAGCAACCGGACAATGTTTGTTATGCGCGGCTTATGGGCATAGGATGAAATATTGTCCCGACCTGAACAAAGATGGTGCTTCCGCATCGATGAGTGCTTCCACATCGACGGCTGTGACAACAGGAGCAAGAGGCGGACGTGGTCGTGGCAGTCGAGGCCGAAGGGGCGGACGAGGAAGAAATAACTCACAAGCTATATAATGTGCCGTAGTGGGTTTTAATATGTAATATGTCAGGACTATGTTTTAATTTGTAATGTGTGAGGACTATGTTTTAATTTGTAATATGTCAAGACTATGTTTTAATATGTAATATGTCAGGACTATGTTTTAATTCGTAATATGTCAGGACTATGTTATAATTTGTAATATGTCATACTTTGTTTTATTTGCACCTAAGATTTGTTGTTTGAATTGCAGATATGTCTTTGTATCCGTTGCTTAATGGTAACATCGATAGAAAGCACCGGGGCGCCCTTACGGAAGCGGGCAACAACTTAGACGTGTTGGTCACTCGTACCCCAAAGACTAACTGGCTGATACACGATTCATGGGTTGATAGGTATGTGTGCATATAATGGAGACCATATAATGACTTCCTATGTTTGACATACTTTTCATAACCGCTAACAATCTCTTTATTTTGTAGGTCCCTTAGAGGCAGAATCTGGGTAGCAAGCAGCGATGCAGACCCGTTTTTTGGCTGCAGTCCCGACTGCTAGGGCTATAGACAACGATCCTCATGGACCTCTTTTTAGATGGTTGAGCCAGTTTCAGGTAACCATCACGGCCACTTAAACAAATGTTGTTTTTTAGTTGTCCAATGTTCATACAATTATTACGTTTCTATGTAGATTGTCTCGTTAGGACATCCCGACGTTCAGTTGTCGGAGGCACAGATTGACCGGTCCCTAGAGGCATATATTCTTTGGCTGTTCGGCAAGATAATGTTTACGGAGAACCACGTGACCACTGTCAATGCACGACTCATCGGTATTGCACGAGAGATAGCTGAAGCACGTTGCCCTGCGGATATTCTACAGAGGAGTTTTGGTTCTGCTGTGTTAGCGGCTACGTACAGAGGCCTGTGCAAAGCTTGCTTGTTAAAGTCTAGAAAATCTAGTCTTGTTGGATGTCCATTATTGTTGCAGCTTTGGTCATACGAGAGGTTCCCTATTGGACGACCCTATGTCTACATTGATAAACCTTTTGGTTTGGAGGACTTAGCTGGGACTTATGTGCCTGCTATCGGCGACTTACCTACTATGGGATCTGTTTGGACACAGCGAGAGGTACTTTTATATTAAGTAACAATTAATTCAATTATTTCTTGCCATTCAATAGTATTACTAATGCTTATTTGTTGTCATGCACAGAGACAGTTTGCGCATACTCAGGTTAGGGGATGCTACCCGTCCTTCATGGCGCAGTTTGATAGTTTGCACGAGGATCAAGTTATTTGGGAGCCATACTCGCCTCAGGCTATATCATCGAGGTACCCAGTTGGGATTTCTGGATTGTGCACTAGAGATCGGCACTTTTGGATGACCAAGGCCAAGTTGGTGTTCGACGTGACGGTTGAGGAGATGTCTCTTCATAGGGCGATGAGACAGTTCGGTCTATATCAACAGCCTGAGATTCCAGATATTTCACACTTGCCAGACCACGTGCACAAGTAAGTACTAATACTATTTTAGTTGGCAGCTCTGCATTCATAATATACCTAATCATGTATCGCGCATGTCAATCTCAGGGACAGTCGCCTAGGAGGAAACAAGTCCATGGCTTATTGGCTTCAGAGCATTACCCCTTACGTTGACGAATGGACTACCGCTGCGACAAATATCTGGGGTGAGGTTCGGCCCTTTAACTGGGAAATGTTCGGGTTGTATCTGCAGCATTACCGGCATACAACGAGGATCTACTTGGTTCCATCAGCTGCTCCTGATCAGATCGAAGCCCCTCTCACTAGCGATATGTACCCAACTGCCTCTGTTGTGGGAACCAGACACCACGCGGTAAATGCCTTGGTTCTCATATGTTAAGTATTTTGTTAATCTGGACATATTCGCTTGGTTGTCTATTCGTGGTGTCTATCATACAACAAGGATATAATTGGTTCACTCTTTGTGTACAGGGTGACTTGACACTACAGGCGCGAGAGGAGGTTCCGGCTTTAATGCGGCGCTTTCAGAGGGGAGAAACTATCCCACCGCGAGAGGGCGTCTCATGGTTGAGGCGTCTTGATGACAAGCTACGCGGAATTTACGCAGCTGTTACGTGTAGACGGACTTCGGATGTTGCACTTCCTCCTCCAGCACATCGTCCGCCACGTCCCTCTATACAGCATTCAGAACCACGACCCTCTGTGCACCGTTCAGAACCACGACCCTCTGTGCACCGTGCAGAACCTCATCCTTCATAGCCAGGGAGATCTTCCTGGCATGAGCCACCTCCTTCACAGCCAGGGAGCTCTTCCTGGCATGAGCCACCTCCTTCACAGCCAGGGAGCTCTTCCTGGCATGAGCCACCTCCTTCACAGCCAGGGAGCGCTTACTGGCATCAGCAGATGAATCTAGGTAACACTACTCACTACATTCTTTTGAACAATGTAGTAATCGTTCTTGTATTCTCAGCAGTCACTGATGCTTACTGGTGGTGCTTCGTTCATGCATTTGTATCAATTTTACTTTACCGCAGGCGGCAACCATTCGCAACCGTTCGTGCATTCAGAGCAGTCACCGATCCTTAGTGGTGGTGCTTCGTACTTTGAGGGCGACCGCGAGGATGATGACCAAGCTACAAACATTTATGGCTTCTCGCAGACAGTGTTTCACACTCCACCACCACCACCGACGCAGGAGACACAGGCCGTGACAGACGAGGTTAACTATGGTCGTGGTTATCGCGAGCCTCGTCCACCGCCTCAGCGCTTATCGCCTTCCGGTCCTCGCCCGAGGAAGACCCAGACTCGTCATCGTCCCCCGGAGTGATATGCTTATCTATCTATGTATGACTCATTATCTATGTTAGTTTCAGACTATTCGCAGCTGTGTGTCAGTATTTATGTATGAGACATGCTTCATGTATGTGTTACTATCGCACTTGCTTCTATGTGATCAGGAGACATATATTGTTTTATGTATGCGAGAGACATATTACTATTAATTCGCATTCTTATTTCAGTTACATTTCCAAATAGACTACAACCGATAATTAAGATACAAGTACATCTGAATTAAACGGTGCGGCTGAACTTGTGCAATACATCTTACATACTACAAAATGAAATTCAGATAGAACATAATGCCCTACAATAATACAATACAAACTAATAATGCAAATACATCTGAATGAAACGGTACAACTGTAATACATCTTACATACTACATGAAGTCATCATCGTCATCCTCCGTTGATGCAGCCCTCTTGGCCTTCGATGATGCGCTCCTCTTGCCCTTCGTCGAAGCAGAACTCTTGCCCTTGGTCGATACAGAACTCTTGCCCTTCGCGGATGCAGAACTCTTTCCTTTGGACGATGCAGAACTCTTGCCCTTCGACGATGCAGAACCCGGAAGCGGCGGCATGAAGATATCATCGTCGTCCTCGCTCTCCTCAGTCCATAAAAATGGATGCTTTTCTGCAGTCCTTCTGAAAGTTTCACTCTTCGGCTCCACCACCTTCTTCCACCTTTCATGCAACCTAAGAAGTTCTTGACATACCTCCTCATAGGTCCTTTCAGGCCACCCAGACCTACATAATTGATGAGCCAACTCATTCATTATGGTGTCACTACCGGTGAGTTCGTCCCATGGAACTATCCTATTGTCCATCCTGAAATCGGTAGCTAGACTCAGCAGAGTGCTGCTCATCTCAGGGTGAAAACTACGATCGAATGGATAATGAGACATCTCGACTACACTACACTGGAATGCTTATCCACCTCCGCCTGAAGTGGGTTTTATAGATACAGAGGAGAAAATGGCAGGAAAGAATAACTGCGGTATGGCGGGAAAGGGTTGGCGGGAAGGGATTGGCGGGCAAATAAGGCGGGAAGGGATTGGCGGGAAAATAAGGCGGGAAGGGATT
>NC_041384.1:448664752-448681211 GCF_002162155.2 Triticum dicoccoides
TAAGGCGGGAACGGATTGGCGGGAAAATAAGGCGGGAAGGGATTGGCGGGGAGGGGTTGGCGAGAAACGGGTGGCGGAAACATATGGCGGGAAGGGGTGGGCGGGAAACAGGTGGCGACAAAATACATTTCAGCATGAGCCATGCAACTTCGGCCTAGGGTTGACCAAAAAGTGACTTTTCGGCCTATACTAGACCAAAAAGTCTATTTCAGCCTAGAGTTGACCAAAAAGTGCCTTTTCGGCCAGGGGATGGCCGAAAAGTACTACTTCGGCCTAACTGTGGCCGAAAAGTACTACTTCGGCCAAAGAATGGCCGACGGGCTACTAGTTTTGGTTTTTTTGCATTATGTCCTATAGTTTCCGAAATTGCTACAAAAAATAACATAGTTTTGAAAAAAAATCTGTTTAATCATTGTTTAGGGGCAGTCCAGGGGGTTACTCAATGTAATATTGGTATAGCTAGTTGCATCTACGGTAGTTAGCAGCAGCAGTACAGCAAGCGGGTGGCTGGACAAGGGTGCGGGGCTGTGCGGGCGCAGGCTGTGAGCTGTGAGCGGCGCGTGGCACAAGGGCAGCGAGCGCGCACAGAGGCGTGGACGGGCGCGAGCTGCGCACGGGGAGAGGCGCGGCTACGATGTGGTGCGCGCGGGTGGAAGCACGGCTACAGGCACGACAGTGCGTGCTGGTCGTCTACAACAGCGCTCAACAGAATGGCGGCGACGTGCGAAACCCGCTGTTCCGGCGACCAAATGGCCGGCCTCGAGCATCAAACGGGCGAGCACGATGCGCCATCCTAACTACGCAAGCGGGAGTTGTCGGGGATGGCCGGAACGACGGAAACGGCGATGGCCGAGCGGCGGCCGGAGCAAGAGCTCGAGGGCAGAGTGAGAGGGGAATCGAAGCGGAGCTCACAGTGAGCCTGTAGAGGTGCAAGACGGGCTCGGGGACGCTCCGGTGAGGCCAAATCGAAGATGGCGACCGGCGGGGCAGAGCTTGAAGACGATGTCGATCCTGCAGATGTAGGGGCTCCCGGCTCCAACTTGTGGACGTAGTCGACGGAGTGAACATCGGCGAAGCTCGTGGACGAGGTGGCTAGGCGCGGGGATCTCAGTGGGCGCATGGTCGTCGGAGGCCATGGCGATGACGACGCGGATGGGTGTGGGAGAGAGTGAAGCGGCACGGGGGAGGGGAAGTGAGGGTCTAGGATTCACAGGGGCGTCCGCGGTGTCGTTCTTATCTCCCTCGGAGGTGCGACGGATGCCCGATGCGTGCGCATCGCCGGCCGTGGCACTGGACGATGAGCGCCACGCCCTCCTCTGTGAACAAGAGGTAGGAGGCGATGGAGGTGTGATGGGCCTGCCATTTGGCTAGATGGGCCAAGGCGCCTAGTAGATTAGGTTTCTTTTCTTTTTACTAGTACTTTTCCGTTTACTTTAGTGTTTTATTTATGTAGCTACTGTTTTGTACTTAGTTTAGGTACTAAACTATTTTACTTAAATTTGAAACTCCTCACATAATTACATATTGATATTTTGGGTGTTGTCCAAAAAGTTTGGGGTTATTTGGAATTGTTTGAAAATAAGTTCATATTTTAAAGGGCATAATGGTGCTGCTTGAACACTTTAATTATTTCTAGGGGAAATTTAAAAATCCATTTAATGTTGGTTCCTACATGTTAATTACCTAGTGAATATTTGCAACCAACCGAAATTTTTTGTTTAACCATTTGAAGAAATAATAATTTGACTTTGTCTTAAAATTAAATTTGAATTCGGTTTGGATCAAAGTGAGGTTTAGAAAATAATTACGATTACATGGCACCATTAGTGTGTGGTTACTGTAGCTTAACTATTGGGGTGTTACAGACTGGTGCCGAATCAAACATCCAATAGCAGTCTCGGGGACTACACCTAGTGGGTGCTCTCAGCGTGCCCCCACTGGTTTGATTTCCCACTTGGCATGGTGCGCCCAGCCCGAGTGGAAGGAGTAAAAAAGACAACATCATTCTTCGTTCTCAGACCACCGCCGACTGCCCACAGTCGACCGCGGTCTCGGGGACTACACCTAGTGGGTGCACTTAGCGTGCCCCCACTGGATCAGTTCCCACTCGGCATGACCTGTCCATACGGAGTAGAAGTTCTACAAACAGACATTTCGCCAAAGACCCCTACCGAATCAAACATACGACAGTGGTCTCGGGGACTACACCCAGTGGGTGCACTTAGCGTGCCCCCACTGGAACAAGATCTCACTCGGCACGACTTGGTCGACTCAAGTGAAAGAGCTACAAAGCAAAAGCTAAACACCCAGTGGGTGAATAGATGCAAGGTGCAGACTGACATCCTACGAATAATAAAGCAGCAGTTTTCAGGCAGCATATCCTAACAGAGCAAGAATCGAGTTGGGAAACCAATCGGAAATCAACTTACAATCCCACTTACTCGGACATTAGCTTGGAGAGCAGAGCCGGCATCGTAGGCGGCCTTGCTGGTGTCATACACCACCTTTAGTCGGTCCATCATCAGGCCCACCTGGATCATGGATTCCTTGGCAGCTCCTACTGGGTCCTCGAGAGTGTGATGCAGTGCAAACTGAGTGGATAAAGGAACCAATGACATAGCTGGTGGAGTTGGAGCTTGAGGTTGTTCAATCGGGCCAGAAGTCTGAGCAGTCGATGCCGAAGGCTGATCAGTCGATAGAGGATCGGCAAAAGAGACAGTAGCCCGTATTGGATCATCAAGTTGCTGAACTACAGGCTCAGATGCCGTGCGAGGTACTTTGCTGGCGGGCACCCTCCTGCTCAAAGTCCTACCCTTTCTCCCTGTACTCCTTTGAGGCACTTCATCATCGTCATCATCGTTTGGAAGCTGGATAACATTTCTCGCTACTGCAAAACACTCGACTGTAAGATTCTAGTCGTCCATCAAAACAGTTGGCAGAGTAAAAGCATGACCGTGGAATTATACCTGCCCGAGAGGTCGCCGCATCCATGGTCTCCACGTCACCTCACTCCTCGTCAACGTCCATGGAAGTTGTAGAAGTAGCAGCGCTGAAGGTTCCAAACCTCACTCAGTTAAGAAACTAAGGAAGTTCGCAGTGGAAACGAAAGACAAAGAAAAGAAACACTTACGCTAAAGCAACATGCACGACCACCTTGATCCTGGGCAGGGCCTTCCAGGGCTTCGGTGGGACAACTTTGGTCTGCTTCGCGGCATTCTCCGATGGCTTTGGGGTCAAGGTCCGAGTGTGCTTCGGAATTTTTGCACTCGACGGAACTGCTTTGCCACGTCCTTGCACAGGATCCTGTGACTGCTTGAGCACTGTTATAAACGGGCGGCAAGGCGAGTTCCTCGCTGCTGCCAGAGTCCTCGCCGTCCTCCTCGTTGTCATCTTCATATTGCCAATCAGCGCTTTCACCATCACTCTCCACTCCCTCTTTGTGCTGCTCCCCGTTCGGCGTCAAGTACATCTTGGTGAAAATCTACAAGGCACAAGTTGTAAATGTCAGTCGGATTCAAGAACAATCATGTGTTGAAAAATAACACTTGGTAAAAACATGGCTGACCTCTTCTGGAGTGTTATCGGCATCAAATGGAAAAATCCTCCTGGCCCCGCGAGGGTTGTCCTTATTCCCAGTGATGCTTCACAACCATTGAGCCACCGTCTCCTCGGAGACCTCCTCTGAAGGAAATATGCCCTAGAGGCAATAATAAAGTTGTTATTTATATTTCCTTATATCATGTTAAATGTTTATTATTCATGCTAGAATTGTATTAACCAGAAACTTAGTACATGTGTGAATACATAGACAAAAACAGAGTGTCCCTAGTATGCCTCTACTTGACTAGCTCATTAATCAAAGATGGTTAAGTTTCTTGACCATAAACATGTGTTGTCATTTGATGAACGGGTTCACATCATTAGAGAATGATGTGATGGACAATACCCATCCATTAGCTTAGCATTATGATCATTAAGTTTTATTGCTATTGCTTTTTCTTCATGACTTATACATATTCCTCTAACTATGAGATTATGCAACTCCCGAATACCGGAGGAACACCTTGTGTGCTATCAAACGTCACAACATAACTGGGTGATTATAAAGATGCTCTACAGGTGTCTCCGAAGGTGTTTGTTGGGTTGGCATAGATCAAGATTAGGATTTGTCACTCCGAGTATCAGAGAGGTTTCTCTAGGCCCTCTCGGTAATGCACATCACTATAAGCCTTGCAAGCAATGTGACTAATGAGCTAGTTGCGGGATGATGTATTACGGAACGAGTAAAGAGACTTGCCGGTAACAAGATTGAACTTGGTATGATGATACTGACGATCGAATCTTGGGCAAGTAACATACCGATGACAAAGGGAATAACGTATGTTGTTATTGCGGTTTGACTGATAAAGATCTTCATAGAATATGTAGGAACCAATATGAGCATCCTGGTTCCGCTATTGGTTATTGACCAGAGATGTGTCTCGATCATTTCTACATAGTTCTCGAACCCGTAGGGTCCACACGCTTAATGGTCGATGACAATTTGTATTATGAGTTATGTGTTTTGGTGACCGAAGTTTGTTCGGAGTCCCGAATGAGATCACATACATGACGAGGAGTCTCGAAATGGTCAAGAGGTAAAGATTCATATATTGTAAGGTTATGTACGGACACCGGAATGGTTCCGAAGAGGTTTGGGGATTTTTCAGAGTACCGGGAGGTTACCGGAACCCCCCGGGAAAGTTCATGGGCCTCATGGGCCATAGTGGAGAGGAGGTGGCACCCTCCCATAGCAGTCTGAATTGGACAAGGGGTGGGGTGCGGCCCCCCTTTCCTAATCCCTCTCCCCCTCTTTGCCCTTCCCCCCCTCTCCATTGGAAGTAAGGGGGGAGCCGACTAGGACTAGGAGTCCTAGTGGGACTCCCCCCACTTGGCGCGCCCCTAGGCCGGCCGGCCTCCCCTCTCCTCCTTTATATGCGGCGGTGGTGGCACACCAAACGCACATCAATTGTTCTCTTAGCCAGGTGTGGTGCCCCCTCCACAGTTTACTCATCCGTTCACGTTGTAGTGCTTAGGCGAAGCCCTATGCGGATCACATCACCAGCACCGTCACCACGCCATCGTGCTGACGGAACTATCCCTCGATCCTTTGCTGGATCAAGAGTTCGAGGGACGTCATTGAGCTAAATGTGTGCTGAACACGGAGGTGCCGTAAGTTCGGTACTAAGATCGGTTGGATCGTGAAGATGTTCGACTACGTCAACCGCGTTAGCCTAACGCTTCCGCTTTCGGTCTACAAGGGTATGTGGACACACTCTCTCCCTATCGTTGCTACGCATCTCCTAGATAGATCTTGTGTGATCGTAGGATTTTTTTTGAAATTGCATGTTATGTTCCCCAACAGTGGCATGCGAGCCACGTCTATGCGTAGATGATATGCACGAGTAGAACACAATGAGTTGTGGGCGATAATAGTCATAATGCTTACCACCAACGTCTTATTTTGATTCGACGGTATTGTTGGATGAAGCGGCCCGGACCAAAATTACATGACCACGTTCATGAGACCGGTTCTACCGACATGCTTTTGCACACAGGTGGCTGGCGGGTGTCTGTTTCTCCAACTTTAGTTGAAGCGAAATTGACTCGGCCAGTCCTTGTTGAAGGTTAAAATAACACACTTGGTGAAAAATCGTTGTAGTTTTGATTCCTAGGTAAGAACGGTTCTTGCTAGAAGCCCGTATAGCAGCCAAGTAAAACTTGCAACAACAAAGTAGAGGACGTCTAACTTGTTTTTGCAGGGCATGTTGTGATGTGATATGGTCAAGACGTGATGAGATATAAATTGTTGTATGAGATGATCATGTTTTGTAAAAGTTATCAGAAACTGGCAGGAGCCTTATGGTTGTCGCTTTATTGTATGAAATGCAATCGCCATGTAATTGCTTTACTTTATCACTAGGCGGTAGCGATAGTCGTAGAAGCAATAGTTGTCAAGACGACAACGGCGCTACGATGGAGATCAAGGTGTCAAGCCGGTGACGATGGAGATCATGACGGTGCTTTGAAGATGGAGATCAAAGGCACAAGATGATGATGGCCATATCATGTCACGTATTTTGATTGCATGTGATGTTTATCTTTTATGCATCTTATTTTGCTTAGTACGGCAGTAGCATTATAGATGATCCCTCACTACATTTCAAGGTATAAGTGTTCTCCCTTAGTATACACCATTGCTACAGTTCGCCGTATCGAGACACCATGTGATGATCGGGTGTGATAAGCTCAACGTTCACATACAACGGGTGCATGCCAGTTTTGCACGTGCAGAATACTCGGGTTAAACATGACGAGCCTAGCATATGCTGATATGGCCTCGGAACACTGAGACCTAAAGGTCGAACGTGAATCATATAGTAGATATGATCAACATAGAGATGTTCACCATTGAAAACTACTCCATCTCACATGATGATCAGACATGGTTTAGTTGGTATGGATCACATGATCATTTAGATGACTAGAGGGATGTCTATCTAAGCGGGAGTTCTTTAGTAATATGATTAATTGAACTTTAATTTATCATGAACTTAGTCATGATAGTTTTTGCATACATTGGTACCTGTCGGTGCTATACAAACGGTTTTTAACCCCTTTCCGCGATGGTGTTCGGAACCATCACCTAGTGAGTGTGGGCGATAGGAGGGTCCTTCCCTCATGACCCAGAAACCGTCGGGGATATGCCCTCCTGGCACACACGCTCGGCAAAATGAGGTCTTGTGCGACCGGCGAGCGACCAAATATGGTTATACGTACAGTAGTGCTAAAAATACAATTATACAGGCGAAATCATTTTCGGTCGTAAGTACATCCCACACAGTCAGTCCCTGCTAAACGTTTCCGTTCGTATATACATCCCACACGGTCACTCCAAGGAAAACGTTTGCGCAAGGTGGCGTAACACAAATAGTTTTCAAGAGAATGTCGTGTGTGATTGTTCACTGATCCAATACGGTTTATTCCTAGAAATTGTGTGTGTTGCCTGAGGTCATCATCCACGGTGTTTTCTCAATAGCCGTTTGCAATAGGAAAACCCAATTAGCAAGCTAATTGGCCAATTAGCAGGTTAATTGCCCTATTATTAATAATACATTTACTAATCTAATTGACATTCATATTAAGCACATAATATATTCCATTTCCACATTAAGGAAGCGGGATTTCATAATTGAAATGCATCAGAGTACAACATGATATAGCTTCAGCACTCAGCTACCCCATTATACAACTACACCAACATCAAGTTTCACATGCAACATCTAGAACCTTTCGAAATTAGAATCATAGACGGTACATAGAGAGATGCATCTCATCTGGAAAACTACTGAAGCAAAAGGCGAATATTGAGCCTTCATTCATGTTGAAGCTCTTTGCAACTTTAGGCCAGTGCATGTGGATGATTGACCGTCCATCCTTCGACCTCTTCACGAACACTTCAATATTGAACCGTGGGTGTTGTATGAAAACTTTCCTCGCCTCCTGACCATAGAGGTGGTTTGAGAGGTAATCATCAGTGAACCCTGGAAACAAGGATGTGCATAAATATCTTCTCTATATTGGAAATGGGGCAAAGGAGTAAAAAAGGCAAGGTGTAATAGTTAGTACCATCTTGTAAACCTCAGTGCTTCCCATTGTTTCCCTGCAACACATATAAGGTAGTTAGTCATCAGGTTAAGTAAGGGTTCGCATGCTATCAATAAAATATGTTGATGATAAATAAGCACATTACAGATTCATTAGATTAATTCAAGCCACATGGAAAACCCATTTATCCAAACCAAGCATGATTAAGAACTAGGAAATATAGCACTTGTATATGTTTCTCATGTATTAAGTGCAGCCAAATTCGATTTATTCCTCACATGGTATACAATAATAGAATGCAGCCACAACAATTGAGCATCGCATTGCAGAATTGAACCAAGCAGTTAACTAAACACCACAACAAATGAACCAAACCTTAACTGAGCACCACATTGCACAATATAACATACTCCTAATAGAAGATCAGACAGTTAACCAAACCAAGCATGCTTAACAACTTGGAAATATAACAATTGTATTTGTTTCTCATGTATTTAGTACAACCAATTTCGATTTATTTCTCACATGGTATACAATAACAGAATGCAACCACAACAATTGAGCATCACATTGCAGAATTGAACCAAGCAGTTAACTAAACACCACAACAAATGAACCAAATGTTAACTGAGCACCACATTGCACAATATAACATACTCGTAATAGAAGATCAGATAGTTAACCAAACCAAGCATGCTTAACAACTTGGAAATATTGTACCCTGAAGAACTGAACATCACATTTGCAGAATTGAACCAAGTAGTTAATTGAACACCACATTGCACGACATATAGAACATATACACTATAGCAAAAGATTGCATGGTAAAAGTAGATAGCACAATTCACTAGAATTTGTTAAGGGAAGGCAGTAGCTAGCAAACTGAACATGGGTCCTTATAGTGAGCTAATAAGACAAGCTACTCCTCATTGTCGGAGATATCAATGATGATTGGCTCCTTGGACATGGAAGAGGGCGAGGCCTCCGCATCATGGGTGCCCTCGTTGTAGTGGTGAGTTGCCTGAGCCGCTCCAGGCACCAACCTGCTGGCTCTCGAGATGAGGTAAGCAAGTGCACGCTAAGAAAACACCTCATAGTCTTCATTGAAGGCACCGACCGTGGCCTCGAGAAAACGCCATGAACTGTCGTTTAAAGCAACCATCCACATTACGGCATCGGCACGCAAGGCGTCAACGGTGGCCTCAACGGCGAGGTGCTCCTCCAAGATCTAGGGGTTGGCATGCATGGCAGCCATCGCGACCTCATCCGTGTGTGCGGCCGCGATTTTCTTCTCCACTGCCAAATGCTCCTTGAGATCTTGGCTATACTGTGTGCACCATCGCTTAGGCCAGCGCTTATTTGGTGGAGGGGTCGGTGATTTGGGTGGAAGGTGTCGCGCTCATGCCGGCGGTCGGGGCATGTGGGATGTGGAAGAAGGAGGAGATGGGAGTCAGGTGTGGATTAACTGTCTGGATAGGCGAGGCAGAGCAGCGTGAAGGACGGTCGCTGGCGAGGAGGCGCGCTGCAAGCAAGGAGTGAAGGTTTCAACTTGGAAAGGAATGTGGAAACAGGGGAAATGTGACTTTCGGTAAAGGGAAGGGGCGGGGAGGTAGATATTTCCGCCGAAGCTGAAAATTTGGAATCGCTTCAGCGAAAAAACTGGCGTGCAAAGTGTCATTAGACATGGTCCCTTATTCAGAGCGGGCTATGGACTATGACCGTCGCAAATTCTCGCATAAGTCATATGCGTACTATACTCCAACGGTGCTCCAAGATATTTTGTGTTGTATCTCACACGATTGGTTATAATGAACTGTGTGGGATCTACTTGATTTTTCATCTTGATTTGAATTACATAATGGGGTCACAACGGCCATGGACGGTGTTTGAATTGCTAGACCTTTTATCTGCAGTGAACATGCAACTATATGTGTGTCATAAAAGAATTGGAATTATTCAGGGTTCGTTTGGACATTTTTATGCATTAAGTGAGTTTTCAATGCATTAATGTGCATAATTCAAATTTGAACTACATGCACATGCTCCAGTGCATATAAATTGTTTGAAAAATCAAATCTTTGTCCTTGGGTGCATGCTTAGGTCCCATGCAAGAAATGGGAATGAATGTCAAACACCCTGCCACCGTCACTCGGCCGCAAACATTGAGATACCTTGTTTTAAAATTCTAGTAAATCCAAAACTCGTCTGCAATTCATGAAACTTAGCATGCTATCATGGAGCGGCATCAACATGCCGTGGTAAAAAAAATTGTCCCATTTGGGGCAGGTTTGGGTATATGCTTCTCACAAATCAGAGCTTCTCACAAGAAGCATGACGGTTTCGGTAGGGAACGCCCCACCTTTGGGACGAAACGATATTCATTGTCTCTTATTGCTTTCAAAAAATTTCTCGTGTCAACAAAGAACAACGGGAGTGTTGTGTCAATTTTTGGGATTTTTCGGGGTTCGTTTGGACATTTTCATGCATTAACTGAGTTTTCAATGCATTTATGTGCATAATTCAAATTTGAACTACATGCACATGCTCTAATGCAGATAAATTGGTTGGAAATTCAAAATTTTGTCCTTGGTTGCATGCTTAGGTCCCATGCAAGAAATGAGAATGAATGTCAAACATCCTGCCACGGTCACTCGGCTGCAAACATTGAGATACCTGGTTTTTAAATTCTAGTGAATCCAAAGCTCATCTAAAATTCATGAAACTTGGCATGCCATCATGGAGCGGCATCAACATGTCGTGGTAATTTTTTGTCCCATTAGGGGCAGGTTTGGGGATATGCTTCTCACAAACCAGAGCTTCACACAACAAGCCGGGTGGTTTCGGTAGGGAACATCCCACCTTTGGGGACAAAACGATATCCATTGCCTTTGATTGCTTTCAAAATTTTCTCATGTCAGCATAGAACAACAGGTGTGTTGTGTCAACTTTTGGAATTTTTCGGGGTTCGTTTAGACATTTTTATGCATTAATTGAGTTTTCAATGCATTTATGTGCATAATTCAAATTTGAACTACATGCACATGCTCTAATGCATATAAATTGGTTGAAAATCAAATTTGTGTCCTTGGGTGCATGCTTAGGTCCCATGCAAGAAATGGGAATGAATGTCAAACATCCTGCCACGGTCACTCGGCCCCAAACATTGAGATACCTGGTTTTTAAATTCTAGTAAATCCAAAGCTCATCCGAAATTCATGAAACTTGGTATGCTATCATGGAGCAGTATCAACATGTCGTGGTAATTTTTTTGTCCCATTTGGGGTAGGTTTGGGGACATGCTTCTCACAAACCAGAGCTTCTAACAACAAGCCGGACGGTTTCGGTAGGGAACGTCCCACCTTTGGGGACGAAACAATACCCATTGCCTCTTATTGCTTTCAAAAAAATCTCGTGTCAAGATAGAACAACATGAGTGTTATGTCATTTTTGTGATTTTCCAGGGTTTGTTTGGACATTTTTATGCATTAATTGAGTTTTCAATGCATTTATGTGCATAATTAAAATTTGAACTACATGCACATGCTCTACTGCATATAAATTGGTTGAAAAATCAAATATGTGTACTTGGGTGCATGCTTAGGTCCCACGCAAGAAATGGAATGAATGTCAAACACCCTGCCACGGTCACTCAGCCGCAAACATTGAGATACCTAGTTTTTAAATTCTAGTAAATCCAAAGCTCGTTCAAAATTCATGAAACTTGGCATGCTATCATGGAGCGGCATCAACATGCCATGGTAATGTCTTGTCCCATTTGGGGCAGGTTTGGGGATATGCTTCTCACAAACCAGAGCTTCTCACAACAAGCCCAATGGTTTCGGTAGGGAACGTCCCACCTATGGGGACGAAATGATATCCATTGCCTCTTATTGCTTAAAAAATTCTCGTGTCAACATAGAACAATAGGAGTGTTGTGTCAATTTTTGGGATTTTTCGGGGTTCGTTTGGACATTTTTATGCATTAATTGAGTTTTCAATGCATTTATCTGCATAATTCAAATTTGAACTACATGCACCTGCTCTAATGCATATAAATTGGTTCAAAAAACAAATCTGTGTCCTTGGGTGCATGCTTAGGTCCCATGCAAGAAATGGGAATGAATGTCAAACACCCTGCCACGGTCACTCGGCCGCAATCATTGAGATACCTGGTTTTTAAATTCTAGTAAATCCAAAGCTCATCCGAAATTCATGAAACTTGGCATGCTATCATGGAGCGGCATCAACGTGCCGCGGTAAATTTTTTGTCCCATTCGGGGCAGGTTTGGGGACATGCTTCTCACAAACCAGAGCTTCTCACAACAAGCCAGACGGTTTCGGTAGGGAACGTCCCACCTTTGGGGACGAAACGATATCCATTGCCTCTTATTACTTTCAAAAAATTTCTCAAGTCAACATAGAACAACATGAGTGTTGTGTCATTTTTTGGGATTTTTCGGGGTTCGTTTGGACATTTTTATGAATTAATTGAGTTTTCAATGCATTTATGTGCATAATTCAAATTTGAACTACATGCACATGCTCTAATGCATATAAATTGGTTGAAAATTCAAATATGTGTACTTGGGTGCATGCTTAGGTCCCATGCAAGAAATGGGAATGAATGTCAAACACCCTGCCACGGTCACTCGGCCGCAGACATTGAGATACCTGGTTTTTAAATTCTAGTAAATCCAAAGCTCGTCCGAAATTCATGAAACTTGGCATGCTATCATGGAGAGGCATCAACCTGTCGTGGTAAATTTTTTGTCCCATTTGCGGCAGGTTTGGGGATATGCTTCTCACAAACCAGAGCTTCTCACAAAAAGCCCAATGGTTTTAGTAGGGAATGTATCACCTTTGGGGACGAAACGATGTCCATTGCCTCTTATTGCTTTCAAATTTCTTCTCATGTCAACATAGAACAACAGGAGTGTTGTGTCAATTTTTGGGATTTTTCGGGATTCGTTTGGACATTTTATGCATTAATTGAGTTTTCAATGCATTTACGTGCATAATTCAAATTTGAACTACATGCACATGCTCTAATGCATATAAATTGGTTGAAAATTCAAATTTGTGTCCTTGTGTGCATGCTTAGGTCCCATGCAAGAAATGAGAATGAATGTCAAACACCCTGCCACGGTCACTCGACTGCAAACATTGAGATACTTGGTTTTGAAATTCTAGTAAATCCAAAGCTCGTCCGAAATTCATGAAACTTGGCATGCTATCAGTTGTCCCATTTGGGGTAGGTTTGGGGATATGCTTCTCACAAAGCAGAGCTTCTCACAACAAGCGTGATGGTTTCAATAGGGAACGTCCCACATTTGGGGACGAAATTATATCCATTGCCTCTTATTACTTTCAAAAAAAATTCTCGTGTCAACATAGAACAACAGGAGTGTTGTGTCAATTTTTGGGATTTTTCGGAGTTCGTTTGGACATTTTTATGTATTAATTGAGTTTTCAATGAATTTATGTGCATAATTCAAGTTTGAACTACATGCACATGCTCTAATGCATATAAATTGGTTGAAAATTCAAATTTGTGTCATTGGGTGCATGCTTAGGTCCCATGCAAGAAATTGGAATGAATTTCAAACACCAAAGCACCGTTGATTGCCGACAAAATGTTGAGATACTTTGTTTTTAAATTCTAGTAAATCCAAAACTTGTCTGAAATTCATGAAACTTGGCATGCTTTCATGGAATGGCACCCGACATGTTGTGGTATTTTTCTTGTCCATTTTGAGAGAAGGCACACTCGAATAACAGACAACAAAGGCATTTTGAAAAAATAGCTGCCACTTAATATCTCAAACGGTTGTATAATTCAAATTGTGTGCATTCTGTTAACCATTCACGTGATGCCACGTGTCTTCGTTTTAATGGCTATAGGAGGTGCCGTGCGGACAGCTGCTTGATCTTGACTGAATGGGAGGCGTGTGAGCGGAGTCCAGTGTGCAGGCTGACTAAGAGGCATGCAAGCTATCCTCCATTGCGCAGGCTCACTGGGAAGCGAGCACTTTGACTTCCATGGCCGCTTGCCTTCCTCTCCATTAATTGCGCGCGAGCCGCTGTTTAATACGGGCAGCCTTACTATTCTCCTCCCATTCCCCTCCCTCCTGCAGACCTCCACCAACGCCATGGCGCATAATGATCATCTCCACTAGTCGTCAAGTTTGGTGAAGTCAACTCCGAGCTGGAGGAGATAGAAAATAAGGAGGAATGGGGCCTCGTGGACATGGCCAAGAACGAGCTGGACACGGCGGTTGCTGCCTCCGCTGCCGTCCTAGCTCACATCACCGTGCCCGCGCCAGCGACCATCCCCGTAGCATTGACGGGCTGGTCGCCGATCACTATCGCAGAGCTGGAAGCCGCGGGCGTCAGCGAGGTGTGAAGCCCCGAGTCCGATGCGCCAGGTGTCTTCCAGTTATTCGCCGTCCTTGCCATGTCATTTGTTTGCGTGTTGCATTTTGCCATGTTATCATCCGCATTGCATCTGCATGCTTTCAAAACTCGCGTCCGTCCCGGTCTCCCCGTTCCTTCCGTTGTCCGTTCTGATCCCAGACACACTTGCACGCGCCCGCGGCACCTCCGAAATATTATTTTAGAAGTGGCATAAAAAATGTTCTCAGAATGGGTTTAAAGTTGATGTGCGGTCTTGCTATAGTGTAGGTAGACTGCCTGCCAAATTTCATTGCATTCGGAGTCCGTTTGGTAGCCCAACCGTTAAACATACAGTCACAATATAGTCGGTTTATTCGTCGGACGTTTCGGTCCCCGAAACAGCCGCCGGGCCTCTCCTTCTCTTCTCTCCTCTCGCCCCAGGCCTACCTTCACAACCCACTCCCACTCTAAACTAGCCACGGACCCCCTCGTTTGTTCGAAAGCTGTCCCAAACCCGACTCGAGCAGTCGTGACCGATGGGTCCAGATCATCCTCAAACATCCCCAAAATATCATCGTTTTATTTATTGGACTCCCTAGCCTATTTATTCTTGTCCGTCGGTTTTCGATCGGAAGATCTAGACTTCCCTCCTTTCCATATATTTAGTCTACCCCTAGTCCATTTTGGACCAAACCCTATTTCCTACGGATCCTCCTAGCCGCCGCCACCCCACTGTCTCTTCTCTTTTTTCGTGCCCGACCAACCACCACGCTCCGTTCCTCGATCCCCTCGCCTCTGCGCTCCCGGACGAGTCTAGTGCCCGCTGCTCCTCGTGACCGCGCACCCGCAGAGCAGCATCTCCAAAGGAGCTACCTCCATCGCCGAGCACCAGCAGCAGCCCCGAGCATCCCCATGCCGGCGCCCTGCCTTCCCATCCACTTCGCCTATGCTTCGTGCGCTCGCCCCGGTCTTGTGCACCGAGCCCCAACCCCGTTGAGTCCCTGCAGCCTCGCCAAGTCCTTCCCCGCACCTGGATCTGCACCCCTCCGTTCCCTGCGCTGCCAAGTTCCTCGCCGGTGTCGCCGTGTTGACCTTCCACGCGCCCAGCCGCTGCTGACTTCTCCGTCTCGCTGTCGTTTTGCCGCTGGAGCCGAGGCCGTCGCCTCCTCAGTTCGTCGCGCCGCCTCCTGCTACCTCTTGAGCACTGTGTTGGTTTTCCCTTGAAGAGGAAAGGGTGATGCAGCAAAGTAGCGTAAGTATTTCCCTCTGTTTTTGAGAACCAAGGTATCAATCCAGTAGGAGGCCACGCACGAGTCCCTCGCACCTACACAAACAAATAAGCTCCTCGCAACCAACACAATAAAGGGGTTGTCAATCCCTTCACGATCACTTACGAGAGTGAGATCTGATAGATGTGATAAAATAATATTTTTGGTATTTTTATGATAAAGAGAAATAAAGATGCAAAGTAAAATAAAAGGCAAAATAAATAACTAAGTATTGGAAGATTAATATGATGGAGAATAGACCCGGGGGCCATAGGTTTCACTAGTGGCTTCTCTCGAGAACATAAGTATTACGATGGGTAAACAAATTACTATTGAGCAATTGACAGAATTGAGCATAGTTATGAGAATGTATATAGGCATCACGTCCGAGACAAGTAGACCGACTCCTGCCTGCATCTACTACTATTACTCCACACATCGACCACTATCCAGCATGCATCTAGAGTATTAAGTTCAAAAGAGCAGAGTAACGCTTTAAGCAAGATGACATGATGTAGAGGGATAAACTCATGCAATATGAAATAAACCCCATCTTCTTATCCTCGATGGCAACAATACAATATGTGCCTTGCTGCCCCTACTGTCATTGGGAAAGGACACCGCAAGATTGAACCCAAAGCTAAGCACTTCTCCCATTGCAAGAAAGATCAATCTAGTAGGCCAAACCAATCTGATAATTCGAAGAGACTTGCAAAGATAACCAGTCATACATAAAAGAATTCAGAGAAGATTCAAATATTGTTCATAGATAAACTTGATCATAAACCCACAATTCATCAGTCTCAACAAACACACCGCAAAAGAAGATTACATCGAATAGGTCTCCCCAAGAGAGGGGGAGAACTTTGTATTGAGATCCAAAAAGAGAGAAGAAGCCATCTAGCTAATAACTATGGACCCGAAGGTCTGAAGTAAACTACTCACACTTCATCGAAGAGGCTAGGCTATGATGTTGATGTAGAAGCCCTCCGTGATAGATGCCCCCTCCAGCGGAGCTCCGAAAAAGGCCCCAAGATGGGATCTCATGGATACAGAAAGTTACGACGGTGGAATTAGGGTTTTGGCTCCGTATCTGGTAGTTTGGGGGTACGTAGGTATATATAGGAGGAAGGAGTGCGTCGGTGGAGCAA
>NC_041384.1:448681438-448717003 GCF_002162155.2 Triticum dicoccoides
TCGTGCCTCCCTGGTTGATGTATTGACGTAGGGTCCAAGTCCTCTGGATCATGTTCGTTCCGAAAATCACGCTCCCGAAGGTTTCATTCCGTTTGGACTCCATTTGATATTCTTTTATTGCGAAACCCTAAAATAGGCAAAAAACAGCAATTCTGGGCTGGGCCTTCGGTTAATAGGTTAGTCCCAAAAATAATATAAAAGTGTATAATAAAGCCCAATAATGTCCAAAACAGGATATAATATAGCATGGAACAATAAAAAATTATAGATAAGTTGGAGACGTATCAAGCATCCCCAAGCTTAATTCCTGCTCATCCTCGAGTAGGTAAATGATAAAAACAGAATTTTTGATGTGGAATGCTACTTGGCATAATTTCAATGTAATTCTCTTAATTGTGGTATGAATATTCAGATTCGAAAGATTCAAGACAAAAGTTCAATATTGACATAGAAATAATAATACTTCAAGCATACTAACTAAGTAATTATGTCTCTTCAAAATAACATGGCCAAAGAAAGTTATCCCTACAAAATCATATAGTCTGGCTATGCTCCATTTTCACCACACAAAATATTGCCAAGCAATTGTTTCATACTTTTGGTGTTCTCAAACTTTTCAAATCTTCACGCAATACATGAGCGTGAGCCATGGACATAGCACTATATGTGGAATAGAATGGTGGTTGTGGAGAAGACAAAAAGGGAGAAGATAGTCTCACATCAACTAGGCGTATCAACGGGCTATGGAGATGCCCATTACTAGATATCAATGTGAGTGAGTAGGGATTGCCATGCAACGAATGCACTAGAGCTATAAGTGTATGAAAGCTCAAACTGAAACTAAGTGGGTTTGCATCCAACTCGCTTGCTCATGAAGACCTAGGGCATTTTGAGGAAGACCATCATTGGAATATACAAGCCAAGTTCTATAATGAAAAATTCCCACTACTTTGAAGCACACGTGTGGTAAAAGGATAGTAGCATTGTCCCTTCTGTTTTTTTCTCTCATTTTTTTATTTGGGCCTTTTCTCTTTTTTTATGGCCTATGTTTTTTAGCCTGGAGTCTCATCCCGACTTGTGGGGGAATCATAGTCTCCATCATCCTTTACTCACGTGGGACAATGCTCTAATGATGATCATCACACTTTTATTTACTTACAACTTAACAATTACAACTCAATACTTATAACAATATATGACTGTATGTGAATGCCTTCGGCGGTGTACCGGGATATGCAATGAATCAAGAGTGACATGTATGAAAGAATTATGAATGGTGGCTTTGCCACAAATACAATGTCAACTACATGATCATGCAAAGCAATATGAGAATGATGGAGCGTGTCATAGTAAACGGAACGGTGGAAAGTTGTATGGCAATATATCTCGGAATGGATATGGAAATGCCATGATAGGTAGGTATGGTGGCTGTTTTGAGTAAGGTATATGGTGGGTGTATGATACCGGTGAAAGGTGCGCGGTATTAGAGATGCTAGCAATGGTGGGAGGGTGAGAGTGCGTATAATCCATGGACTCAACATTAGTCATAAAGAACTCACATACTTATTGCAAAAATCTATTAGTTATCGAAGCAAAGTACTACGCGCATGCTCCTATGGGGCTAGATTGGTAGGAAAAGACCATCGCTCGTCCCCGACTGCCACTCATAAGGAAGACAATCAATAAATAAATCATGCTCCGACTTCATCACATAACAGTTCACCATACGTGCATGCTACAGGAATCACAAACTTCAACACAAGAATTTCTCAAATTCACAACTACTCAACTAGCACGACTCTAATATCACCATCTCCATATCTCAAAACAATTATCAAGTATCAAACTTCTCATAGTATTCAACACACTCATAAGAAAAAGAATATTAATCTTGAATGCCTAACATAATTAAAGCAAATTACCATGCTGTTTTGTAGGACTCTCAAAATAATCTAAGTGAAGCATGAGAGATCAATAGTTTCTATAAAACAAATCCACCACCGTGCTCTAAAAGATATAAGTGAAGCACTAGAGCAAAAACTATATGACTCAAAAGATATAAGTGAAGCACATAGAGTATTCTAACAATTTCCGAATCATGTGCGTCTCTCTCAAAAGGTGTGTACAGCAAGGATGATTGAGGAAAACTAACAAATAAATACTCATATAATACAAGATGCTCCAAGCAAAACACATATCATGTGGTGAATAAAAATATAGCTCCAAGTAAAGTTACCGATGGAAGTAGACGAAAGAGGGGATGCCTTCCGGGGCATCCCCAAGCTTGGGATTTTAGCTGTACTTAGATTATCTTTGGGTTCCATGGGCATCCCCAAGCTTAGGCTCTTTCCACTCCTTGTTCCATAATCCATCAAATCTTTCACCCAAAACTTGAAAACTTCACAACCCAAAACTTAAAGTAGAAAATCTCATGAGCTCCGTTAGCGAAAGAAAAAAACACCACTTCAAGGTACTGTAATGAACTCATTATTTATTTATATTGGTGCTAAACCTACTGTATTACAACTTCTCTATGGTTTATAAACTATTTTACTAGCCATAGATTCATCAAAATAAGTAAACAACACACGAAAGACAGAATCTGTCAAAAACAGAATAGTCTGTAGTAATATGTATCTAACGCAAGTTCTGGAACCAAACAAATTCTAAAATAAATTGCTGGACGTGAGGAATTTATCTATTAATCATCTGCAAAAAGAATTAACTAAATATCACTTTCCAAATAAAAATGGCAGCAGTTCTCGTGAGCGCTAAAGTTTCTGTTTTTTACAGCAAGATTAAAAAGACTTTCCCCAAGTCTTCCCAACGGTTCTACTTGGCACAAACACTAATTGAACACAAAAAACACAACCAAAACAGAGGATAGATAAATTATTTATTACTAAACAGGAGAAAAAATCAAGGAATAAAAATAAAATTGGGTTGCCTCCCAACAAGCGCTATTGTTTAACGCCCCTAGCTAGGCATAAAAGCAAGGATAGATCTAGGTATTGGCATCTTTGGTAGGCAATCCATAAGTAGCTCTCATAATAGATTCATATGGTAATTTAATTTTATTTTTAGGGAAATGTTCCATTCCTTTCCTTAATGGAAACTGGAATCTAATATTCCCTTCCTTCATATCAATAACTGCACCAATTGTTCTAAGGAAAGGTCTATCAAGAATAATGGGACATGAAGGATTGCAATCTATGTCAAGATCAATGAAATACACGGGAACATAATTCATATTTGCAACAATAAGAACATCATTAATTCTTCCCATAGGTTTCTTAATAGTTGAATCCGCAAGGTGCAAGTTTAAAGAGCAATCATCAAAATCACGGAAACCTAGCAAATCACACAAAGTCTTTGGAATCGTGGAAACACTAGCACCCAAATCACACAAAGCATAGCATTCATGATCTTTAATTTTAATTTTAATAGTAGGTTCCCACTCATCATAAAGTTTTCTAGGGATGAAAACTTCCAACTCAAGCTTTTCTTCATAAGATTGCAACAAAGCATCAACGATATGTTTGGTAAAGGCTTTATTTTGACTATAAGCATGAGGAGAATTTAGCACGGATTGCAACAAGGAAATACAATCTATCAAAGAGCAATTATCATAATTAAATTCCTTGAGATCCAAAATAGTGGGTTCATTGATATTTAAAGTTTTGACTTCTTCAATCCCAATTTTAACAATTTTAGCATCAAGATCTAAAGACTCCGAATTTTTGGAACGTCTTCTAGGTAAAGGTGGATCATATTCAGTCCCATCATTATCAAGATTCATATTGCAAAACAAAGATTTAATAGGGGACACATCAATAACTTTTAGATCTTCATCTTTATTTTCATGAAAACTAGAAGAACACGCTTTCACAAAACAATCTTTCTTAGCACGCACCCTAGCGGTTCTTTCTTTGCACTCATCAATGAAAATTCTCATGGCTTTGAGAGACTCATTGATATCATGCTTAGGTGGAATAGATCTAAGTTTCAAAGAATCAACATCAAGAGAAATTGTATCAACGTTCCTAGCCAATTCAGCAATCTTAAGCAATTTTTCTTCAACCAAAGCATTGAAATTCTTCTGCGAAGTAATAAATTCTTTAATATTAGATTCAAATAAGAGGGTATCTTATTAAAATTTCCATAAGAATTGTTGTAGGAATTACCATAATTATTAGAGGAATTACTAGGGTACGGCCTAGGATTAAAGTTTCCTCTATACGCGTTGTTACCAAAATTATTCCTACCAACAAAATTCACATCCATATATTCATTATTATTATCAATTAAAGTAGACAAAGGCATATCATTAGGATCAGAAGAAAAACTTTTATTAGCAAATAATTTCATAAGTTCATCCATCTTTCCACTCAAAACATTAATTTCTTCTATCGCATGCACTTTCTTATTAGTAGATCTTTCACTGTGCCACTGAGAATAATTAACCATAATATTATCTAGGAGTTTAGTAGCTTCTCCTAAACTGATTTCCATAAAAGTGCCTCCCGCGGCCGAATCTAAAAGATTTCTAGAAGCAAAATTCAATCCGGCATAAAATTTTTGTATAACCATCCACAAATTCAAACCATGTGTAGGGCAATTACGTATCATTAATTTCATCCTCTCCCAAGCTTGTGCAACATGTTCATGATGAAGTTGCTTAAAATTCATGATATCGTTTCTAATAGAGATGATCTTAGTGGGAGGAAAATACATAGAGATAAAAGCATCTTTGCACTTATTCCACGAATCAATACTATTTTTAGGCAAAGACGAAAACCAAGCTTTAGCACGATCTCTAAGCGAAAAAGGAAATAGCTTCAATTTAACAATATCATTGTCCACATCTTTCTTCTTTTGCATATCACATAAATCAATAAAGTTGTTTAGATGGGTAGCGACATCTTCACTAGGAAGGCCGGAAAACGGATCTTTCATGACAAGATTCAACAAAGCAGCATTAATTTCACAAGATTCAGCATCGGTAAGAGGAGCAATCGGAGTGCTAATAAAATCATTGTTGTTGGTATTAGTAAAGTCACACAATTTGGTATTATCTTGAGCCATCGTGACAAGCAAGCAATCCAACACACAAGCAAACAAGAGACGGGCAAAAAGAGGCAAATAGAGAAAGAGAAGGAGGGCGGAGAGAGAGGGCGAATAAAATAGCAAGGGTGAAGTGGGGGAGAGGAAAACGAGAGGCAAATGGCAAATAATGTAATGCGGGAGATAAGGGTTTGTGATGGGTACTTGGTATGTTCACTTTTGCGTAGACTCCCCGGCAACAGCGCCAGAAATCCTTCTTGCAACCTCTTGAGCACTGCGTTGGTTTTCCCTTGAAGAGGAAAGGGTGATGCAGCAAAGTAGCGTAAGTATTTCCCTTAGTTTTTGAGAACCAAGGTATCAATCCAGTAGGAGGCCACGCACGAGTCCCTCGCACTGATACGTCTCCGTCGTATCTACTTTTCCAAACACTTTTGCCCTTGTTTTGGACTCTAACTTGCATGATTTGAATGGAACTAACCCGGACTGATGCTGTTTTCAGCAGAATTATCATGGTGTTATTTATGTGCAGAAACAAACGTTCTCGGAATGACCTGAAACTTCATGGAGCAACTTTTTGGAAAATATAAAAAATACCTGCAAAAGATGAAGGCCAGGGGGCCACCACCTGTCCACGAGGGTGGGGGCGCGCCCCCCTACCTCGTGGGCCCCCTGGAGATCCTCTGACTCCAACTCCAACTCTATATATTATGTTTCGGGGAGAAAAAAATCAGAGAGAAGGATTCATCGCGTTTTACGATACAGAGCCGCCGCCAAGCCCTAAAACCTCTTGGGAGGGCTGATCTAGAGTCCGTTCGGGGCTCCAGAGAGGGGAATCCGTCGCCATCGTCATCATCAACCATCCTCCATCACCAATTTCATGATGCTCACTGCCGTGCATGAGTAATTCCATCGTAGGCTTGCTAGACGGTGATGTGTGGGATGAGATCTATCATGTAATCGAGTTAGTTTTGTTAGGGTTTGATCCCTAGTATCCACTATGTTCTGAGATTGATGTTGCTATGACTTTGCTATGCTTAATGCTTGTCACTAGGGCCCGAGTGCCATGATTTCAGATCTGAACCTATTATGTTTTCATCAATATATGAGAGTTCTTGATCCTATCTTGCAAGTCTATAGTCACCCATTATGTGTTATGATCCGTTAACCCCGAAGTGACAATAATCAGGATACTTACCGGTGATGACCGTTGTTTGAGGAGTTCATGTATTCACTATGTGTTAATGCTTTGTTCTGGTACTCTATTAAAAGGAGGCCTTAATATCCCTTAGTTTCCGTAAGGACCCCGCTGCCACGGGAGGGTAGGACAAAAGATGTCATGCAAGTTCTTTTCCATAAGCACGTATGACTATATTTGGAATACATGACTACATTACATTGATGAACTGGAGCTAGTTCTGTGTCACCCTAGGTTATGACTGTTCCATGACGAACCGCATCCGGCATAATTCTCCATCACTGATCAATTGCCTACGAGCTTTCCATATATTGTTCTTCTCTTATTTACTTTCTCGTTGCTATTGCTATCATCACTACAAAATACAAAAACATTACTTTTACTACTGTTACCTTTTGCTACCATTACCACTACTATCATATTACTTTGCTACTAAATAATTTGCTGCAGATACTAAGCTTCCAGGTGTGGTTGAATTGACAACCCGGCTGCTAATACTTGAGAATATTCTTTGGCTCCCCTTGTGTCGAATCAATAAATTTGGGTTGAATACTTTATCCTCGAAAACTATTGTGATCCCCTATACTTGTGGGTTATCAAGACTATTTTTTGGCGCCGTTGCCGGGGAGCATAGCTCTATTCTTTGAGTCACTTGGGATTTATATCTGCTTATCATTATGAAGAACTTGAAAGATCTGAGAACTAAGATTTATCCCTCAACTACGAGGGGAGGTAAGGAACTGCCATCTAGCTCTGCACTTGATTCACCTTCTGTTTTAAGTAAGCTTGTGACACCTCAACCTGCTTCTTCTATTCGTTCTGATATGTCGCATGTTACTGATGATGCCACTTCTGCTATACATGATACTTATGATGAAACTACTTCTATGCTTGATACTACTGTGCCACTTGGTGAATTTCTTGATGAACAACTTGCTAGGGCTAGAGAGATTGAAAATATTGAATCTGATAATACTGATGAAATTGATGAGGAAGACTTGCCTGTTATTCCTGAGGGTTATGTTTTTGATAAAGAAGCTTCTTTAGCTATTTTAGCTTGCAAAGATAGATACGAACTCAAGAGGTTATTAGCTAAATGGAATAAGCAATCTCTAAATGCTAGGATGAAACTTGACCCTGCTTTTGCTACTTCACCTATCTGTGTTACCAATAAGGATTATGAATTCTCTATTGATCCTGATATAATTACTTTGGTTGAATCTGATCCTTTTCATGGCTATGAATCTGAAACTGTTGTGGCACATCTTACTAAATTAAATGATATAGACACCCTGTTCACAACTGATGAGAGAACTTGTTACTTTTATATCCTTAAAATATTTCCGTTCTCATTAAAGGGTGATGCTAAGATATGGTCTAATTCTCTTGATCCTGGTTGTGTGCGTAGTCCCCAGGATATGGTTTATTATTTCTCTGCTAAATATTTCCCTGCTCATAAGAAACAAGCTGCTTTAAGGGATATATATAATTTTGTGCAAATTGAAGAAGAGAGTCTCCCACAAGCTTGGGGGAGGATTCTCCAATTACTTAATGCTTTGCCTGATCATCCTCTTAAGAAAAAATGAAATACTTGATATCTTTTATAATGGACTAACCGATGCCTCCAGAGATTACCTGGATAGTTGTGTTGGTTCTGTTTTCAGGGAAAGAACACCGGATGAAGCTGAAATTCTATTGAATAATATGTTGACAAATGAAAATAATTGGGCACCTCCAGAGCCAATTCCTGAGCCTATTCCTAAACCAACTCCGAAGAAGAGGGGTATTCTATTTCTCAGTCCTGAAGATATGCAAGAGGCAAAGAAATCTATGAAAGAAAAAGGTATTAAAGCTGAAGATGTTAAGAATTTACCTCCTATTGAAGAAATACATGGTCTTAATTTACCGCCTATTAAAGAAACATATGATCTTAATCCATTACCTATTGAAGAAACTTATGGTCTTTATAACCCGACACAGGTAGTAAAGGTAAATTCTCTCTATAGATATGATAAAGTTGAAATCCCATTTACTAAATTTGCTAGCCCATGCTTAGATGAGTTTGATAAATTTATGGTTAAGCAAGAAAATTTTAATGCTTATTTTGGTAGACAATTGAAATACAATTCAAATATGCTTGAACACTTGGGTGATTATATGGCTAATGTCAAAGGTGAACTTAAACTTATTACTAAACATGCTTCTATGGTTACCACTCAAGTAGAACAAGTACTTAAAGCTCAAAATGATCTGCTCAATGAATTGAATAGTAAAGATAATGATAACGCTGTTAGAGTTATGACTAGAGGTGGTACAATGACTCAGGAACCTTTGTATCCTGAAGGCCATCCTAAGAGAATTGAGCAAGATTCTCAGAGAAATAATATAGATGCACCTAGTCCTTCTAAAAGGAAGAAAAAGAAAAATGATAGGACTTTGCATGCTTCTAGTGCACCTGTTATTGAAACACCTGAGAATCCAAATGATATTTCTATTTCTGATGCTGACACTCAATCTGGTAATGAACCTGAAACTAGTAATAATGTTAATGATAATGTTCATGATGATGCTCAACCTAGTAATGATAATGATATAGAAATTGAACCTGTTGTTGATCTTGATAACCCACAATCAAAGAATCAACGTTATGATAAGAAAGACTCTGTTGCTAGGAAACATGGTAAAGAAAGAGAACCATGGGTTCAGAAACCCATGCCTTTTCCTCCCAAACCATCCAAGAAAAAGGATGATGAGGATATTGAGCGCTTTGCTGAAATGATTAGACCTATATTTTTGCGTATGCGATTAACTGATATGCTCAAAATGAATCCTTATGCTAAGTATATGAAAGATATTGTTACAAATAAAAGAAAGATACCGGAAGCTGAAATTTTCACCATGCTTGCTAATTATACTTTTAAGGGTGGAATACCAAAGAAACTTGGAGATCCAGGAGTACCCACTATACCATGCTCCATTAAAAGAAATTATGTTAGAACTGCTTTATGTGATCTTGGAGCCGGTGTTAGTATTATGCCTCTCTCTTTATATCGTAGACTTGATTTGAATAAGTTGACAGCTACTGAAATATCTTTGCAAATGGCTGATAAATCAACTGTTATACCTGTTGGTATTTGTGAGGATGTGCCTGTTGTAGTTGCAAACGTTACTATTTTAACGGACTTTGTTATTCTTGATATTCCCGAGGACGATAGTATGTCTATTATTCTTGGAAGACCCTTTTTGAAAACTGCAGGGGCTGTTATTAATTGCACTAAAGGCAATGTCACTTTTCATGTTAATGGTAATGAACATACGGTACACTTCCCAAGGAAACAACCTCAAGTTCATAGTATCAACTCTATTGGAAAAATTCCATCGATTATATTTGGAGGTTTTGAATTTCCTCTTCCTACTGTCAAGAAGATATATAATATTCTTATTATTGGGGATGTGCATATCCCCGTTGAGGTAACATAGTGTTATTCCAAATTTCTCCGGTTCCATGTTATTCGGAATGAGTTCGTTAACAAGACTTGATCAACCTTGTTAGTGGATTCCTTTTGATGAGCATGAGATGGATGAAACTAGAAGGCACAACCTTCTGTACCCTCCTTTTACTTTCTGTTATTTATATTAAATAAAATTAAAATAAGTACTTTCCGTCTGTTATCTGATTTATCCATGCAATATAAAAATACCCCGAAAATAAAAGTTCTCCAAATGCCCTGAAATTTAAATATGATTTTTTTTCTAGAATATTTGAGAATATTTGGCACTGAGAACACAGCAGGGGGTGAACCACCTGCCCACAAGGGTGGAGGGCGCACCCTACCCCCCTGGGCGCGCCCCCTGCCTCGTGGGCCCACGGTGGCCCTCCTCCACTTATCCTTTCACCCACACACTCCTTCTTCCTCTCCCAAACACGAATATCCAGCTCAAACCCGAGTCCAAGCTCATTTTGCTGCCATTTTCGATCTCCTTGCTCAAAGCACCTCTCACAAAACTGCTTGGGGAGATTGTTCCTTGGTATGTGACTCCTCCATTAGTCCAATTAGTTTTTGTTCTAGTGCTTTATTCATTGCAAATTTTTGCTTCTTAGGTGACCCTGTTCTTGAGCTTGCATGTCAAATTTATATGGTCAAAAGTAGTTTTGATGCATGATATAGGCCCTAGGCACTTGTAGGAGTAGTTGCTATCAATATTATTGAGTTTGGTTTACTTTTATTTTGAAGTTACTAAAAATTTCAGAATTTTTCAGAAAATGATGAAGAGACTTTTGAGGGGCTCATCGAGCTGAAACTCGAAGGAAAAGGCACTGAAGCCTAAGTATAATCTGCCTCGCACCGTGGAGGTTCGGTCGTGTGAATGGCCTTCCGATGATTTCTTGAGAGCAGCTGGTATTTATGAAGATTTTCATGAATTGGCTAAGAATGCAGGCCTCACCGCTTTCCTCCATGACCAACGCGATCAGTATCTCTTACTCACAAATATCTTTGTGCAAAACTTTCATTTCCATTCTAGGAGCTCACCACCTACGGTGGAGTTTCATTTATATGATGAGCATAAGGAGATGTCACTTTATGATTTTTGTCGGGTTTGTTTAGTCCCTTTTGAGGGCAAGACAGAGGAACCACATCACGAGGATGTGGATGGGTTTATTGATACTATCACTGTAGGGGAAACACGGAAGGTTTCTGATGCACAAATCACTAGCATACATTTTCCTGTTTTACGCTATTTTGCATTATTTGCTAGTCATTGTTTAATTGGTCACGGAACCTGTGGAAACCTTAGTGTCCCTGATATTATTATTTTGCTCCACAGTTTATACGGTGATAACTCTGTTAGTATGGGAGGCATTATTGCTAAACGGTTAAGTCTAAACCGTACCAAGGGCCCCATCTTTAGAGGCATCTATGCTTCACGCCTAGCTGCACATTTTAACATACCTATTAGGCATTATGAGAAGGAAGAAAAGGTGCTGCCTCGTGTATATTTAGATTATAAAAGTATGGTGGCACATGATTTTATTGTTAAGAATAGGGAAGGAGAGCTTAAATAAAAATTGTTCTTTGATAAACATCATCCTAAGACTATTACCCTGCCTGCTCCTTCTTTGTTTGATTTATCTGCATGCCAGTACCTTGTTCCGTTAGAGGCTATTCACACCTACCGGAACCCTGCACCAGCCATGGAGCCAGAGTCAGAACCATAAGTTGATCCTTCACGACAGTCTAATTACCAGTGGGATCCGGAGATGATTGCCAGCCAGTGGCAATCGGAGTCTTCTTCTTCATCATAGTATGACCCCAGCTACTATTATGGATATCCGCCAGGCCAGCTGTGGCCATAGAGCAACTTAGGCCAAAAGCCTAAGCTTGGGGGAGTATGTATTTCCCACCGACATTACATTCACACTCATTGCTAGATGTTGGTGCTCATACTTTTTCATTGTATCATCCATGCTAGTTTATTTTCTTTTTATGCTTTCTTCTTGTGTGTTTGATAAACCTTAAGAAAAAACAAAAAAAATTAGTTGTAGCTTTTAGTTAGTTTACTTTCCATGCTTGTAGTAGTAATTAAAAAGAAACCCAAAAAGATTTTCTGTTCTTCTTTTACTTATTGGGAGCTCTCCCGTGTAAATAGTTTTATTTCTTTTCTTTTCCTTGGGGGTCGATAGGAGAAGACCTTAATTAAATTATTGAAGTGGCTCTTGTATGCATAATTGTTGATCTAACATAAGAGCCCATATTTCCTTGCCTTCTCCTGTTTATTAAATGCTTGCAGATTCCAGCTTAGTCCAATGCACATGCACTATTATTATTATTCACATTGTTCGGTCGTGCAAGTGAAAGGCAATTATGACGATATATGATGGACTGACTGAGATGAGAAAAACTGGTATGAACTCGACCTATTTTGTTTTTGTAAATATGATTAGTTCATCGTTCCTGATTCAGCCTATTATGAATAAACATATTTGCAATGACAACTAGAGATCGTAGTTTCTTGTGCCATGCTTGATTAGCTATGAGTTATAATGGTTTACCTTGTGTGCCAACATGCTATTAAAATGGTTGTGATGTGGTATGATAGGGTGGTATCCTCCTCTGAATGATTTAAGTGACTTGACTTGGCGCATGTTCACGCATGTAGTTGAAACAAAATCAACATAGCCTTCACGATATTTATGTTCATGGTGGATTATATCCTACTCATGCTTGCATTCGGTGTTGATTAATTTTAATGCATGTTCATGACTGTTGTCGCTCTCTAGTTGGTCGCTTCCCAGTCTTTTGCTAGCCTTCACCTATACTAAGTGGGAATACTGCTTGTGCATCCAAACTCCATAAACCCCAAAGTTACCTACCTATATACGGTATCTACCTGCCGTTCCAAGTAAATTTGTATGTGCCACACTCTAAACCTTCAAATAAATATCATGTTTTGTATGCTCGAATAGCTCATGTATCAACTAGGACTATCTGTATCTTCCATGTTAGGCGGGTTATTCTCAAGAGGAGTGGACTCCGCTCCTCACTCACGAGAAAGTGGCTGGTCACTGGGATGCCCAGTCTCATGCTTTATGCAAACTAAATCAAAATAATTGCAAACAAAACTCCCCCTGGGACTCTTGTTAGATGGAGGCACTCATTGTTTCGAGCAAGCCACGGATTGATGCTTGTTGGTGGAAGGGGGGTATAAACTTTACCATTCTGTTTGGGAACCGCCTATAATGTGTGTAGCATGGAAGATACCGCCATCTCTTGGTTGTTATGTTGACAATGAAAGTATACCGCTCAAAATATTATTCACCTCTATTTCAAAACTGAGCTCTGGCACCTCTACAAATCCCTGCTTCCCTCTACGAAGGGCCTATCTATTTGCTTTTATGCTGAGTCATCATCCTCTTATTAAAAAGCACCAGTTGGAGAGCACCACTGTCATTTGCATTCATTATTGTTAGTTTACATTGAGTATGACTTGACTGGATCTCTTTTACCATGAATTACAATGTCTAGTCAGTCCTTGGTCTTTAAAGGTGCTCTGCATTTATGTTTTGCGGTCTCAGAAAGGGCTAGCGAGATACCATCTTGTTATATCATATTATGATTGTTTTGAGAAAGTGTTGTCATCCGAGATTTATTATTATTGCTCGCTAGTTGATTATGCTATTGATATGAGTAAACTTGAGACGTAAGCGTTATTGCGAATGTGGTTAGTTATAATCTTTGCTGAAAACTTGAATGATGGCTTTACATATTTACAACAACAAGAGCAAACAGAGTTTGTAAAAGTTTTTCTTTATCACTTTCAGTTTGTCAACTGGATTGCTTGAGGACAAGCAAAGGTTTAAGCTTGGGGGAGTTGATACGTCTCCGTCGTATCTACTTTTCCAAACACTTTTTCCCTTGTTTTGGACTCTAACTTGCATGGTTTGAATGGAACTAACCGGACTGGCGCTGTTTTCAGCAGAATTACCATGGTGTTATTTATGTGCAGAAACAAACGTTCTCGGAATGACCTGAAACTTCACGGAGCAACTTTTTGGAAAATATACAAAATACCTGCAAAAGATGAAGGCCAGGGGCCCACCACCTGTCCACGAGGGTGGGGGCGCGCCCCCTACCTCATGGCCCCCCTGGAGCTCCTCCGACTCCAACTCCAACTCTATATATTGTGTTTCGGGGAGAAAAAAATCAAAGAGAAGGATTCATCACATTTTATGATATGGAGCCGCCGCCAAGCCCTAAAACCTCTCGAGAGGGCTGATCTGGAGTCCGTTTGGGGCTCCGGAGAGGGGAATCCGTCGCCATCGTCATCATCAACCATCCTCCATCGCCAATTTCATGATGCTCACCGCCGTGCGTGAGTAATTCCATCATAGGCTTGCTGGACGGTGATGGGTTGGATGAGATCTATCATGTAATCGAGTTAGTTTTGTTAGGGTTTGATCCCTAGTAAACACTATGTTCCGAGATTGATGTTGTTATGACTTTTCTATGCTTAATGCTTGTCACTAGGGCCCGAGTGCCATGATTTCAGATCTGAACCTATTATGTTTTCATCAATATATGAGAGTTCTTGATCCTATCTTGCAAGTCTATAGTCACCTATTATGTGTTATGATCCGTTAACCCCGAAGTGACAATAATCGGGATACTTACCAGTGATGACCGTAGTTTGAGGAGTTCATGTATTCACTATGTGTTAATGCTTTGTTCCGGTACTCTATTAAAAGGAGGCCTTAATATCCCTTAGTTTCCGTAAGGACCCCGCTGCCACGGGAGGGTAGGACAAAAGATGTCATGCAAGTTCTTTTCCATAAGCATGTATGACTATATTCGGAATACATGCCTACATTACATTGATGAACTGGAGCTAGTTCTGTGTCACCCTAGGTTATGACTGTTACATGATGAACCACATCCGGCATAATTCTCCATCACCAATCAATTGCCTACGAGCTTTCCATATATTGTTCTTCGCGTATTTACTTTCCCGTTGCTATTGCTATCATCACTACAAAATACCAAAACAATTACTTTTACTACTGTTACCTTTTGCTACCGTTACCACTACTATCATATTACTTTGCTACTAAATACTTTGCTGCAGATACTAAGTTTCCAGGTGTGGTTGAATTCACAACTCAGCTGCTAAGACTTCAGAATATTCTTTGGCTCCCCTTGTGTCGAATCAATAAATTTGGGTTGAATACTTTACCCTCGAAAACTGTTGCGATCCCCTGTACTGTGGGTTATCACGCACCTACACAAACAAACAAACTCCTCGCAACCAACGCAATAAAGGGGTTGTCAATCCCTTCACGGTCACTTACGAGAGTGAGATCTGATAGATATGATAAGATAATATTTTTGGTATTTTTATGATAAAGGGAAATAAATATGCAAAGTGAAATAGAAGGCAAAATAAATAACTAAGTATTGGAAGATTAATATGATGGAGAATAGACCCGGGGGCCATAGGTTTCACTAGTGGCTTCTCTCGAGAACATAAGTATTACGGTGGGTAAACAAATTACTGTTGAGCAATTGACAGAATTGAGCATAGTTATGAGAATGTATATAGGCATCACGTCCGAGACAAGTAGACCGACTCCTGCCTGCATCTACTACTATTACTCCACACATCGATCGCTATCCAGCATGCATCTAGAGTATTAAGTTCAAAAGAACAGAGTAACGCTTTAAGCAAGATGACATGATGTAGCACTACAAAAAAAAGACACAACCATGACATTTTGGGCCGAACGAATTTTTTTTGTCATACATATGACACTTCTATGACGATAATTGTGACAAAACCCGGTATCATCATAGATGTGGTGGGCTCCTACTTCTATGACAAAAAATCATGACAGAAAATGGGCTTTTCGTCCTGGGCGGGCCGGAGACGCAGCTGCATGACATTCTTTGGGCCGTCCATGATGGAAAAAACTGTGGTAGAAGCGAAGGGGAGGAAATTTTTGGGGAGTTCCCGGTTACGGTGGGAGGTCGGGGGCCGAGCGAAGCGCGTTTCTCTCGTACACGTACGCGCGTGTGCGTGAGGCGTTGGCTCTAACTGAACCCGAGCGAGGCGTTGGGCTCTAACTGAACCCGAGCAATTGCATTGCAGGCTGCGCGGTACTGAACCGGAGCGATTGATCGATGCCTGTTAACTGAACCCGATCGAGCGATTCCTTCGCTACTGCTGCTAACTGAAGCTGATCGATTGGATGAACTGTGAGCGTTGTGGGGGGTGGATGAATAGTGGGCGGTGGTGTTGCCTCTGGATGAACAGGACCCCGTGGTGTGGAGGGCTGGATGAACAGTAGACGGTGGAGGGGTGGTTGAACAGGACCCCGTGGTGTGGAGGGCTGGATGAACAGTAGACGGTGGAGGGGTGCCCGTGGAGGGGTGGTTGAACAGTAGCCAGTGGAGTAGCGCACGGTGGAGGCTGGATGAACAGGAGCCCGTGGAGGCTGGAGGAGGTCGACGGTAGCCCGTGGAGGCTGGAGGAGGTCGACGGTGGAGATGAACAGTATCCCGTGGAGTCCCGTTTTGCGGTACGCCACACCCCTCCCGATGAACAGGACCCCCGTTTCGACCTAGGAGGTCCGTTTCGTCCGTTTTGCGGTACGCCACACCCCTCCCGATCAACAGGACCCCCGTTTCGACCGTAGGAGGTCCGTTTCGTCCGTTTTGCAGTACGCCACACCCCTCCCGATCAATAGGACCCCCGATTCGATCGTAGGAGGACCTTTTCCTCCATTTTGTGGTACGCCACACCCCTCCCGATCAACAAGACCCCGTTTCGAACGTAGGAGATCCGTTTCCTCTGTTTTGCGGTACGCCAGGCCTAGTTTCCATCGCCTGTTCCATCCAAGCCCTCCCAATGAACACGACCATGCATTCCGTTCCGACCCAGCCGGTTGGCTCCATCGCGTTCTGTTGCCTCCCGATGGACACGACGCATTATGTTGCCTCCCCATGAACACGACGCATTCCGTTGCCTCCCCATGAACACGACACATTCCGTAGCCTCCCCATGAACACGACGACGATGTTGTTTCTCTGTTCCGACCCAGCCATGTACACGAGCCCTGGCCGTACGTATGCGCGAGTAGGCGTTCGAGACCCCGCCCATATGTACACATATGTGGCCGTATTTTCTTTCTTGCACCCTGGCCGCTGTACGTACGTGTACATGCTATGTGCGCGCCTCTACTACGACACGTACGTGCCTCTACTACGACACGTGCGCGCCTCTACATCCACCAGTATATATGTACGTACACGTTCGCGACCAGAATGACAACGCTACGTACGCTTCGACCAGGTGGGTCCCGACTGTCAGGCACTTCCTTGCATGCGAAGATATAGCTGGTGGGTCCCAGCAGTCAGGGGGGTGAATCATTTTTTTTTGCCCGGACGCATTTCCTTGCGTGCGAAGATGTAGCTGGTGGGTCCCAGCAGTCAGCGGGAAATGTTTTTTTCATGAAATACGGTGGCCCATCCGGTGGGTCCCCGCTGTCAGGTGGAGGAATCATTATTTTGCGCGTAATAAGGAGGCACTTCCTTGCTGCGGCCATGGACCCAGCTGTCGGCCTCTCCACGTACAGTCCACGTCCGATGGAAGTCGTTCCTTGACCACGTTGACCACGCCGCGCTGAGAGCACCACGGCGGTGGACGATGACGAGGACTAGGAAGGGGACGACTCAGAGCCGGGGAAGACGCAGCAGTGGATGCCCACGTGAAGAGGAGTATGAGGGTTCACTGGTTCGGCTGCGGTGTGAGGCTGCTGTCACCGCAGAATAACAGGGGGTGTGGGTGAGTAGAAGGATGGCCTGGCCAGCGGTGGGAGTAGTGGGGGCGATGAGGCCTCCGCGGCATCACAGCCGGCCATGGGAGGCAGGAGCACGCGGCATGATCGGCGCTAGTTTGGGCGGCTGGAGCAAGAAGACCAGAGGTTGAAGAAGCACTACGGCCGTTGGATGAACATCGTACGGTAACAGGAGCTAGAATCGTTCATATTGACTAAGTTGACAAAGCCTCCCGTCCCCGTCAACTTGGTAGGCCCACAAGTCAGCCTCCCACTATGCTGGGTTCCAGCTGGCAGGGGGAATATTCATTTTTTGTGCGTAATAAGGAGGCACTTCCTTGCGTGCGAAGATAGCTGGTGGGTCCGACATGTCAGCGGGGGGCACGTTATTTCCGCGAAATACAGAGGCCCTTCCGGTGGGTCCCAGATGTCAGGTGGAGGAATCATTATTTTGCGCGTAATAAGGAGGCATTTCCTTGTGTGCGGCCGTGGACCCAGCTGTCAGCCTCTCCACGCACAGTCTACTTCCGATGGTGTCGTTTGTTGACCACGTTGACCACGCCGCGCTGAGCGCATCCAAGGTGGTGGACGAGGGCGAGGCCCCGGACAGCAATGAGCCGGAGATGGGAAGACGCGGGAGTAGAGTCTCAGACGGAGAGGTGTACGAGGGTTAACTGGTTCTAGTGCGGTGTAGTTCGACAGTCGGTGGAGAAGAACAGGAGGTGTGGAGGGGTGGAGGGATGGCCTGGCCAACGGTGGAGTAGCGCTTCATAGAGAAGCATGCTAAGCAGAGCTGCTAGTAGCAGGAGGCCGGAGGTGGTCCCGACGGCGCTGGAGGAAGAAGACGAGAGATTGAAGATGGATGCCGGTCGCACTACACCACAACACGGATGTAACAACATGCAATCTGCCGGAAGAAGTCCCCTAAGAGGGCAGATAAACTGTCGGGACAGCCATTCTCCCGGCAGATAGAACTGCCACGAGAACGGCTGCCGGGAAATAGATCTCCCGGCAGTTACACTGCCAAGAAGCCTCGTTTTCCCGGCAGATAGAAGTATATGCCGGTAATGCAATTCCTGGCAGATAGTCTGCCCTTGTTTTTTACTTACCCTGACACTTTTCCTGATCCTGGTAGTGTATATGTTGCTTTCGATTTCTATTCATACAGGAATTTGGTAGCATTTATATTTCTTTTGATTTCTATTCATACAGGAATTCACTCAAGATTCAACGGCAGTTCTCAAACACATAATGACTAACACTTAGTATTTTGACTTTCGTACATGTGTTCAGTAGCATCCAGCTACATTAGTAAACATTATTTACATGTAAGACAATAATATTTTTTGTTCAAACTAAGCTAAACAAATGGTTTGAGCTATGAATACAAGAAACATCATGTAGACTTCAAGTGCTATCATGTAGACGTCAAGTGCTATCATGTAGAAGGAACATCGTGTAGAGAGTAGCACACAAGATCTTCCAACCAGGATGCCAACCTGAAAGGAGAAGATGGTAGATGTGCTATAAGTTAATAAGCTTGGTAAACTATCTATATTGTAGAACAAAAAATGGAGATTACTTGTTGTTTCTTTTACATCTTCTTATTAAATAAAGCTAGAACATTACAATCAATTAATATGCTGAGAACCAATGAAATAAACTAAATAACCATCATAATTTCCATCTTGTACATGAGCTTGTTGTCTATACTTCGATATCTAGTTAAGCAAAGAACAGCAAACACCTAGACATATAGTTTATTCACATGAGATTCAAAGCTATGAAACTAGGCTGCTAAATAATCATATTATTTGCACAAGGTAGAGGCTCATAAAAGAAGACCTTAATAAAGTAGCAGCATGAACTAGAATGAGCAGAATATCTACACATACCTTTTGACTAGTACAGAATGCGCAAATATCTCAATTCTCCTCCATGCACAAGACTTCGAGTTGTAGTGAACTCGGTTCCTAAAGCTTTGTCTGGAAATAACTAAAATATGCATGAGATAGGATCAGATAATATCAAGGCGTTACTATTCCAAAGCAAGTAGTCATACCATGTTTTAAACTAGATGCGTAGCTAACAGAAAACCTATTTCTGCTAGCAACATTTTCAGCTCAGTGTGTATCTACAACAAGATTCATAATGCGTACAAAACACTTAACAGTGTAATGCCAGGTCAGCCACTTTTTACACATGAAAACAATACTGGACTCTTTGTAGGAATACAAGATAAGGCATCACATATGCACTTCATAAATGGTTATATGGCAGGAGGCCTGCGACTCTGTTTCAAGTACTAGCCAATAACAAAAGACTCAGCTTCAGAAAACACAGGGCATGCAAAAGCTCAGTTCCAGGACATGTAAAAGCTTCCAATAGTTGTATGCATAAAAATGCTAAGCAAATTCAGGGCATGCATACATACACATGCCAAGCAAAATCTCGGCTCATATTTTACTGCAGTTTTATTGGCATGAAGCATATAAGAAACAAAATGCTAAACAAGTTTCAATGTTCATGTATCCAAAAAGCAAAATACTGAATCTAAGACTTAAATACCAAGATTATTACCCCCTCAGCTTGCTTGTGGTTACGTACTGATGTTGCTGCTTTTGCCATGAACTTATAAGTCATTCTCAGCTGCATATAGAAGCAAAGACTTTAAAGCTATCAACCATAATAGTCATTGGTAAATATATAATCATAACTTCATAAGGGCATAAGCTTATGTGCTTGTATGGAGTAGTCGACGCTGCTTGGTGGAGAGGACAAACAAGATGCACACTGATCACAAAACAAACAATCCAAAATATTATTTTAGTGAAAGCATCAAATGAAAATTAGGGAATAGTTTGTAAGAATTACATATAGGAGAAAAGAGCATGGTCGTCAGCTAGCCCCATGACCCAATTCTTTTTTTTAATCTACTTAGGAGCATATCTCCCAATTTTCATTACTGAAAACATCACATATCTCAAGTTCGTCCCCCTCCAGGGGTACCTCAAAACATCAGTAACTAAGCCACACACACCAGCACTACTACCAAACTGGACGCAGAACCTAAACAACGAGCATCCAAACGTTCTAATTATCAGCAACAAAACAATAGTCTTATATTACTCGTGGCCCTGCATGACAAGGTACTGTACTGCCAGGGTCATATTACTTGCATGTGACACTGCGAGTAGGTATTTTCTAAAATCTGAACCACAGGCACATCTTAAGATATTTACCATCTCCGTGAACATAGCTTTGGTTGAATTTGTTCTTAAGCATTAAGCTAAATAAAAACAGTTTTAAGAACAGGGGATCTGGTAATTCAATAAGTCATGATGCCATACAATTTCCAGTAGGGGCGACAGTACAAAACCCAATTGCTCTCATTTTACTCTAGAAAATTAAATTATCAGGCAAATGTTTTTCAATTCAATAATAAAGGTTGCAACACTTGAAGGGATTTCTACTATGATAGACAACTACTGATAATTAAATTCCTGAATCACATGACTGGGAGCAGTGGCAAACTGGCAATAGAAAATTACAGAAGAAAATTCCAGATCAAACCCCATATATCTATTTTCATAAAACTAACACATTCACTAGTTAAAACTATTAAACTCTAGAAGCGTTACTTCACTTTCAGTCTACATGTGCAGAAAAATAGACAGAAAGAAGTTCTCTAGCTATATTTGCAGCACGACCTTGAAACTTAATTTCCGAAAGCTTGCTTGTAGTACACCTACTGGGACTAGTAGACTGCTCGTGCGTTGCTACGGGCTTTTGAAATATTTTGCTGGTGTTATATAAAATTAATGCATATTAAATTTCACATGTAGAGACAATATAGCACAAACACAATTGCATAATAATTGAAGTCCACTTCACTTACAATAATTGATAACAAAAATGCAAATTGATGATGTATACATATAGAAATAATTGAAGTCCACTTCACTTACAATAATTGATAACAAAAATGCAAATTGATGTTGTATACATATAGAGCAATGATCCGATTAAAAATCCATTACAAATTATTAAGATCTACTACTTGATGCGCTTAAGAAATTCTCGCCCAATGGAAAAGATTCTTTAGCTTCATTCGCACCATGTTTTAGAAAATATAATAAAAACTGCTCCTCAATTCATACTCATCCCACACAAGCAAAAAAATGTAGTTAGCACGAGTACTTCACATCCAAGGTCTTCAAACATTTAACAGACAATACGCATCGCGCAAAGCGGCTTAACCGGTTCTTTACTGTTCCACCAGAGCATAAAATGAAAACCAAAATAGCGAGGCACATCCCCGCAATTTCCAAAATTAATATTATATTATATAGTGATGACAAAAATAAATGTTTGTATTCCGAATTTGTTACCCGCCTATGCTCATTGGAATACCATACAGATATAAACATTGTTGTTCAGATATATCGGAATCCCAATCGGCTTGCTTTATTTCGAGTGCTTCTGTATGTATGGTACGGGCTACAATATGTATAAATGAATCAAACAAATGATTAAGTTCAGCCGTGTTTGCTTTATTTCGAGTGCTTCTTTATGTATGATACGAGCTATAGTGCATATAAATAAATCAAATAAACGATTAAGGCCGTTTCCAAGGTTGAAATTCATTTCTCTTACATCCGGGTGTGTTTGAGCATCAAACAAGCCCCTAACGGGCTATCCAAAATCCAACCATCTGGACAGTCCATCCACCCCCAAATCCAGCCCATGGGGGAGACATATGGTTGTCCGTACTATCTGTCATGTTATCTTAAACAGGCGGTCCAAAGTCCCAACAAAAAATTCCACCCCATGACGCACCCTTCCCTTTTCCTGCAGGACCCTCCCTTCCTGCTTGATTTCTTGTTGTAGCAGGACATTTCTCACTGGAGCACTCTCCTTTAAAGGTAGATGACGCCCGCATCACCATCGCAATGACACATCTCTCCTTCGCACCGTACTTCCCCACGGACCGCTAATAAAGAGTCCACCACCAACCGCCCTACTCTCTGCCCTAATCCTCCCTTCCCGTGCTCACGCCGATCCCACCGCCAGCAAGGGGGGCGAGGCATGCGCCTCCCATGACACCCCCGAGCCAAGAAGGAGGATCCGACGTCTCCTGATCCATTGCCATGTTGTAACACGGAAATGAATGTCGTGTATTACGATGAAACAAAAATATGATATAGCTGTTGGCAAGCAACTGATACACCACCGTGTCCATTATTAACTCTTGAAACAACCCCCCAATGCATATACCCTTTCATCCTAACCAAAAAAATGTATGACTTAATGAAAAAATATGAACCGCTCACTCATGCAATTTGCTGCAATGACATCTCTAATTAAATGCACTTTTCCATATTTTCTAAGGTATGGAAATTATTTCGCTCAAACAGCCATAACTGAACATATCAACCCAAATAACCATCACCCACTCTTAAACCTCACTTTTATAATAAAATCCACTAACTCGTGTTCAAATTGAACCAGTAATCGACGCCGCCTTGGCAGGCCATCAACAAAGGACAAGGGCGGAAATGACCTTCCTATCTTAGTGCTAGTACCACCTGCTTATATACTGGACCCACCCTTCATGCCGGGCTCTACCACAATGGCGGCACATAAAATATATCAGAATAATGTACCACCATTTATGTTCTTCAAGCATGGCGGTGTGAGCTTTTCAGTGGAGCCAGACACGGTGATAAGGATACTAACAGCTTAATAGATGGGAAGGAACATAACCTCCAAGAGAGTGAGTAGACAATTCAACCTTGGTAACACACACATTTATTGAGACACTTCCTCTAAGTTGAATGGCTCCTTATCCACCTTCACCATGTAGGAAGGCTCTTCTTCTAGTAAAGTGGGCAGAGATCATGCGGCATGAAAAATTGGAAAACACACATTTGACAGTTCTGATTGCATTCACCAATCTTATCTGACTCTCATGTGGATCTGTGATTGCATTCACCTTATCTTCGACTCTAATGTGGTCTATGTTTTCGGTTTCACTTCCCTTGAGATGGACTCCACCTGTAGCTTACACATTATTCTCCGCTATAAGGTCCACTTTCTATTTAAGGATTTTTTAATAGGAATTTAAATCATCAGCACTTAGAGCTTTGGCATCACAAGATTCATATGGATTTCATTCCTATCAGTTTTGAAAATATAAATCAACAAGGTCAATGATATCACAGTAAAAGAAATGTGTTTGTCTATCCACACTTCATTGCACCCATATTGAAGGATACAACTGAACTGGAAAAATAGTCGTGTGAGGCATAGGCTATCACTAATTAATTACATGCAAACAGAATTGCTGATAATATAATCTTGTTTCAGTGAATCCATATGGACATTTTTTTGTTAGGAAAACACAACTCATAAGATCTAAAAAAGGTTGCTATAGGGAAAGCGTAGAGAACTGGACATTAAGCAATGCAGCATCCTGGTATGCCTTGCCTTTTTTAGAATGACATACCTTGCCTTCATCCATTTCTTACATTGGAATGCCTTGCCTTTGTCCGTTCCCATAATTCTTATCGAGACGGATGTGCCTACGCCCAGTTACTGTTATTGCATTACATCTTCACACCTCTAAAAATGCACAGTTATCCAGTACAAAGGAACAACAAAGAAATTGTAAAACTATTTGCTCTTGCATCAGTGTAGCTCTGCCACAAGATCGGCTGACCTAGATGCAGTGGAGCACATGGTCGGATGAGCTGGACACAGTGGAGCTCGGTGACCAGCACGCAGGAGCTGGACTGCACAATTTCTGTTCATGAGCAATAAAAGAAATTACCCTTCCGACAAACAATTTGGAAAATGTACAACCTTATCAGTTCAACAAGATTTCAGGTGCTAATCAATTCAGATACACACAACAAACGAAACACACTTTTCCTTACTGTTGAGCATTTTGTTACAAATTCTTTAATTGAAACGCTAAGCAAGGTTGACTTTTACTCAATGTAAATCCTAAACAAGAACTAACATTTTTCTTATAACCATCAGAATATCGAAGAACAATTGGTTTAAGGAATATATATCCACAAATTAAAACAGAATCTAAGTTAATGGGTTCAAAACAGGAGGTACACCCAAAAGTAAGTGTAAATGGCCTTCACTTCAAAAACAGGAGGTACATCCAAAAGTAAGTGTAAATGGCTTTCAAACAAGTGCTTGCAAACACAAATATTCATAAAAAATCTTTTTTAGGAAAAAACATATTTAATCTACTAAATACGTGCAATGGTGCAAGGGGAACTTACTTTTTTATTTTCTTCTAAGGCCCTTATTTTCTTCAAATAAGATTCGTTTGGAAAAATTATCAGTGTACTATTTGGAATAGTCAATTTTATATATGAACAAACATCTGTGAGAAGGTCTGCAGAGGCTTCAAACAAAATTGCTGGATGTCTCACCTCCAAACAAACTTGATGGATGTCTCACCTCGAAACATACTTGGCTGATGTCCCACCTGTAACGTAGCTACATCTGTGCGCATCCAAAGTAGGAACATTACGCAAAAGTATGAACATCAACCAAAAACTTGATGCGTTCTAGCTAACAGAACATTGCCTATTTGAATGCTCGGATGATAGCTGAACCGCCTTAATGTCTTCTACTTCAGACCATAGCATACAATTAGTGTTCTACAATTCTACTTCAGACCATAGCATAGATGTCACTTCTACTGCTCCCACGAAATGGCACGAGATGATTGTGCCATTTCTCATTACTGGAATATAAGCTGACTAACTGCTATTGAGTAAGATATATGTAGCACGTAGCAAACACCCTATAATGTACATTCCTTCTTTATATCATCACACTACAAAAATATCAGTGCACAACAAATAGAAATCTATGTAAAATTGGATGGCGTCCACAACTATTCTTGTAACTTAACAATAAAGTATGTGACATATCATGTTATATATTTTCTTCAAGCCCACAGAACATGTTGTATATTGTCCAAAATATTCCGTAGGGATATTTCCTATCTGAAAAGTGCTGAAAAACATCTTTGTTCTGTTGAAATAACTACCAATGACATGAATCAAGAGGTCGTCAAAATTATGAATGAACGTCTCCGAAAATAAAATTTCATCGGATAGTACATCAGAAAATATTGCTTTCAAATATATATTGTGTTCTAGCTAGCATATGAATCTTCATGTTCATTAGGAGGTCACAAATCAGGGGTGAAAATACATTGGATGAGAAAGGATGGTGCACGTTTTTTAAAAGCTAAAAAGATGTCTCACCATGTGTTGGATGCTTCAATGCAGTGCGGAACTTGCACGGGAGAAGAACATTACCGGCGGCTAGCCTCGATCTCGCTCGGCCATGTAGGACAAGTCTGAGCCAATGAACCACGTAAAGAATCAAGACGATGACGTTTCGGCCCAAACCAAAAACAGAGTGGGGGCAAAAGACTCATGGAGAAGATGTTGATACAACAGAAGTACAGAACCTCCATCCACGACTCCCTTTTCTCCCTACTGTTCTCCAGCCTCCTGCACAACAATACGGAGAACAAACACCAGTCAAGACTAACAAACACGGTATATCAGAGTCGTGGACATTGGAGGGGAGGCGGCTAAAGGTATGCACGACTCAAACACGGATCTGCTGAAGCACGGGCGTGGGAGCGACAGGGCGGCGCCGCGATCCACGCCGTTGGAGCCTGGCATAGAGAGCATGTCGGGCACCATGAGGAGCGGCAGTGCCACTAACGCCATTAGCAACGCCACCAGGATCGTCATGGACGGCTTCCCCGCCTCCTGACCCGCCCCGTCATCCTGTTTGCCATGTAGTTTATGAGCTAAAACAGAGCATTTACTAAACTGAGGTAAAAAGCATCGAGCATCATCAGCTATAAAACAAACTACATTTTCCTAATAAATTAAGATGGCACAGGCATGAAATACCCATTGAACCAGTCATGAGAAATCTGAACCTTCGTCGGGTTGCCGTTGTGTAAATAGGAGGCATTTTTGTCTATGTAACCTTGAGAGCACAGCACCGAGCATGAGAAATCTGAACCTTCCTCAAGTTTCCTTTGTGTAAACAGGAAAATTGAAATCCTTTGCCACACATCTGAACCTTCAGAGAAGCTGCTATCAGGGTTACATAGAGGCAACAAAAACTACTCTCAAAATTTCATTGATAGGCACAGATATTGGTCCTGAGAACAAAATAGACAGTCATGTTATTATTTGACAAAAGAATCTGGCATATTTACCTCAATTTAATTAAGCTTCCAACGGAGACTAACAAATTATGTAGCCATCATTCCAAAAGCTTTGCCAGCATCAAAAGTTGGAGCACCCTGCTGAAAGGGATAAGGTAATCTTATCATGTCATTGTAGTAGAAGAAACATAGACGCTCATATTACTAAATAGCAAGGTTGGTGCAAATGGAATAAGCACAGCAATGAAAAACTGCAGCAGTGGTCGAGAATACCTAGCGCGGCAGTCGCCTGAGTACGGTGGCTTGCCATCTGGGCAACCATTCTAAGGATGAAGGCGTTGGGCACAAACTTAAAAATGACTCCATGATAAGATAACATAAACCTGTTGCCTGAGGATGAAGCTATCTTACTTGGATTGCCCTAGCTTCAAGTATCCCTGCAATGCAAGCTCACATAAAACACTCGAAATCTTTTGGTCAAAATCCTAGTTCACAAGTGCTCTGCATATAAAATAAGTGCTACAAACTTTACACAGTGATGTGAGGTTGGGTTGGATGAAGTCAACTGTTTTGGGTAATCCACCTACTATACAGATTCGGTCTTTCCAAATCCTCTATCAAAAACTGCATAATTTTGACTTGGACTCCAAACATAATGTGGAGATCAATCGCAAAAAAAAGGAGAGATACGTCCCATGCTTTCTACAGACTATCTATTTGCACTATTTTGATGTACGGTTTAAAAGTAGCAGTCCAATTTAGTTTCACAGTCCAAAAATTAATCTTTATGTGATTCTATGTACAGTAACCTTGTGTGCGGACTTAGACCATGTTACTGTTTGAATTAAACTATGCGTTCAACATGGAAGTTGTAGATATCTTTAGTGGTGAGTAGAGCTAAAAGTGCATGGATAGACTCACTAAATATTAAAGAGACCAATTAAGCTAGTTTTCCCTAGGTTCTGAAACAGCTACACGCACTCTAACCTTCTGCAGGTTTGGCTCTTGTGCAGATTACATTTAGCTTTTATACTTAAAAAATATTAACAAATCAGTATGTTAACCAATATCATCGTCAAATCATCAATGCCCTGCCTGAAGCTCCTATTGCAGTAGAAAAGGTCTACTGGAAACTGCTACTATCTTTGCTGATTTGAGGACACAACAAGTTACACTGGAAACTGCTACTATCTTTGCTGATTTGATTATCAACGGGATTTCGTGATCATCATCTCGCTGATCAGACCAATACTATGCTAATGCTCTGCTAAATTAACCACTGGCTAAAAGGAGAAAATACAGTTTTTTTAGTCTAACAAACATGAAAATTCTCATAAGCATATACGTGTAACTATGACAAGCTAACATTATTTTTTGTGGCAAAATTGGACCAAGTATTACCTTCAATCATCCAGAAGAGGAACATTTGAATCTCCTTGAAAATTTACAATGGACAACCTGCAGCAAAGTGACGGGGTGAGGGTAATTGGGAGAGAGATGCAGAGTTGGGGCTCGGCCAGAGGAGGTTAGTCTCCATCGGAATGGCAAGAGTGCAGTAAGCAAATCAGGAGGCTTTGGGATGAAGAAAACTCACCCCTTTGCGGTCGGTCGGATGGGGCGGAGCTTGCGCTTGGTGAAGACGCGATCCCCAGCGGCGGCGACGGCGAGGAGGAGGCGGAGATGGCCGACTACAGAGGGCCGAATGGGATGTGCAGCTCGCTCCACCCAGGGAGGAAGGATACCTTCCTGGATCCATCCATCCATGCTTGCAGCTTAGACGACCGGCCATGAGTGGATCTGCAGCCATGGTGGCTGGGGGAGAAGACCGCGGCCGCGGGCGCCCTCGCTCGGGAATGGAGGTGGAGGAGGAGGCATCGGCGGCGGCATAGGGCATGGATCGGCCGCGGCACGGGGATGGATCGGCCGTGGAGGGGGCGTAGGGCTGGATCGGGCGTGCGAAGGTCTGGTTGGCGACGGAGACCGATCTGCTGCTCCATTAGGAGTAAAGACTCGTCGCTGGTATGTGCGGCCGCACGGTTTTTCTATCGCTGGTTAACCGTCGTAGGTTTTTTGTCACAGGTTTTCCTTCGAACGTCTATTGAGGGTCGCACGTGGAATGGTGCGGGTTCGGAACTCAAGAGCAGGTTTTTTCGGTTTGTGGTGGCTTAGTTAGAGGTGGGAGGAGGTACCAAAATAAACCGTGGAAGGTGGGACTAAAAAAAACCTGGAAGCGAGGCTACCAACTGCTCCCTTAGGAGTAGAGATTCACTGATTTATTACGTAGTTGGAGCATCCATTTGCTGCAATGGAAGATCTCTTCACCATAAGCAAAACTTGGGCTATCAGATGACAAAGCTCGTCGTTATCTTCAGAACATAGTGACATACAAATTCAAACACTTTCTGAAGTCGTTCTAGTTACTGCTCAGAAGAAAAAAGGAACAAAAGTTTGCGAAGATTGAAATCTCACCAGCCAAGTGCTCTCGGTGAGCAAGGAGGCGGCGCTGCACCTAGGGGAGGATGTAGAGGAGGTGGAGCTTCTTGGGAGAGGGGCCGTACAGGAAGGTCCGCTGCTCGGGTGAGGGAACCAGGAGGCAGCCCAACTTAGTGCTCGGGTAAGGATGCTCGTGGAGGAGGAGGCCCTGCTCGGGGGATAAAGCTTGAGGAGGAGGAGGCCTGCTCGGGGGAGGAAACCTGTGGAGGAGGTCGCTGTTGTGGTGGGGATGGAGAGCGGTCGGCGGCATTCCTTGGGAGGAAGCAGGCGCTGGGTGCGCGGGGGATGGGGACGAGGCGGTGAAGGGTGCTCGGCGATGACTAGGCGGTCGGCGGCGACTATGTTTGGGGAGGAAGCCGGCGCTGCGGTCGAGTGGTTGGTGGCGGCGGTGGCGGCGGCGGCGGTGGCGTGGTCGGGGTTGAGGGTTAGGTTTTGCAAGATTTGGGGAAGAACTGGTGGGGCTCAAGCCGATGACCAAAGGAACCCTTGTGAATATTTCCATCTCGCGCGCCCTTTGTCCCGCGCGAGCGCGCTTGGCCCAGTTGTTTTTTTAGAAATGGCCCAACTACTTTGGTTACGCATAGCATATACTCCCGGCAGACAACAGGCCGCGGTTTAGTTGGGCCGGCAGATAAGATGACCTGCCAAGTGGACATCGTTGCTGGCAGTTTGGGTGCCCTCTTTGTTAACTTCTCCCGGCAGTTTCTCTGCCTATAAGTACTTCTACCGACAGTTATTCAATTCCCGACAGTTCATTTGCCCTTGGTTGGGTATTTCTCCCGGCAGTTAACTGCCCCTAATTAGGTGTTGTGGTGTAGTGTCGTTGGATGTAAATCCAACGGCTAACATGTCAGAATCATTTTTTGACTAAATTGACAACGACTTGCGTTGGCTTCGACCTATTGGCCCACATTTCAGCCTCCAAAAATGTGGCACGTATTCAACCCATTTTTCAGAATTTACAGTCTTTTTTTTTGTGCGGTAGAATTTACAGTCAACTTGATCTTTTTTTTGAATTACAACCATTAGCTGGACTGCGTGAACAAATAATGTAGCGTACATGCGGCCTATTTATTTTATTTCCTAAAAAATTACAGGCCATTTGCACTTTCTCGAAATACACGATTTTGTTGGGCCGATTCTAATTATAATGTTGGGTTGGGCCAGCAATGTTATCAAAAAATAAAAAAGGGCTAAGCATTTTGTTATAAATATATTTAAATAATAAGTGATATTATTACATTCGTCCTTAAATCTTACCAAGCTTTTTGTACACAATCACTAGGATTTTCGTGCCAAAAAAATCCAGGATTTTATTTGTTAAGAAATTATTTTATAAGTTAATAAGATGTGGGATATTGTCTTCTTACATATGTAAGTATCTATTAAATATATGATGACAACAAAAATAATATATAATAACATATAAAATAATTTAAATATATATAATATAGTTAGAAGGGAAACATAAGTTGGACCTGGCGTTCCTATTCTTATATAGAAAAATAGAATAGACCTCTATGTTTTCTTCAAAAAAATACATAAATTGGGCTGCCAAAAATAAAACCTTGAATGGGAGGTCCATAGGCCGGTCGATACATGACGGCCCTAAGAAAATACAAACAGGCCTATGGACCTCCCATCTGAGGTCGTGGGTTGCGCATGTTAAAAATAAAAGCCTAGACGGGGCAGCCCAAAACCACATCCAACACTTGCCAAAACTTCGTCCCTCGTTTTCTCTGTGTTTCGCACACTTGACATTGTGTGGGCATTTTGACTGAGCATCATATGAAGATGTGCTATGCATGAATGTTGATCAGCATGATGTTAACTGGCCGGTAGTTCCATTTTTGACCATGAATAAAACTTCCAACATGATGTTAACCCCATTTGAAAAGGCCGTGTTAATATAAATGATCTGCCTCTGAAAGTTGCAGTTTCTTATCTGAAACTGAACTTGCAGTTTCTTATCTGAAACTGGAACTTGCAGTTTCTTCTCTGATAATCACATTGTCTGCACTTTTATACTCCTATGAAACTACATTTTTTAAGTGCTAAAAATAGATCTCTAGAATTCATAAAATACTTCATATGCTCAATACTGCAAATCTGAAATTCAAAAGACATTCATATCTGAAAGTACTCTCAAAATACACAACACAAAACACAATTCACAACCTGCAAATGCTGACAACCCTAAGCTCCTCCTAACAATTCACAACCTGCCCGACTATTGGGCTGGGGGGGCAGCCCCCTCCTATTCCTCGGCGGCAGATAGCCGCCCCGTGAGATGATGTGAACGGCGAGGGAGACGATGGCGGGGAAGCGTCGTCGGGCCAACTGCTTTTCTCCTCTTGCAGTTGGGTTCGGTCGATGAAGACTCCACCGGCTCACTCTGGCAGGACACCCTCACAAACGGCACCGATGCTCGATCCTTCAATCTCTGGTGGATGCTCCATCTGGGATCGATACTCCCACCACCGCTCCCTCACGATCGGATTCGGTGAATCTGTTTGCTCCATGGCCTGCTCTATGTACTCCGGCACGACTCCCTCCGGGAGTATCGCCACCTTTTCGCTCTGTTGCAGATATTTGGCCATGGATGTCGTCGTCGCCGCTAGTTGGTCCTTGTTGTCAAACCAAGACTGTATCTCCAACATTCTAGCTAGCTTCACAGGGTTGCCATCTGCGATCCTCACGTATCAGTCGTACTCCTCCATCGATCTACTTCTCCATAGCACCTTCACTCGCCGGCGGTGGTTTTTGAATGGAAGAGGAGAGGAGCAGTGCTGGTTTTGGATTAGAACGGGAGAGGAGCGACGCTGGTTTTGGACTGGAACAGGAGAGGAGGGGCGGTGGTTTTGAAATGGAAGAGGAGAGGAGCGGCGCTGCATTTAGATTGGAACAGGAGAGGAGCGACGGTGGTTTAAGAGGAGAAGAGCGGCGCTGGTCTTGGAAGTATTTTTTGTTGTTTTGCTTATTTTGGGTCAAAGTTTGACCATGTATTATATTTGACAAGCAAAATGTGAATGCATGTCACCAAAAATTGTATCGTTTGATTCGTATCTGAATGTACTTTCAAATTATATTATTTTTGCAACGTATAACATATATTTTATGTGCGAAAATCATGGTCAATTATGACCCAGAATAAAAGGGAGACTAGTTAATGTGGGGTCGCTTTCTTGATTGAAGGGTAAATTGATTTTGATTTTGATCCAGTCACAGCGCGTCGGCCCTCTCGTCCAATCCTAAATCGCTGCTGCACGCTCCTCTCCCTCTTCTCCATTGCAAAATCACCTCCTCTCCTCTCCATCATCTCCATTCCAAAACCACCGTCTCGCCTCTCCCTCTTCTGATCTTCTCCATTTCAAAACCACCTCCTCATGCACGTGGCCCGGAGGCGCAGTTGTCGTCATTTTGATCTGAAGTGTCGGATTATAACATATAACACAAAAAATGCCACATGACAAGAAATCATAACATCACCGCCCAAAGGAGACAACATGAATCCCGACGTACAAACTAGACAAGGAACAAAGCTCAAATTAAAGATAAACTCGTAGAAAAGGGGTCCGTCGATAGATGTCCTAATTAACATAGCCGGCTTGACCTAGATGGCAGCCGAGTAGTCACTGTTCGTGCATGTGCCCCCAATGACTAGCCCAACTCAGTTGTTGCTGTTTAACCCTCGCTGTGATCCGAAGCACATGACACCTAATTTTGCGAGATGACAAGAAACCTTTTTTAGATTTCTCACCACAACTACAGCCATGTACAACACAGCCTGCACAATATGTAGACGATAGCCAATCCAGGTGTGTCTGCTGGAGTCTGGTCACATGCATGGACAAACTGATCTTCCGTGTCTCGCAGGGATCGTCCAGGCACCAACATAGTACAACACTTCTCTAGTACTATCGCTCGTCTCCCTCTTAAGTCACCCGACTTGCGGGGCCGGGGAGTGTGCCTATGGTCGGTTCTCAATTGCCATCCCACATGTGTGTGCAAATGCAATATGACGCACGTTCCATTCAGAGAGCAGCGTGCCAGACCGACCGACCATCTGGGGTGCGACGCGAACGCGACGGGCGTGCTGTATACTCCGTACATGTGTACCGCCGTTTTCTAGACGCTTTGCTCCATGGCGCGGGCGCAATCCATGGATACAAAATTAGTATACTATATACTATTTAAAAGTCGAGGGTGGGGCTTTTCCTGCGCGGTAGGCGGCGGGGCAGTTCCTCCTAGTCGGTTCGACAAAGACACGAGAAGACGACGGAGTAGGCTGCTGCAAACGTAGGGCTGTGTGATTTGACAGCGAGTTACTGCTGGACAGGTGGGGCCCCGTGATCATGGGAGAATGGAAAGCCACTACCCTGCCATTCGCACGCTGGCAGTTCACTCCTACTCGTCCCCGCACGTCCTTCAATACTATGGCGGTTCGCTCCTAGTCGTCCCGTCCATTCACATTACGGCAGTTCCACTAATCCTAACCATCCTCACAAATCCATGGCATCCCAAATCTCCACGATCGGCGGTGAGTACAAGGTTAGAACCATCACCGGCGATGAGTTCGATGTCATCTACACCCGTTCTTCCGCGACGGTGAAAGGATGGCTTTCTCTCTTCAGACGCATGTTCGAAGACTCAGATGATGAGTGGGTCGCTGGGCTAGATGTTGAGTACACCACAGTCCTGGGACGAGAGAAGGATCTAAAGGACGAAGAGAGGAAGAAGCCCGCCGTGATCCAGGTTTGCATGCATGACTTATGCTTGGTCTACCACATATGCCATGCCGATGTTGAATGCCAGGATTTTAAGGACTTCCTCCAGAGAAACCTAGTCAAATTCGTTACTGTAGACTTTGGTAATGACAAAGAAGTCCTGCGTCAGATAGGCCTCGTTGTAGGCAACACCTTCGACCTCCAGAAGAATCGGCTGGTGTCCTCTCGTCAGCCTTCAATGCTGACCCTGGCAGGAGCCATGGTTCATCCTTCGTACGGTAAACTGGAGAAACCTCCATACACGTTTCATCGTCATGCATGGCAGCGGAATGTAGTAGATATAGACCACATCCACTACGCTGCAATGGATGGCTACCTTTGCTTCAATATCTACAAGGGTTGGATGAGGAGCAACAGCCAAGTGTGCGGTTCAAGCAAAGAAGTATCGGCCAAGAGGAAGAGGGACAAGGACGAAGTCGAGGACGTGGACGAGGACTCCGAGTAAGGTGGCAGTGTCATTGCTCATGGTGGTTCTAATGCAGTGTCTACCGGAATAGTTGCAAAGTTTAATTTCAGGTGTGCTTAATTTAATTTGAGGGGTGTGTTGTGCTGAGCCCCCAGCAGAACTATGTTATGTTTCTTCCCGTTACTTTAACTCTTTAGTACGTACATACTAGTATTTCTTACATTTCATCTTTTAGTTGGTATAGTACTACCACTCGTTTCTTCACATTATATACATACAATATATATGGCCAACATCATATAGCCAGTAGTTTAGTTATCAAAGAATTTCAGGGTGCTTAGTTTTGTCAAAGAATTTCAGGATGCTTAGAGGGTGCTTGGATCCTGTAACATCCCAAATTTTCAATTTGGAATGTTATACATAGATCATTCATGCATATCATATTTTATTACATTTTCGTTCCGCAATCCTCAAAAATCCTAAGCAACTCAAGGAACCTCGGAGAGAGTTGGGGATTTCCCGGTTTTCATATTTGATTTTTATCAAATAATGAAACGAGGATTTTTGATTTTGATTATTTTTCTCTCCGAAAAATATTTCATAATAAAATATATGAGAGGATATAATATGACTTCTCCAAAATAATTGAAATATTGGAGGAAAAATATTAAAATCAAATATTGGATTTTATTTGGATTTTATTTGCATTAGAAAAAATGCACGTTTTCAAAACTGCATTTTAGGGCCAAGAAAATGTTCATCTTGTTCTAAATAATTTATTTAGACGGTGAAAATTTGTTTTGGCGTTTTTAGATTTTTATTTTATTTTCTAGGATTTATTTTCTGTTCGGCGGAATTTTATATAAAAAAACCGTGCCTAGGCCGACTGGGCCGAAGCCCAGCCGCCGGCCCAACTCCCGCCGCCGCCGTCTTCCGCGCGGAGCCGCGCTCGCCGCCGCAGCCGACTCGGACCGGAGTCCGAGCCGGACTCCTCCTCCCCGCCGCCTTGCCCCCTCCTCCAAGCCGCCCCGCCCCGCCCCTTTATAAGCCGCCCCAACCCCC
>NC_041384.1:448717452-448731141 GCF_002162155.2 Triticum dicoccoides
GCCGCCGCCTCCCGCGCCAAGCCGCCGCCGCCGCTTCGCCGCGCCGTGCTGCAAGCCCGCCGCCCCACCGCCGAGCCTCGCCGGAGAGGTAACGCGCCGTTCCGCCGCCGCCTGTTTTTATAGAAAACCGATTTGGTTTTTTTAAGAAAACCCTAGTTCGTTTTTTTAGATCGGTTCACCGGTTTTTTTCGGTTCCTCTATTTAGCGGACGTTCGTCACGTTCGTTTCTACGAACGGTTTTCGCTCGTTAGTTACAGATAACGAATGCTCGTTCGTTAGCCTATTCATCAGTTTTCTTTTATCATATTTTTCCGCGGTTATTCTCGATTGCGATTTCTGATCTGATTTTCTTTTCTGTTTATCTTTTCGCTCGTTAGTCGGAATCAGGCGATTCAAGCGCCTAGATCTTCGTCTCGAGACCCTCTTTCCACTTAACCAACTTGAACAAGATTTTGGTACTGTAAAATTTGACCCTAGTTCAGATTAGTAAACAGATCTTGTTTCTTTCGCCGTTTGAGTTTCGTTGCTCCGTTTGGTTTGATTATTCTTGCAAACCGGAGTTCTTAAGTTGATCTTTCCAGTTAGATCTTCTTATTTGAGTTTTACCCGTGCTTCTTTGATTGTTGCTTATGTATGCTATTGTTTGCTCGCGATAGAATTTTCGGAGTGCGAAGCGTGTTATTTGGAGTTTCTAGGTTTTGCGGATCGTCAGCAAGGCAAGTAACACTTTGATCATATCCCTTACCACCCAGTTTTTATGCATTAGTTCCAATCCTCAAACATTGCGTGGTTAGGATGTCATTAACATGTGGGTTGGGAATTAGTTGATGAGGTAGAACCTATTACCCTGTTGCATTCAAACCCTTGGGAGTTACTCTTACGCGTTGCTTATATTGTTATGCTATGCTCGTAGACGTGGTTTGAGTGAGTGAAATCCATGACAGATGTGAGATTGTTAATTAATGGTTCAACTTAAGGTGGAAACTTAAATATACATCTGGGTGGATTGAGGCACCTGGAGTACCCAGTGTTGCCTGTATTTTTGGAAATCCCAGAGTACCCATGTGATCTTTCTATGGACCGCCACCCAGGCTCAAAGGGAACTGAGATTATTCATGCTAGAAACTTCCGTGTGCGGCCACAAGCTATTATGGGCTCTAGCATAGTTGAGTAAGTTACGTGAAGCTCTTGAAGAGGTAGATCAGCAGGTAGTGGGTTTGTAGGTTTGGTATGGTCTACCCGGAGTAGAGATTTAATGTTTCCGAAAGACTATGTCTCGGTCATCCGTTTCTCAAACATCATGCAGTGCAATAAATCTAACGGAGGCGATCGAGTCTTGTGGGAAAGAGTGCGCAAACCTTTGCAGAGTGTATAAACTAATCATGGTTAGCCGTGTCCCCGGTTATGGACAATCTTGAGTATCTAGTACTTGGAGTATCTTAAGTATCTCATCACTCTTAATTAATATTGTTGGGTTGTTAATCACTTTAATTGGGATTGAGTTGGAGGAACCTTCTCAATGATGTTTAAACTACCATGATAGTAAATTTAAAATCTATTCCTTTGTTGTAGGGAAAAATTGGCTTTTCGCAAAACTATAACCGTAGAGCTTTCCACCAGCCAAATATGCATGTAGTGATAGCATTATTCTGTTCTTGCTCTACTATGTTACTTTGCCAGTATATTCCATGTGTTGGCCCGTTTTCGGGATGCAACGTATTATGTTGCAGACTTTTCAGACGAGGAGTAAGGTTCGTTAGGTCGTTGTCGTGCAACTCAGCCATGCCATTGGAGTTGATGGACTCACTTTATCTTCCAAGCCTTCCGCTGTTATCGTGTTAGATGGCCTTAAGCCATATTATTGTAATAAGTTCTCATTTGAGACTTTCGATGTAATAAGTGTGTGATTGCTACTCTGTTATAAATCCTTCGAGTACTGTGTGTGTTAGCATTACCGATCCAGGGGTGACACTGAAGCACAGAGACTTGACCGTTTGAGGTCGGGTTGCTACAGATCCAGGGGACTTATTTTAGTTTGACTAAAAATAGTCTCTTTAAGAGGCTAAAGTTCCAAGCACCCCTAACTAAAGAGGGGCTAAAACTAGTCTTGAGACTAAAAAAATTTAGTCAGGGGTACCCCTACTAAAATGTGGATTAGTCCTCTCTCTACTCATTTAACTCCTCTCCTTTAACACAGGCGAGTTCTGGATTGGAGGGTTTGGAGGATAATAAATGCTCATTAACTTGATTTTATCCTTTTTAGTATTTAGATCCAAGCATGGGTGAGGCTAGCATGTTTTAGTCCCACTACTTTTAGTCATGGGACTAAAACGTATCCAAGCACCCTCTTAGTTTTATTTGAGGGGTGGGTTGTGCTAGACATCATTATTGTGACTAGCCTTTTTAATAGTACTATATGCATAATTTGGCGACGAGCGCTCTCTATATGTACCACCTTTTTTAATTTCAAGTTTTTCTCCATGGCGCAATCCATCGATACTACTGTTGTACAAAAGTATACATTTTTTAAAAGTCTAGAGGGCGTGGCAGTCTAGCTTGGTCAGTTTCACGAGAGGCAAGGGCCTTTGTGATTTGATGGCTCATTACTGCTGGAAGACGGGGCCTTGTGATTTGACTGCTCGTATAAATGCGCCGACGACTTGATCGAGGAGGAGCAAAGAACCGTGCGGTATACTCAAGTTTTCCACTGGAGTAGTACTACGATGGAGGAGCACGAAACACGGCAGCCCAGTGCCATATGGCGATAAAAAATGATCTAATTTGCTAGTTGCTACCTCTTGAGCACTGCGTTGGATTTCCCCGAAGAGGAGAGGATGATGCAGCAAAGTAGCGTAAGTATTTCCCTCAGTTTTTGAGAACCAAGGTATCAATCCATTAGGAGGCTACGCGCGAGTCCCTCGTACCTACACAAAAATAATAGCTCAACGCAACCAACACGCTTAGGGGTTGTCAATCCCTTCATGGTCACTTACGAAAGTGAGATCTGATAGAGATGATAAATAATATTTTTGGTATTATTGGTATAGAGATGCAAAGTAATAAGTAAAAGCAAAGTAAAAAAGAAAAGCAATAATAAAGTGATGAAGATTGATATGATGAGAAAGAGACCCGGGGGGCATAGGTTTCACTAGTGGCTTCTCTCAAGAGCATAAGTATTCTACGGTGGGTGAACAAATTACTGTTGAGCAATTGACAAATTGAGCATAGTTATGAGAATATCTAGGTCTGATCATGTATATAGGCATCATGTCCAAGACAAGTAGACCGACTCCTGCCTGCATCTACTACTATTACTCCACTCATCGACCGCTATCCAGCATGCATCTAGAGTATTAAGTTAAAAATAGAGTAACGCCTTAAGCAAGATGACATGATGTAGAGGGATAGTTTCATGCAATATGATAAAAAAACCATCTTGTTATCCTCGATGGCAACAATACAATACGTGCCTTGCTGCCCCTTCTGTCACTGGGAAAGGACACCGCAAGATCGAACCCAAAGCTAAGCACTTCTCCCATGGCAAGAAAAACCAATCTAGTAGGCCAAACCAAACTGATAATTCGAAGAGACTTGCAAAGATAACCAATCATACATAAAAGAATTCAGAGAAGATTCAAATATTATTCATAGATAGACTTGATCATAAACCCATAATTCATCGGTCTCAACAAACACACCGCAAAAAGAATATTACATCGAATAGATCTCCATAAGAGAGGGGGAGAACATTGTATTGAGATCCAAAAAGAGAGAAGAAGCCATCTAGCTACTAACTATGGACCCGTAGGTCTGAAATAAACTACTCACACTTCATCGGAGGGTCTTGGATGATGATGTAGAAGCCCTCCATGATCGATGCCCCCTCCGGCAGAGCTCCGAAACAGGCCCCAAGATGGGATCTCGTGGATACAGAAAGTTGCGGCGGTGGAATTAGGTTTTTGGCTCCGTCCCCGATCGTTTGGGGGTACGTAGGTGTAACACCCGGATGTAATTTACCTTATTTGTACTCCAACTCTTGCCGTTTCCGGCCCTAAGTTACATTATTTCCTCATTGTCGGGTTTTTGTCTCCGTGTGTTTTGTCTTTGTCATGCATCTCATATCATGTCATCATGTGCTTTGCATTTGCATACGTGTTCCTCGCAAGCATCCGAGCTTTTTCCCCGTTGTCAGTTTTGCATTCCAGCGCTCCTATGTCCTCCAGTGTCCCTTTCTACCTCTTTTCGTGTGCGGGTGTTAAACGTTTTCGGATTGGACCGAGACTTGCCATGCGGCCTTGGTTTACTACTGGTAGACCGCCTGTCAAGTTTCGTACCATTTGGACTTCGTTTGATACTCCAACGGTTAACCGAGGGACCGAAAAGGCCTCGTGTGTGTTGCAGCCCAACACCCTTCCAAACTGGCCCAAAACCCACCTAAACCCTCTCCATCATCTAGAGCGTTCGATCACGATCACGTGGCCGCAAACCGCACCTCTTTTGGAGCTTCCTAGCTCCTCCTACCTCTATAAATAGACCCTTCCATTTCATTTCCGGATCCCTACACCCCTAACCCTAAAAATCAGCTCCACCTCGCCGCCGGACGCGTCCGCCCGCTCTGACGGGCCAACCAGGTCACGCCACGTGGCGCCTCACCGCCCCCGCGCTGCTGGCCCGGGCAAGCCCATCCCGGCCCCCGAGGCCCGTAACCGCTCTGCCGCCCCGCGCCACTTCCTCCTGCCGCGCGTCGCCCGCCCTTGCCGCTCCGCCACCGCGCCGGCTCGTCGTCCCGTTCGCTTCGGCCGTCGTCCGCCTTCGCCACCCGGCGCCCTGCAGCTGCCTCGTCGCCGACCCGACGCGCTCCGGCGACCGTGCTGCCCCGGCAGGTCCTTCCTCCCCTCTCCGGCGTCCTCCTCCGGCCGGCCCAAGCTCTGGCCGCCGCGCTGCTCTTCCTACTCCGGCCAGTCATCCTCGGGCCGCGTGCATCTACTACAGTACCACCCGCGCCGGATCCAGATCTGAGACGATCTCGGGGTTGACTTTTTCATCCCTAACCCTAGCATTTTTGCTATCTTTGACATGCCATAACTCTGCATCCGTAGCTCCGATTCGTGCGTGTAGCATATCAAAATGTTCGTCTCGACGAGTACATCATTTCATCTCATTGTATCATTTTCATTTGAGCTCATCTTGATGCCCGAAATGCTGTTGGAAGAGGGCTATGTGAGGAATATTTCAGATCTGTTTCAGCAAATGCATTTTGTCCTTTTTGCCATGATTAATGTGTGCATGCTATGATCCTGAGCTCTACATGTGTTTTGTAGAATACCATGCCATCTTTACATAGGTGTATGCCATGTATTTTTGTGACCTTTGTGGTGACTAGCACAAGCATGCAAAGTAGCTTACTCACTGATGCTGATTTCAGGGACTTAGAATTTCACCAAGTCCTTGCCATGTCATTATTTTTATGCCATATGTTCATGTTGTTTCCTAGTGATCCGTGCCTCTTTTGAGCATGAGCAGTAAGGATGTTTTGTAGATAATGTTGTGCTATATCCATACATGTCTTTGTTTGAAATTATGGAGCACCCTAGCTTGAGTCAATCGAGCTCCACTTTTGCTATAAAATGTTCCTGGCAGATTGTTAACATGTTTAGCGATTTTGCCGAGCTTGTTGTTGTTGATCCGTGCATGCTATGTTGTTGTTCTTGCCATGTCTAGCTTCTATTCTATGTCTATTTGCTGGGTGTATGCTTAGTTTGTCATTCAACGCCTCGTAGTGAGTGCATCGAGCTCGTAAGCATGCCTACTTGTTAATCTGTTTTGCATGCTCCAGTTTTTCACTAAGTCTGAATCTGTTTATGTTTTTGCTATGTTCACATGTTTGCAATTGTATTTTCTGATCCCTTTTGGCTCATGGTCACTAAGGGACTTTTGTTATATGCTTTGAGTATCTTCATTCCATGCCTTGCTTTGCCATGATATATTCCTGTAGCATATAATTATCATGCTCTAAACATTGCTTCCTGATGATAAATTCCTGACATGCTGTTAATTTCACTAAGTCGGAAACCTGTTATCTTTTGCACTTTTGTCATGCTTGTTTGAACCTATTAATGAGTGAATTAGCCGTAGCTCAGTGTTCATCTTTTGTCAAGCATCATGAGTGAATCTTTGCCATGTATTTTGTTGCCATGTTTGAGTGATGTAGCATATTTATCTTAATTCATTTAGATGGTCACTTGCTGATTATCATAGACCGGTGCCATATTTGTTTTGCTTGCCATTTCCAAACCGTGCATCCGATTCTGGTGATTTTTGTATCGATTTCAACCGAAATCAACTCCTATTTCCAGTGGCACTCTTGGATTTCCAATTTGAGGCCAGGTTCAATCATTCCTTTCCAAATCTAGCATATGCATCACATATCGCATCCCGCATATCATACCATGTTTGCATCATGTTGATTGAGCATTGCATGTGGTTGATTGTGTTCCTTTTGCTTGTTGTTCTTGCTTGGGTAGATCTGGGAGACGACTACGTGAACAAGGAGCCCGTTGAGTATGCTTACGAGGATCAAGCCAACTCTGAGAACTTTGCAGGCAAGATGACCATACCCTCGAAATCACTTCTATCTTTGCTTGCTAGATGCTTGCTCTTTTGCTATTCCTATGCTACGATACCTACCACTTTCTTATCATGCCTCCCATATTGCCATGTCAAACCTCTAACCCACCATGTCCTAGCAAACCGTTGTTTGGCTATGTTACCGCTTTGCTCAGCCCCTCTTATAGCGTTGCTAGTTGCAGGTGAAGATTGGAAATCGTTCCTTGTTGGAACTTGTTTATTGTTGGGATATCACCATATTATCTTGTTTATATTAATGCACCTATATACTTGGTAAAGGGTGGAAGGCTCGGCCTTATGCCTAGTGTTTTGTTCCACTCTTGCCGCCCTAGTTTCCTTCATATCGGTGTTATATTCCCGGATTTTGCGTTCCTTACACGGTTGGGTTATAATGGGAACCCCTTGACAGTTCGCCTTGAATAAAACTCCTCCAGCAATGCCCAACCTTGGTTTTACCATTCGCCACCTAGCCTCTTTTTCCCTTGGGTTTCCGGAGCCCAAGGGTCATCTTTATTTAAACCCTCCCCGGGCCAGTGCTCCTCTAAGTGTTGGTCCGAACTGGGCAGCCTGCAGGGCCACCTCGGGGAAACTCGAGGGTTGGTTTTACTCGTAGCTTGACCTATCTGAGTGTGCCCTGAGAACGAGATATGTGCAGCTCCTATCGGGATTTGTCAGCACATTTGGGCGGTGTTGCTGGACTTGTTTTACCATTGTCGAGGATGTCTTGTAACCGGGATGTCGAGTCTGATCGGATTGTCTTGGGAGAAGGAATATCCTTCGTGGACCGTGAGAGCTTGTGATGGGCTAAGTTGGGACTCCCCTGCAGGGATTTGAACTTTCGAAAGTCGTGCCCGCGGTTATGGGCAGATGGGAATTTGTTAATGTCCGGTTGTAGAAAACCTGAAACTTAACTTAATTAAAATGCACCAACCGCGTGTGTTACCGTGATGGTCTCTTCTCGGCGGAGTCCAGGAAGTGAACACGGTGTTGGAGTAATGTTTGACATAGGTTGTTCTAGGATCACTTCTTGATCATAGTTGTTCGACCATGCTTTTGCCTTCTCTTCTCGCTCTCATTTGCGTATGTTAGCCACCATATATGCTAGTCACTTGCTGCAGCTCCACATCATACCTTTACCTTACCTATAAGCTTAAATAGTCTTGATCGCGAGGGTGTGAAATTGCTGAGTCCCCGTGACTCACAGATTACTTCCAAAACCAAATGTAGGGACCGATGATACCGCTCCAGATGATGCGACCGAGCTCAAGTGGGAGTTCGATGAAGACTCTCGTCGTTACTACATGTCTTTCCCAGATGATCAGTAGTGGTGCCCAGTTGGGGCGATCGGGGACTATGTTGCATTTGGGGTTTATCTTCATTTTGGTTCCGTAATCGGACCTTGAGTGTATTTGGATGATGTAATGACTTATTTATGTATTTGTGTGACATGGCAAGTGTAATCCAACTATGTACCTTTCCCCTTTATTTATTTACATGGGTTGTTGTGAAGATTACCTCACTTGCGACATTGCTTTCAATGCGGTTATGCCTCTAAGTCGTGCTTTGACACGTAGGAGATATAGCCGCATCGAGGGTGTTACAGTAGGTATATATAGGAGAAAGAAGTACGTCGGTGGAGTTTCGAGGGGCCCACGAGGCAGGGGGCGCGCGCCCTCCACCCTAGTGGCCGCCTCGTGGCTTTCTTGACGGAGGGTCCAAGTCTCCTGGATCTTATCTGATGAGAAAATCACGTTTCCAAAGGTTTGATTCCATTTGGACTCCGTCTGATATTCTGTTTCTCTGAAACACTGAAATAGGCAAAAAAAACAGCAATTCTAGGCTAGGCCTCCGGTTAATAGGTTAGTCCCAAAAATAATATAAAAGTGGAAAATAAAGCCCAATATAGTCCAAAACAGTAGATAATATAGCATGGAGCAATCAAAAATTATAGATACGTTGGAGACGTATCAAGCATCCCCAAGCTTAATTCCTGCTCATCCTCGAGTAGGTAAATGATAAAAAGAGAATTTTTGATGCAGAGTGCTACTTGGCATAATTTTAATGTAATTCTTCTTAATTGTGGTATGAATATTCAGATCCGAAATATTCAAGACAAAAGTTCATATTGACATAAAAATGATAATACTTCAAGCATACTAACTAAGCAATTATGTCTTCTCAAAATAACATGGCCAAAGAAAGTTCATCCCTACAAAATCATATAGTTTAGTCATGTTTCATTTTCGTCACACAAGAATGCTCTCATCATGCACAACCCCGATGACAAGCCAAGCAATTGTTTCATACTTTAGTAATCTCAAACCTATAAACTTTCACGCAATATATGAGTGCGAGCCATGGACATAGCACTATGGGTGGAATAGAATATAATGAGGGGGGTTATGTGGAGAAGACAAAAAAGGAGAAAGTCTCACATCAACGAGGCTAATCAATGGGTTATGAAGATGCCCACCGATTGATGTTAATGCAAGGAGTAGGGATTGCCATGCAACGGATGCACTAGAGCTATAAATGTATGAAAACTCAACAAAAGAAACTAGTGGGTGTGCATCCAACTTGCTTGCTCACGAAGACCTAGGGCACTTGAGGAGGCCCATTGTTGGAATATACAAGCCAAGTTCTATAATGAAAAATTCCCACTAGTATATGAAAGTGATAACATGAGAGACTCTCTACTATGAAGATCATGGTGCTACTTTGAAGCACACGTGTGGTAAAAGGATAGTAACATTGTCCCTTCTCTCTTTTTCTTTCATTTTTTTGGTCCTTTTCTTTTTTTATGGCCTTTCTCTTTTTTTTGGGGGGGGGGGCTTCTCTTTTTTATGGCCTTTTTTTTATTCCTCACTTGGGACAATGCTCTAATAATGATCATCATAACACTTCTATTTATTTACAACTCAATGATTACAACTCGATACTAGAACAAAGATGACTCTATATGAATGCCTCCGGCGGTGTACCGGGATATGCAATGAACCAAGAGTGACATGTATGAAAGAATTATGAACGGTGGCTTTGCCACAAATACTATGTCAACTACATGATCATGCTAAGCAATATGACAATGATGAATGTGTCATGATGAACGGAATGATGGAAAGTTGCATGGCAATATATCTCGGAATGGCTATGGAAATGCCATAATAGGTAGGTATGGTGGTTGTCTTGAGGAAGATATAAGGAGGTTTATGTGTGAAAGAGTGTATCATATCACGGGGTTTGGATGCACTGGTGAAGTTTGAACCAACTCTCAATGTGAGAAAGGGCAATGCACGGTACCGAAGAGGCTAGCAAGGATGGAAGGGTGAGAGTGCATATAATCCATGGACTTAACATTAGTCATAAAGAACTCACATACTTATTGCAAAAATCTACAAGTCATCAAAAACCTCGACACTACGCGCATGCTCCTAGGGGGATTGATTGGTAGGAAAAGACCATCGCTCGTCCCTGACCGCCACTCATAAGGAGGACAATCAAATAACACCTCATGTTTCAAATTTGTTGCATAACGTTTACCATACGTGCATGCTACGGGACTTGCAAACTTCAACACAAGTATTTCTCAATTTCACAACTACTCAACTAGCATGACTTTTATATTATTACCTCCATATCTTAAAACAATCATCAAGCATCAAAGTTTTCTTAGTATTCAACACACTCATAAGAAAGTTTTATTATTAATCTTGCATACCAAGCATATTAGGATTTTAAGCAAATTACCATGCTATTAAGACTCTCAAAATAATCTAAGTGAAGCATGAGAGAGCAATAGTTTCTATAAAACAAATCCACCACCGTGCTCTAAAAGATATAAGTGAAGCACTAGAGCAAAACTATAAAGCTCAAAAGATATAAGTGAAGCACATAGAGCAAAACTATAAAGCTCAAAAGATATAAGTGAAGCACATAGAGTATTCTATCAAATTCCAAATCATGTATGGCTATCTCAAAAGGTGTGTACAGCAAGGATGATTGTGGTAGACTAACAAGCAAAGACTCAAATCATAAAAGACGCTCCAAGCAAAACACATATCATGTGGTGAATAAAAATATAGCTCCAAGTAAAGTTACCGATAGAAGTAGACGAAAGAGGGGATGCCTTCTGGGGCATCCCCAAGCTTTGGCTTTTAGGTGTCCTTAGATTATCTTGGGGGTGCCATGGGCATCCCAAAGCTTAGGATCTTGCCACTCCTTGTTCCATAATCCATCAAATCTTTACCCAAAACTTGAAAACTTCACAACACAAAACTTAAAGTAGAAAATCTCGTGAGCTCCGTTAGCGAAAGAAAACAAAAGACCACTTCAAGGTACTGTAATGAACTCATTATTTATTTATATTGGTGTTAAACCTACTTTATTCCAACTTCTCTATGGATTATAAACTATTTTACTAGCCATAGATTCATCAAAATAAGCAAACAACACACGAAAAATAGAATCTGTCAAAAACAGAACAGTCTATAGTAATCTGTAGCTAGCGCAAGATATGGAACCCAAAAAATTCTAAAATAAATTTCTGGATGAGGAATTTATCTATTAATCATCTGCAAAAAGAATTAATTAAATATCACTTTCCAAATAAAAATGACAGCAGTTCTCGTGAGCACTAAAGTTTCTGTTTTTTACAGCAAGTTCAACAAGACTTTCCCCAAGTCTTCCCAACGGTTCTACTTGGCACAAACACTAATTAAACACAAAAAACACAACCAAAGCAGAGGCTAGATAATTTATTTATTACTAAACAGGATAAAAAAGCAAGGAATAAAAATAAAATTGGGTTGCCTCCCAACAAGCGCTATCGTTTAATGCCCCTAGCTAGGCATAACAAGCAAGAATAGATCTAGGTATTGCCATCTTTGGTAGGCAATCCATAAGTGGATCTCATGATAGATTCATATGGTAATTTTATTTTCTTTCTAGGGAAGTGTTACATGCCCTTTTTTAATGGAAAATTGAAATCTAATATTCCCTTCCTTCATATCAATAATTGCACCAAACGTTCTAAGGAAAGGTCTACCGAGAATAATAGGGCAAGAAGGATTGCAATCTATATCAAGAACGATAAAATCTATGGGCACATAATTCCTATTTTCAACAATAAGAAATTCATTAATTCTTCTCATAGGTTTCTTAATAGTGGAATCCGCAAGATGCAAGTTTAGAGAGCAATCATCAAAATCACAGAAATCTAGCAAATCACACAAAGTTTTGGGAATAGTAGAGACACTAGCACCCAAATCACACAAAGCATAAAACTCATAATTTTTAATTTTAATTTTAATAGTAGGTTCCCACTCATCATAAAGTTTTCTAGGGATAGAAACTTTCAACTCAAGTTTTTCTTCATAAGATTGCATCAAGGCATCAACGATATGTTCGGTAAAGGCTTTATTTTGACTATAAGCATGAGGAGATTTTAGCGCGGATTGCAACAAGGAAATACAATCAATAAAAAAGCAATTTTCATAATTAAATTCCTTGAAATCAAATATAGTGGGTTTAGCATCATCTAGGGTTTTATTTCTTTTAATCCCACTTTCATCAATTTCATCATCAAGATCTAAATACTCCGAATTTTTAGAACACCTTCTAGGTAAAGGTGGATCATATTCAGTCCCATCATTATCAAGATTAATATTGCAAAACAAAGATTTAATAGGGGACACATCAATAACTTTTAGATCTTCATCATTATTTTCATAGGAACTAGAAGAACACGCTTTAATAAAGGTATCTTTCATAGCACACGTCCTAGCGGTTCTTTCCTTGCACTCATCAATGGAAATTCTCATGGCTTTGAGAGACTCATTGATATCATGCTTAGGAGGAATAGATCTAAGCTTTAAAGAATCAACATCAAGAGAAATTCTATCAATGTTCCTAGCCAAATCATCAATCTTAAGCAATTTTTCTCAATCATAGCATTAAAATTCTTTTGCGAAGAAATAAATTCTTTAATATTAGATTCAAAATCAGAGGGCATCTTATTATAATTTCCATAAGAATTTTTGTAGGAATTACCATAATTATTAGAGGGATTACTAGGATAAGGCCTAGGATTGAAATTTCCTCTATACGCGTTGTTACCAAAATTGTTCCTACCAACAAAATTCACATCCATAGATTCATTATTATTCTCAATCAAAGTAGACAAGGGCATATCATTAGGATCAGAAGAAACACTCTTATTAGCAAATAATTTCATAAGTTCATCCATCTTTCCACTCAAAACATTAATTTCTTCTATCGCATGCACCTTTTTATTAGTAGATCTTTCAGTATGCCATTGAGAATAATTAACCATAATATTATATAGGAGTTTAGTAGCATCTCCTAAAGTGATTTCCATAAAAGTGCCTCCCATGGTCGAATCTAAAAGATTTCTAGAAGCAAAATTCAATCTAGCATAAAAATTTTGTATAATCATCCACAAATTCACACTAGTAGGAAAAGAGCTACTAATGGCCCACCAGTTTTGCCTACTAATGGCGCATCACTGGTGCGCCATTAGTATCACGCCACTAGTATTTTTTACTAATGGCGCACCACTGGTGCGCCATTAGTATAGGCCACGGTGCGCCATTAGTATAGGCCACTGGTGCGCCATTAGTATAGGCCACTGGTGCGCCATTAGTATTTTTGAATTTTGAAGGCGGGAAAATAGTAGTGGCGCACCGTCTAACCCCCACCGTGCGCCATTGCTATTTTTGAATTTTGAATTTGGATCTGGATCGTGATTTTTTTGCCCATTTTTTGCTCGTTTTTTTGCTTGTTTTTTGGCACGATATTTTTTCAAATTTTGTTCCTGTTTTTGGATCTTGTAAGTTCTTTTGCCGTGTTCTTTTGCTGGAGAGGAGTTCGCCGGAGAGGAGGAGGAGGAGGTCACCGGAGAGACGCTCGCCTACATCGCCAGAGAGGAGGAGGAGGAGTTCGCCAAAGAGGAGGAGGAGGAGGTCGCCGGAGAGGAGTTCACCAGAGCATCGGAGAGGAGGAAGGAGAAACCATGAGGGGATGGGAGGAGAGGAGGGAGGAGGT
>NC_041384.1:448731151-448731693 GCF_002162155.2 Triticum dicoccoides
ACTAATGGCGCACCACTGGTGCGCCATTAGTATCTGGTATACTAATGGCGCACCACTGGTGCGCCATTAGTATAGGCCACGGTGCGCCATTAGTATGCCTCCCAGGGGCCATGTATACCCAGGTGCTGGCATACTAATGGCGCACGACAACGGGATGCGCCATTAGTAACTTGGGCATACTAATGGCGCACTGTTTAGTGATGCGCCATTAGTGATGCGCCATTTTGAATCTAGATCTGGATCGTGATTTTTTGCCCATTTTTTGCTCGTTTTTTTGCTTGTTTTTTGGCACGACATTATTTCAAATTTTGTTCCTGTTTTTGGATCTTGTACGTTCTTTTGCCGTGGTCTTTTGCCGGAGAGGAGTTCGCCGGAGAGGAGGAGGAGGAGGTCACCGGAGAGGCGCGCGCCTACATCGCCGGAGAGGAGGAGGAGGAGGTCGCTGGAGAGGAGTTCACCGGAGTATCGGAGAGGAGGAAGGAGAAACCATGAGGGGATGGGAGGAGAGGAGGGAGGAGGTGCTCACCGGAGAGGAGGGAGGA
>NC_041384.1:448731904-448744666 GCF_002162155.2 Triticum dicoccoides
GAGAAACCATGAGGGGAGGGGAGGGGAGGGGAGGAGGGAGGAGGAGGTCGCCGGAGAGGAGGAGGGTAGTATGGTGGAGGAGAGAAGGAAAGATGGAGTGGAGGAGAGGAGGAGAAGGAGTGGAGGAGAGGTGGAGTGGAGGAGAAGAATGAAGAGGTAAGGAGGAGAGGACCACGCCCAGCCATATATACGGCATAGTAATGGCGCACCGCGGGCAGGTGCGCCATTACTAACCTTTTTTTTATTTTTTTTATTTATTTTGAATTTTGAAGGCGGGAAGATACTAATGGCGCACCATGGGCAGGTGCGCCATTAGTAATTTTTTTTGACTTATTTTGAATTTTGAAGGCTGGAAGATAGTAATGGCGCACCATGGGTAGGTGCGCCATTAGTAAGTTTGATTTTTTTTGAATTTTTTTGCCTCTCCAGATCTTAAAAGCCCTGTATCTTTTTTTCTGTTAGGTTTTTGAGGATTTTGAAAATGTTAAATTCGGATGTAACTTTTCGAGTAGATGATTTTTCATATAAAAAACTTTTTCATCCGAGTTCGTATGCAAAAGTTATGCCCATTTTACAAATTCTCGAGAGATTTCACAAATAAAGTCGAAATTCATATCTGTAAATTTTCACAACAACTAGACCACATATCACATGGGAAACTTATTTTCTTTTATTTTTTGACATTTCCATCATTTTTAAAAAAAACTGAAAAGGCGGTCCACAGGGGGGGTGCATTCGGTGGAAGTGGTGGCCAAGTTACTAATGGCGAACCGTGGGAGTGGTGCGCCATTACTAGTTCAACTAGTAATGGCGCACCACTCCCACGGTGTGCCATTAGTAGTTTTGAAAATTTTAAAAAAAAATTTACTAATGGCACACCGTGGATGTGGTGCGCCATTAGTATTTGGACACTAATGGCTCACCAACACATGGTGCGCCATTAGTATATAGTAATGGCGCACCACATGTCTGGTGCGCCATTAGTGTCAATTCCATCTATAGCCCTTTTCCTAGTAGTGTCAAACCATGAGTAGGGCAATTACGTATCATTAATTTCATTCTCTCCCAAGCTTGTGCAACATGTTCATGATCAAGTTTCTTAAAATTCATAATATCGTTTCTAAGAGAGATGATCTTAGCGGGAGGAAAATACTTAGAGATAAAAGCATCTTTGCACTTGTTCCATGAATCAATACTATTTTTAGGCAAAGATGAAAACCAAGCTTTAGCATGATCTCTAAGATAAAAGGGAAATAGCTTCAATTTAACAATATCATTATCCACATCTTTCTTCTTTTGCATGTCACACAAATCAACGAAGCTATTTAGATGGGTAGCGGCATCTTCACTAGGAAGGCCGGAAAACGGATCTTTCATGACAAGATTCGGCAAAGCAGCATTAATTTCACAAGACTCAGCATCGGTAAGAGGAGCAATCGGAGTGCTAAGGAAATCATTATTGTTGGTATTGGTGAAGTCACACAATTTAGTATTATCTTGAGCCATCGCGACAAACAAGCAATTCAACACACGAGCAAACAAAAAGTAAACGGGCAAAAGAGGCAAATAGAGAGGGGGGATAGAGAGAGAGAGGGCGAATAAAACGGCAAGGGTGAAGTGGGGGAGAGGAAAACGAGAGGCAAATGGCAAATAATGTAATGCGGGAGATAGGGATTGTGATGGGTACTTGGTATGTTGACTTTTGCGCAGACTCCCCGGCAACGGCGCCAGAAATTATTCTTGCTACCTCTTGAGCACTGCTTTGGATTTCCCAGAAGATGAGAGGATGATGCAACAAAGTAGCGTAAGTATTTCCCTCAGTTTTTGAGAACCAAGGTATCAATCCAGTAGGAGGCTACACGCGAGTCCCTCGTACCTACACAAAAACAATAGCTCAACGCAACCAACGTGCTTAGAGGTTGTCAATCCCTTCACGGTCACTTATGAAAGTGAGATCTGATAGAGATGATAAATAATATTTTTGGTATTTTTTGTATAGAGATGCAAAGTAATAAGTAAAAGCAAAGTAAAAAGCCAAAGCAATAATAAAGTGATGAAGATTGATATGATGAGAAAGAGACCCGGGGGCCATAGGTTTCACTAGTGGCTTCTCTCAAGAGCATAAGTATTCTACGGTGGGTGAACAAATTACTGTTGAGCAATTGACAGAACTAAGCATAGTTATGAGAATATCTAGGTATGATCATGTATATAGGCATCACGTCCAAGACAAGTAGACCGGCTCCTGCCTGCATCTACTACTATTACTCCACTCATCGACCGCTATCCAGCATGCATCTAGAGTATTAAGTTAAAAACAGAGTAACGCCTTAAGCAAGATGACATGATGTAGAGGGATAGGTTCATGCAATATGATAAAAAACATCTTGTTATCCTCGATGGCAACAATACAATGCGTGCCTTGTTGCCCCTTCTGTCACTGGGAAAGGACACAGCAAGATCGAACCCAAAACTAAGCACTTCTCCCATGGCAAGAAAAACCAATCTAGTAGGCCAAACCAAATTGATAATTCGAAGAGACTTGCAAAGATAACCAATCATACATAAAAGAATTCAGAGAAGATTCAAATATTATTCATAGACAGACTTGACCATAAACCCACAATTCATCGTTCTCAACAAACACACCACAAAAAGAAGATTACATTGAATAGATCTCCACAAGAGAGGGGGAGAACATTGTATTGAGATCCAAAAAGAGAGAAGAAGCCATCTAGCTACTAACTATGGACCCGTAGGTCTGAAATAAACTACTCACACTTCATCGGAGGGTCTTGGATGATTATGTAGAAGCCCTTCGTGATCGATGCCCCCTCCGACGGAGCTCCGGAACAGACCCCAAGATGGGATCTCGTGGATACAGAAAGTTGCGGCGGTGGAATTAGGTTTTTGGATCTGTCCCCGGCCGTTTGGGGGTACGTAGGTATATATAGGGAAAGAAGTACGTCGGTGGAGCTTCGAGGGGCCCACGAGGCAGGGGGCGCGCCCTAGGGGGCGCGCCCTCCACCCTCGTGGCCGCCTCGTGGCTTTCTTGACGGAGGGTCCAAGTCTCTTGGATCTTATCTGATGAGAAAATCACGTTTCCGAAGGTTTCATTCCGTTTGGACTCCGTTTGATATTTTGTTTCTCCGAAACACTGAAATAGGCAAAAAAAACAGCAATTCTGGGTTGGGCCTTCGGTTAATAGGTTAGTCCCAAAAATAATATAAAAGTGGAAAATAAAGCCCAATATAGTCCAAAACAGTAGATAATATAGCATGGAGCAATCAAAAATTATAGATACGTTGGAGACGTATCACTAGTCATCTCATTGTTAGCATTGTTCTATTCATTCCCTCAAAAAAAACATTGTTCTATTCATGCCTCACAGAGAACGTGACACGTGCGGCGAAAGACCCGAAGCAAAAGATGAAACATAGGAGCAAAAGAAGAAGGAAGATTTTCACCCCAAATGATCTATTCGCCGCGGAGTCGTAACTGCTTCTTCATCGCCTCCACGACCTCCATCTCCTTGCGCGTCTCCTCCGCCATCTTCTTCATTCTATCCATGACACGGGATTTCTCGACGCGAGCCTTCATCATCTGTTCCACGGCCGCATTACGTACCTTGACAGCAACTGTGTGCTTGATGCGGAGCTTCGCCAACTCCTCCTTCTGTTCCATGATGAGGGCCTACAACATCTTCATCGAGGAACTACTATTCTCATGCAGCTTCTTCCAGCCGGCGTTCTTCTCCTTCAACAGGTCGATCTCGTGGCAGAGCTTCGCCTTGTCCTCCTGAAGTCACAGGATTTTTCCGGTCGCCTTCTTCTCTGAGGCAATGCTCTTCTTCAGCAGCATCACCAAGCCGGCGGTCAACTCCCCCTGCTGATTGAGCTCAGCGGGCATGTCGTCGAGGCTCTCCTTCAACAACTCCATCAAGCCTTGGATGAACTCCTTCTGCTTATTGAGGTGCTTATTGAGCTGATCGGGCATGCCGTTGAGGGATAATGACTCCAGCTCCGCCGGCTCGGCATGTTCGCCTCCGTGGCTAGGGCGCTCCTGGGAGCCATCGCCTACACGTGAGAGATCTTTCAAGGTCTCTGCATGGCGGTGAGCCCTCTCTTTTTTTTCTGCAGCCTTGGTTGCCGCTCCCTTGTTACGAGTAGTTCTCGACCTAGAGCTCTGCTCACCGGCCATGGCAACAACGGACGACGAAGAAGCACTTATGAGGAGGAAAGGTAGAGTAATTTTTGGTTAGGTAGTTCCCCTTTTTATAACCTAAGTACTAGCACTAGTACTAATACCTGCATAGTGGGAACACGTTCAGGTTTGGTACGTACTAGTAGGTGTGAGCAGGCTTTCGAATGTGATGGGAACAAGGTAAAGCTTACTTGATGGTTTTGGTTTCGAGGCCCGAAACGGCTCCCTGTGAGTTTAGCAGAACATAAATTTCAAGTACTACACTGCTCAAATGCGTAAATATTATGTTACTGTCAAAAATTGGCACAAAATACGAAGGAGACCAATGGAAGTACTACTAGCAACCCACGATTTAACTACTCGCATGCGCGTAGTGGAGTAATAATGTCTTTCTTCCGCCCTCACGTCCACTCAATTTGCATGCGCTGTATTAATTGACCATCAATGAAGTGAACGACTTTACACACGTCAAATTATCACATGGGGTGGATCTTGGTACAAAATTGCGTCCGCCCATGTACCCGCGTGTGCGTGCGAGGGAATGAGTGCGTGCGTGGCGTGCGTGCACATCTTCGCTTCGTGCATGTACCGCCAGTATGGCTCAGGGAGGAGGAGTACATTCTTCTGGAACCAGCAGCACGTCACTGTGATCAATCCACGCAAGGAGGTCGCAACAACGCCTCCACATGTGCCATGTGGCTTCATGAACTGTAAGAAAGACAATGTGTAGCGTGCCATTGGTATTCTAATTTACGTGTTTTGCACATACTCGAAGTACTAGTAAGGTACACGTGCATTGCACGCATCAGATTTTGCAACCAAATTATGAATAAATACCACACTATAGCATGTAAGCTCTGATTCATATATGCCTGATGTAGCCCTTCGTTTAATTCTTATAGTTCATCTCATTCAAAATCAATTAGTTTTTATAAAAAAGCTAAGAACGCGGGAATAGGAAAAACATGGGATTATAGTGGAATGTCATCTTGAATCCTACAGGATTGTACGAGTGTTTGATTGTGCATAGAAAAAACGCAGAATTCTTTCAAATAGGTTTGAGTGGATGGGATGTTTCCTATGAAATCTAGTGCAAATGAATCATATGGAAAAATTCTTATGGTTTACAATCCTACGAATCAAACAACCAAGATAGGAAAAATTCCTAATGATTAGAATCCTCCAAAATTCCTTTGAGAATCCTTTGAATCAAAGAAGCCCTTAATCTATTTTATGATTCATGGAATTGTGCGTTGTAAATCATAAAGTAAAAACAAATAATGGCAATTCAACTAGAAAAAAAGTTTGGGCAGTTATGATATGGAAGATTCTAGAACAAAAGAGAACCACTGTTATTTTGAGGTTTGTGCATTATGCTTAAGTTCAACCATGGAGTCTGCTAGATTGTACATGTGGCAAAATCCGGTGGGGGCTAGAAGATGGTGCAAGGGGCCAAGTGGAGGGAGACTATGAAGGAATGCACAAGTGCGAGATCGATATTTAGAGAGAGGGGGCGAACACATGCGTTGTTGCGCGTAGTGGCGGAGCCATGAAAAATAAATGAGCTAGGGGGGCAAGCATTGCTAATCCATTACGAGGAGGGTCAATTCATGAACTTAAACCATTTTTAGCAACAATTATCTAATGATCACATTCATATTAGCCTCGATATATAGTGATGTTAGGGGGAGGGGGCAGCGCCCTTACTGCCCCATGTCTTCGCCATTGTGCACGCGTCTGAGAGATGAAGCGGAAGGCATGGATGATGAGAGGGGGATGTTGGATATATAATTAATGTGGGTGTATTAGCTATATATGTTAATCCTATATAGAGAGGTATAGATTGATCGATGTGGACGTGGGAAAGAGGGTGAGACCTCACTGGATATATCGACTGATCGATTTGTGTGGAAAACTATGAAAGACCTAGCTATATACACACATACATAGAGGAACATAGATCATTGCGCATGCACCACGCGTGAGAGATAAAGAATGCCCGATATGATGGAGAGGGGGGGTGTGTGGGTGTGTGCCTTCATGGGAGACCGACCTGAAGAAAAAGATTGCATGCGTGCGATGGATAATGCCGATTGGTAGTGTGTGTGCATGCATGCACAAGAGAAAGTTAGTGGTACAATTATAAAGAGAAGACTACTGTGTGGGTGTAAAATAATAGGTGAGGTCATAATCAATGTAAAGTTGAATTCAAATATTTGAATAAGAGATCCTGATGTTTGAAACCCATGCATGCATGAATATAATGGAGATCTGCGCGGTGTGGTTTGGAAACGAGCATGTTGTAATGTATACACATTGAACAAGGTTAGACTGATTTGAATTTGAGATACCGATGGCAGACATCATTTGGCCACGTCGCATCCGTGCATGGACACACTATTCTAATTGGAGATGATGGGCGGCTTTCGCATCACATATCTATATCTATACCCCCTATATATATATATTTTATTTTATTTATTTTTATATTGTGTGCGGGTAACTTTAACTTTGAAAGATGGTCGTTGGATGAGGCGAATCCGATGGTCCAAAGATGGCAAATTTGAGCACTACTGGCCGTTGGATATCATCTAGATTCCACCAGATTTCGCCACATGTATAATCTAGAAGACTCCATGGTTGAACTTAAGCATAATGCACAAACATCAAAGTACAAGCAATTCTTATTTGTTCTAGAATCTTCCGTATCAGAATTGCCCAAATGTTTTTCTACATGATTTGCCATTATTTGTTTTTACTTTATGTCTTACGACGCACAATTCCATGAATCTTAAAATAGATTAGTTTTCTTATAAAAACTGGATGATTTTGAATGAAATGAACTATAATAATTAAACGAACATCTACATCATGCATATATGACTCAAAGCTTGCATGCTATAATGTGGTATTTATTCATAATTTGGTTGCCAAATCTCATGCGTGCAATGCACGTGTACCTTACTCTAGTCTAAATGGTGTTTGTGTGTGTGTTGTGCGTGTTGAGGTGCAAATTATCTTTTTTTGGGGGGGGGGGGGTACACGTTAAGCTTGTTCTTCCGAAATTTCAAGCCGCGCCTTGTTATGCCAAAAATTCAAGCTAGCGTCTTTGTCTATCGTGCTGCGAAACTCCCGCCTCTTCAACCCGCGCCTTGTTAGCCCGAAATATTTAAGATATATCTTTGTCGCGTTGTGCTACGACAACTCCCTCCATCTCAACCCGCGCCTTGCTATTCCGAAATTACAACGCGTGCGAAACTCCCACCTCCTGTGAAATCCCGACATGTGAAATGTCCGTGGTACCCCTGAACCGAAAGAACCGCCTCAAATCGGTGGGGGTACTTTCGTAAATTACCCCACATTTCGGACAAGCGCATCTCTAAGCCATGGTTCCCCACTGCCATCCCATCTGCCCACCCATTCGTACACCGAGGCCGTGAAAACCCGCGACGAAACCCCACACCCTGCTCCATCTGCCACCCAGCCGGAGCCTCTTCCCCGACGACGTCGTCCACAGCAACACCTCGACATCCCTCATCCACCGTACCGGATGAGGATCCGTCGTCGATCTCATCATCCCATCGGTTCAGCCACCCCATCCTCCACCTCCAAGGAGCTACCCCGACGTTCCCCTCGTTTTTTGCGCCACCTCCATTCCCACACCGCCAACTTCACCTGCACAACCGGAAGAGCATCATCATCACCATTTCCTCGGATGAAGCTGCGGCCTAATCGGCGCCACCAAAGAGGTTGTACACTAATCGCCGCATCTTTTTTCTTGATTCGATCTCACGGTGCTGCCGGCGCTCGGTCCCGAGCCGACACGGCGCGGCTCCATCCACGGCGGCGTCGCCGGCCACTTCCTCCACGGCGTCACTCCCTCGGCGGCAACGTCCACATCAGTAGGAGCTGGTGCTGCTTTAGGTCTCGCTCGCGCTGCTGCTCTGCTCTTGCTCCCAGTCCCCTGCCTAGACTGCTCTTGCTATTGCTCTTGCTTGCGCTGCTGCTCTCGCTCTTACTCTTGCTTGCGATGCTGCTTCGATTTAGCTACACTTCAGTCGACTGAATCGACTTTTGGGTCAGTCGATTTTCAGGGGGTGGGGGGGCTCGCCGGGGTGAAGGAAGAACCAGCCATAGCGGGAAGGGGGGCTCGCCAGAGAGGTACCCCACTATCTATCTTAGGGTTCAAGATGGGGGCGGTGGTCGCCGGCGGTGGCGGGGCATTGGCGGGACGGTGGCGTGGGGATCGCCGGAGAAAAAGCTCGGCACGGGGGGCCTAGAGGGATGGCCGGAGCGGCGGCGGACCGGCTGTGGGGAGTGTTTTCAGGGCAGGCGGGGCGGTGCACCGCCGGCCGCGGGCGGCGGGGGGCTGTTGTTTGGCCGATGGCGGCTGGCGGCTCAGGGGGTGGAGGTCGAAGATGAACCGCAGGCCCTTGATTTCGTATCCAACGGCTGCAAAATTGACTGACCAGAGATGAAATGTCAGTCGACAGACGTGTAGCCTCACCTTACTAGTGTGTTCAGTTTGGACAGCAAAATTTAGTTTCGACAGCAAAATTCAGTTTCGACAGTTAAGTTCAGTTTCGACAGTTAAGTTCAGTTTCGACAGTTAAGTTCAGAGATGAGCGGCTGATGTATTTTACATCTAGCACTTTGTGGTTATGTATTTTACGTCATGTATTGGCTATTAGAATTCCACTCAGGTTACTGTTGTTCGTTGTCTCTCTTGTCCTGCTTCAGCCTCGGCGTCGTACAACTCACCAGAGCTGCTCCAACGACGAAACCCTCCATCACAGCGCAGCAGTACCTCGGGCTCCATCTCCAGACGCCTAAGATCTTCTTCACCTCCTCCGATAGCAAAGTCATCCGGAGCATCCTCACCAGCCAACCCAATCACGCTGAGATCGACATGACTTCTCCAAAGAGGTTGTACACTTGTTGCATCTCTTTTTTACTCTACATGTTATATATATTGTCCACTGAGCACATGGATTTTTTTCCTTTAGTATCTCCTTGAAAGAAAAAACATAGGAATTTTAATTTTCACTTGTCCTCCTTTTCAAATTCCTATTCATGAAGCACAAGACTAAGAGATAGTAGCATAATAGCATTATAACCGTACATTTTCTTGTGGTTTGACTTAATCTCACCATGCTTCTTTGCATCCTGTGATCTTCCAATTGTTTTGAATCAAACACCCAGATCGGCAGAAATCTTGTGTTTTAAAATTCTCTGTTTTGCACGTGCATTCCTATCCTATTCATGTATATTTCCTATCCCTGCATTGTTAGAATCCTCAAATTCAAACAAGCCCTTACTCAATTACTTCTGTTATAGATATGTGTCAAAGAAAACCTTGTGTGGTTTTTCCTGCTCCTGCGGCGCTGTGTTCCACCCCAGCTCAGCTGCTCCAACGACGAAAGGGTTCACCACAACAGGGATCCGCTCTCTAGACTGTCTTTCGCTGCCTCAGATCTTCTTCCCTGCTGCTGGCAGCCACGGCAACTGCATTACCATCATCAACTGAGCAGATGACCTTGAGGACTACACGGGTCCGCAAGAGAGGTCGCACTCTTCCGTGTCTGCTTACGTTATGTGTCGCTTAATATGATGACATGCTACATTATCGTCGTGTTCACCTATTAGACTCTGAGTCAGGTCCACACTAATGCTGAAACTTGAGTTTTTAAATGGTTGTGGGGTACATATTGGGGCAGCAATCAGTACTATCTGTCTACTATCTGGTTAATCTCCGGTGTCTACTATGAGTTTCATGTTGGGTGCAAACAAACATTAAAGGAGCCATTATCTGTGTTTTCTAACTAAAGCTATTATCTGCCTGCTATCATTTGTTTTGGGTCTATCCACAGTTTGCTACCATCACTCTGGATTTGTGCATGCACTCCTTACATAATCTCACTATGTTTTATTCCTATGCGTGCCAGTTATTGTACACAATGGAACTGATCATGTAGAGCAAAAGAGACGAGCCTTGTGTGGCAATAAAATTTCATGCAGACGTCGTTCCATGGTGGGCGCAAAGGCAGCGCCCCCTCCACCCATTTCGGATCGTAATCAAGAGGAAGATAACTGTTCTGAGGGGGATTCAGAAGGAGAAGACTCCTATTTACCCCATGAGGTCTTCGCTCTAACTTGGCATGCTGATGTTGGTAATATCATGCATATGGTGCCTTGCATTGCTTACTGTATACATTAAAGATGTCATCTGCTTAGTTTAGACATGCTTTGTGTCAATGCCATTTGTTTAGTTTCTTTATCGTATATGTGAATCATGCAATGCCATCTTGTCTAGCCAGGCATCATATATTGTAGGATCGAAAGTATGTCTAGAGGGGGGTGATTAGACTACTTGACCAAATAAAAACTTAACCTTTTCCCAATTTTAGTTCTTGGCAGATTTTAGCTATTTTAGGACAAGTCAAGCAATCATCACACAATTCAAGCAAGCATGCAAAGAGTATATTGGCAGCGGAAAGTAAAGCATGCAACTTGCAAGAATGTAAAGGGGAGGGTTTGGAGAATTCAAACGCAATTGGAGACACGGATGTTTTTCCCGTGGTTCGGATAGGTGGTACTATCCTACATCCACGTTGATGGAGACTTCAAACCACAAAGGGTAACGGTTGCGAGAGTCCATGGAGGGCTCCACCCACAAAGGGTAACGGTTGCACGAGTCCACACAGGGCTCCACCCACGAAGGGTCCACGAAGAAGCAACCACCCACAAAGGGTCCACGAAGAAGCAACCTTGTCTATCCCACCATGGCCATCGCCCACACAGGACTTGCCTCACTAGCGGTAGATCTTCATGAAGTAGGCGATCTCCTAGCCCTTACAAACTCCTTGGTTCAACTCCACAATCTTGTCGGAGGCTCCCAAGTGACACCTAGCCAATCTAGGAGACACCACTCTCCAAGAAGTAACAAATGGTGTGTAGGTAATGAACTCCTTGCTCTTGTGCTTCAAATGATAGTCTCCCCAACACTCAACTCTCTCTCATAGGATTTGGATTTTGTGGAAAGAAGATTTGAGTGGAAAGCAACTTGGAAAGGCTAGAGATCAAGATTCATATGGTAGGAATGGAATATCTTGGTCTCAACACATGAGTAGGTGGTTCTCTCTCAGAACATATGAGTTGAAATGGTGTATGTGTTCTGATGGCTCTCTCTTTGAATGAAGAGGAGGTGGAGGGGTATATATAGCCTCCACACAAAATCCAACCGTTACACACAGTATTCCAATCTCGGTGGGACCGAATCAACAAACTCGGTCGGACCGAAAATGTAAACCTAGTGACCGTTAGAGATTTTCGATGGGACTGACATGCAACTCGGTAGGACCGATATGGTTAGGGTTTGGGCATAACGTAATCTCGGTGAGACCGATTACACAAACTCGGTGAGACCGAATTTCGTAATTAGCTAACCAGAGAGTTGGTCAGGCAAACTCGGTGGGACCGATTTGCTCTTTCGGTGAGACCGAAAAGTTACAAAGGGGAAACACTGAATTTACATTGCAATCTCGGTGGGACCGATTCGCTCTTTTGGTGAGACCGAAAAGTTAAGAAAGGGAAACAGAGAGTTTGCAATCCCATCTCGGTGAGACCGAGATCCCTATCGGTAGAACCGAATTGCTAGGGTTTGGCAGTGGCTTATGACAAGTGAAACTCGGTGGCGCCGGATAGGAAGAATCGGTAGGACCGAGTTTGGCTTAGGGTTTAGGTCATATGTGGATATGGGAAAGTAGTTGAGGGTTTTGGAGCATATCACTAAGCACATGAAGCAAGAGGCTCATTAAGCAACACCTCATCCCTCCTTGATAGTATTGGCTTTTTCTAAAGACTCAATCTTGGATCACTAAAATATAAAATGAAGAGTCTTGAGCTTTTGAGCTTGAGCCAATCCTTTGTCCTTAGCATTTTGAGCGTTCCACTTTCACATCCATGCCATGCCAATCATTGATCTTTCCTGAAATAATCATCTTGGAATAGCATTAGCTCAATGAGCTATATGTTGTTATGAATTACCAAAACCACCTAGGGATAGTTGCACTTTCATATATGTGAATTTTGCAATGCCACCCTGGTTAGCCAGTCATCTTATATGTGAATTATATCATGCCATCATTTTTTTATTACGTGTTAAATTTTTCAACAATTTTAGTACATTCAGTTACTCTTCCTGTGCATCAGCCATTCAGCACGGTCATGGAAAAATCTGGAGTGGAAACAAGGTCTTCAGAGCAAACAATGCTATCTGACGAAGCGCATGTCTTGCTGGTTACCGATAGCTCCTCAGAGGAGGATTCAGAGACAGATGACCAGTCATATTCCCCCCCCCCCCCGAGGTGCATGCCCTAACTTGGCAGGGGTATGTTGCTCATATTATGCGTATGGTATCTTGCATTGCTATGTCATTTGCTTAGTTTAGACATGCTTTGTGTGAATGCCACCTGTTTAGTGTCTAATTACCATATATGTGAATTATGCAATGCCATCTTGTTGCAAGACATTATATATGTGAATTATGCAATGTTATCT
>NC_041384.1:448745171-448752946 GCF_002162155.2 Triticum dicoccoides
CTCATATCATGCGTATGGTATCTTGCATTGCTATGTCATTTGCTTAGTTTAGACATGCTTTGTGTGAATGCCACCTGTTTAGTGTCTAATTACCATATATGTGAATTATGCAATGCCATCTTGTTGCAAGACATTATATATGTGAATTATGCAATGTTATCTTGTTGCAAGGCATTGTGTATGTGAATTATGCAATGCCATGCTGTTTAGGCAAGCGTCATATATGTGAATTATATCATGTCGTCCTTTTTTGTATTTCTCATTACTTTTGTCGATAATGTATATTCAACTGCTCTTCCTGTGCATCAGCCATTTGAATTGGTGATGGAGAAATCTAGAGTGAAAACAAGGTCTTCAGAGCAGACAATGCTACCTGCTGAAGCAGATATCTTGCTGGTTACAGATAGCTCTTCAGAGGAGGATTTAGAGGCAGATGACCAGTCCTATTATCCCCCTGAGGTGTATGCTCAAACTTGGCAGGGTTATATTACTCATATAATGCATATGTTGTATTGCAATGCTTAGTTTTTGCATCATATACACAATATTGAATGCCATCTCCTTAGTTGACACATCATATATGCGATTGCCCTCTGCTCACTTCCTTAGTATATAAATCGTATATTTGAATTATGTCATGCCATGATGTTTACATAGACAACATGTATCTGAATTATGGCATGCCAACCCATTTTCTAAAGACATAATATAGTTATATCATCTCATCATGTTTACATAGTCATCATATTTTAAATTATGTCATTCTATCCATGAATTATATCATGCCATCATGTTTCCATCGACGGCATGTTTGTGATTTATGGCATGCCAACCACATTAATAGACACATCGTATAGTTATATCATGTCATCTTGTTTACATAGTCATCATATTTTGAAGTATGCCATTCTATCATGCTTAGTTAGCCATCATACATGTGAAATTGTGTCATGTTATCATGTTTAATTAGCCATCATATATGTGAAATTATGTCCTGCTATTCTGTTTGCTTAGACAACATAAAAGTGAATTATTCCATGCCCTATTTTCTTCCCTACTATCCGTTGCACCTGTATATCTTACAATGTCTGTACATTCAATTACTTTTCTTGTTTATCAGACATTTCAATTGGAGGGAGTGATGGCAGTATCTGTGGGAGTAAAAACACGGTCTTCAGAAAAGATCGTGCTACCTGTCGATGCAGATAGAACCACAGTTGTACTTGCCCAAGAACCAGCCCCACCACACATAACCCACACTCATGCAGATTGTACCCCTACCCAATTGGACAGAGAACCAGCTACACCCCTTCTAACCCCAACCCCAGCAGATAGACACCCAGTTCCCGTTGACATGGCACCGTCTCCACCACAGAGCACCCAAACACGAGCAGTTAGTAAGGCAACTGTAGTGCCCAAATCACGAGGACCACCACTACGAACCCGAAGTCAACACTTAAAGCAGAAGAAAAATTGTTCTCAGGTCAGGTTCCGTAGCTATGGTTCATACTACTTTGCTCTTGCATCATTGTATTTACTGATACCAACTAATTTCAAATTTGAAGGATGCAATTGAAACTCCAATGGCGCAACAGGTATGTTTTAAACCTGTTTCTTCAACGTGTTTGGCTATTTGTCGTTGTAACTTGCTCTATGTTGATTTCAGTTTCAATTGAATAAACAATTATGTTCTCATGCCATGCACATTACAAGTGTTGTTATTGATGTGTAGTTTCCCACACTTATATTCTGTCTATGCTGCTTTGTCTTAAATAGATATGATTTGAACTGTATCTATCTTGATTTGGCAACATAAACTAGAATGATATAGACCATACAGTGACCATACTACATAGATATATGTTTGTTTCATGTTGTTATCCTGTCCACCTTACTACTGAACTGGTTTACCAAAATGAGTTGCATATACTACATTGTAAACCTGAGATGTCTTTGTTTGTTTCTCTTTTAGAATGCGGATAAAATATTAGAGAAGAGTACCCTGTTATGCAATGGTAAAGGAAGTAATGCAGATAAGGTTCAAGATAGTGAGACATCCCTGTTGGTCTCCAAGAAAGCTGATAAAAACTATATTGAAGACACTGAGACAACCCCAAAGTCCTTTCTTGATGTAGTGTTCGAGTTACTGGCTACCACTGCTGGCACCAACTCTTCAAACTCGTTGCCTGAATCAGTTCGGCTTCTTGAGTCTCAACTTCAAGTTGAAAGACATCGATCAGATGTTATGCGACAGGAAGCCGAAGGACTGAGGAAGTACCTGCAGAATTCAGATGCATACTTTCTGGTGCAACAGCAAGTGCTGGAGGACTTAAGCGCCAAACAAGAGAAAGTTAATAAGCTTGCTAAGCATCTTGCCAGCATTATGGGTACCCAAGATATTGTTTCTTGAACTCTTCTGAAGTGGTTTCAGTTTTGGACTTGTTTTGCTGCGGCGTTTATATGCTGCTATGTTCCCTATATTTGCACTGGTGGCGAACTTTGATGCCCGGTGGATGTAATATGTGTAATAGCCGTGATAGCCTAGTGTAAGTTGCTTGCTTGTTTATTTCCTTGTTGTCTTGTTTATTTGTTTGCTTGTAGTCAGTGCAGTTCTTTTTCTGCGATTTGCTAGTGGCTGCAATAACCTATTTTTTAAAACTAGGCCACAATAACCATGGGCTAATATTTACTGTAGTGACACCCGGCCTCATACGGGTCGTAGAAATAGTGGGCCTTCTATGGGCCATAGAAATAGTGGACCTTCTATGGGCCGTAGAAACAACGGGCCCTCTACGGGCCATAGAAACAATGGGCCTTCTACGGGCCATATCATCAATGGGCCTTATATGGGCCGTATGATCGATTGGCCAAACATGGGCGCCTTCTGTTCAATGAGTGGATGACATCTGTCCCAGCGATGAGCCGACACGTGTTTCCTCCAGCCAATGATGATTTTACACGTGGAAAATCCCCATTTGTCGGGGCTGTTAACGGGTTATCGGATCCAAAACCCGACCCGATAGCTTAACGATGTTTCGTTATGGTGGATGCCACGTGTCGGTCACCCTTGACGAAAGCACTTCTGTGACACAGGATTTATCGTCATGGAAGTGGACACTTCCGTGATGATAATTTTGGTAATGTCATGGAACACTTCTATGGCAGCACAGGTATGACTATCTTGATTCTGTCATAAATCGTCATGGATGTACATGCATGACAGAAAACGCGACCTACTGTGACAAACACGTATCATCACGGAAGGGTATTTTTTTGTAGTGTAGAGGGATAAACTCATGCAATATGAAATAAACCCCATCTTGTTATCCTCGATGGCAACAATACAATACGTGCCTTGCTGCCCCTACTGTCATTGGGAAAGGACACCGCAAGATTGAACCCAAAGCTAAGCACTTCTCCCATTGCAAGAAAGATCAATCTAGTAGGCCAAACCAAACTGATAATTCGAAGAGACTTGCAAAGATAACCAATCATACATAAGAATTCAGAGAAGATTCAAATATTGTTCATAGATAAACTTGATCATAAACCCACAATTCATTGGTCTCAACAAACACACCGCAAAAGAAGATTACGTCGAATAGATATCCACAAGAGAGGGGGAGAACTTTGTATTAAGATCCAAAAAGAGAGAAGAAGCCATCTAGCTAATAACTATGGACCCCGAAGGTCTGAAGTAAACTACTCACACTTCATTGGAGAGGCTATGGTGTTGATGTAGAAGACCTCCGTGATAGATGCCCCCTTCGGCGGAGCTCCGGAAAAGGCCCCAAGACGGGATCTCACGAATACAAAAAGTTACGGCGGTGGAATTAGAGTTTTGGCTCCGTATCTGGTAGTTTGGGGGTACGTAGGTATATATAGGAGCAAGGAGTATGTCGGTGGAGCAACGTGGGCCCCACAAGGGTGGAGGGCGCGCCTGGGGGGTAGGCGCGCCCCCTACCTCGTGCCTTCATGGTTGATGTCTTGACGTAGGGTCCAAGTCCTATGGATCATGTTCATTCTGAAAATCACGTTCCCGAAGGTTTCATTCCGTTTGGACTCCGTTTGATATTCTTTTTCTCCGTAACCCTAAAATAGTCAAAAAAACTGGAATTCCGGGCTGGGCCTCCGGTTAATAGGTTAGTCCCAAAAATAATATAAAAGTGTATAATAAAGCCCAATAATGTCAAAAACAGGATATAATATAGCATGGAACAATCAAAAATTATAGATACGTTGGAGACGTATCACCTCCAGTTCCTCCGGATCCGACGCCTGCGCATCCTCGCCGACCGGATCCACCGTTTTCATGTGCTTCCCACCGTCTTGGAGGACATGCGCCATCGCGTCCTCTACATCGCGCAGCGCCAGGACCAGTTGATGTTGCCTCTGTTGGTAACGAGCAGCAGGAGCCCGCTCATCAGCATTGACCGCAGCAGCGCGTGGCCTCCCGCACCCTGGGCCACTTCTTACGCCAAGGCTCACCTCACCCTCCATCTCCCCGTGGCCTTCTGCCACCACCGTTCGGGCCTTGGCCCATGGTGAGCTGCCTCCCCCAGCGCCTGTTCCTGTTGCCTAGATAGGTAGTTTATTATGCTCACCCTCTCTTGCCATGTTAAGAGAATTTAATGTTGTTAGGTACATAAACGGGAGAGAACTAAATAAATGCATGTGGTGTTTCGTCAAATATGCAAGTCGTTGCATATTGAGCTCCACTTAATTTGTAGTATTCTTTGTGCACTTTTCCATGCCATGCCTCATTAAACCGGACGTGCATCATACTTGATTGTGCGTCATGTCATGTTTATGTGATGGTGTGTTTACTATGTTGTTTGCTTCTTTCCAGTATTGCTTATTCTTGATAGATTCCAGTAACGTAGCGATTGTGAGGATCCGTTCGACTATGTTGGTTCGTCTTCTTCATGGACTCGGTCTTCTTCCTAGCGGGATTTCAGGCAAGATGACCGTCACCTTGGATTTCACTACTATCTTTGCTATGCTAGTTGTCTTGATGCTATCGCTATGTTGTGCTACCTACCACTTGTTTCTCAAGCCTCCCAAATTGCCATGATAGCCTCTAACCTTTTTACCCTTCCTAGCAAACCATTGTTTGGCTATGTTACCGCTTTGCTCAACCCCTCTTATAGCGTTGCTAGTTGCAGGTGCAGTTGTAGGTTGTTCCATGTTGGGACATGGATATCATGGGATATCACAATATCTCTTATTTTATTAATGCATCTATATTATTGGTAAAGGGTGGAAGGCTCGGCCTTATGCCTGGTGTTTTGTTCCACTCTTGCCGCCCTAGTTTCCGTCATATTGGTGTTATGTTCCTTGATTTTGCGTCCCTAACACAATGAGGGGTATGGGACCCTCTTGATGTTTCGCTTTGAATAAAACTCTACCAGCAAGGACCAACATTGGTTTTAGCATTTGCCATAATAATACTTGAACCTAATAATTAATTGGCATAGGGCATCATGAACCCAAGGATTTTCTACATACGGGGGGGGGGGGCAGTTCTGATGGTGTTGGTCCCAAACAGGCAGACTGCGAGGCCACCTCGGGGAAACTCGAGGTATTTGGTATACCTATAGGATGACCCATCTAGTGTACCCTAAGAACGAAACCGCGCAACTCCTGTCAGGCTAGGTAGGTGCATCGGGAGGTCTTGCTGGACTTGTTTTACCATTGTCGAAATGTCTTGTGCACCGGGATCCCGAGTCTGATCAGATGTCCCGCGATGGAGGATTGTCTCCGTGGATCATGAGCATGTCATGGGCTAAGTTGGGACACCCCTGCAGGGTTTAAACTTTCGAGAGTTGTGCCCGCAGTTATGTGGCAGATGGGAATTTGTTAATATGTGGTTGTAGAGGACTTGAAGTAAACTCAACTAAAATACACCAACCGCGTGTGTAACCGTGATTGTCTCTTTTCGGGGATTCTCGAGAGGACAACACGGTTGGGTTATGTTTGAACGTAAGTAGTTCAGGATCACTTATTGATCATTACTAGTTTGTGACCATTGCGTAGTTTCTCATCTTATTCTTGTACTTGTAAGTTAGCCACCATACATTGCTTAGTCGTTGCTGCAACCTCACCACTTACCCCTTCCTTACCCTTTAAGCTTTGCTAGTCTTGATACCCATATGCATGGTAATGGGATTGTTGAGTCCTCGTGGCTCACAGATTACTACACCAATAGTTGCAGGTACAGGTAATGTGATGGTCATGACGTGAGAGCGATGTTTGCTTGTGTTGGAGTTCTTCTTCTGCTTCTTCTTTGTTCAGGGGATAGGCTCATAGTTGGCAGCCTAGGCTAGCAGGGTGGATGTCGTTTGAGCTTCTGTTTGTGTTTCATCCGTAGTCGGATGTCATTCTGTGTATGATGTATTGATGTATTCTTGTGGCATTGTATGCCTTTTGTATGTATCCCAAATATTATGTAATAGTATGATGTAATGATATCCACCTTGCAAAAGTGTGTCAACATGCAGTTCTATCCTTGGTGGGACCTTCGAGTCCCTTTAGGATAGTGTCACATATTGGACGTGACAAGTTGGTATTAGAGCCTTGACCGACCATAGGAGCCCCTTGATTGATCGCTGGTGTTGTTGAGTCTAGAACAAAACTGTTTTGAGTCTTAGGATTATATATATCAGAGAGTAGGATTCTTTTACTGCTCAGCCCCTTCGTCGCTCTGGTGAGGTCTCCTGACGTAGATGTTTTGACTTTCCTCTCCTCATTTTCACTAAAAAAATTAGGATCACGCGGGTAACTTGGAGTCGTTCCGATGATTTTGTGACGAGAACATTGTTCTTTGTGCCTCCTGTCATTTAGGGGGTGTGGCAGTGTCCCGGGGAGTTGAGCTCCGAGGTGTTGTTGTCACAATTTTATCGTTGCAGTTCCGGTATACATGAGTTTTCGCCGACATCGAAAATCTCTTATATGCAGTTAGTGGTGAGATAACCTCGACGCCACCCAGTACTGGGGCGGGAGTTCAGGAGTATTGCCACAGCTCGTTTATCGGATGCTTTTCGAAGGTTGAGGTACACAATTTCCAGAGTTTTCTTGGTTATGTGTTGACGGATGGATATAGTGGAGCGTAGGGCTTGCTAGTTGTGTGATATATATTGTGCCTCCCTGTATCCCCAACACTAGATTGCATAACCAGAAAGTTTCGGGAGTTTTTAGGTGGGAATTCAAGTACCTCGTAGGATATTCTTTCCAACAGACACATGATATGATATGGGGTCTATCATATGTTTGTTTCCGGCTTATTCCGCAAGCCAAATCATTTGTTTTGTTTTGAGTTGTGGTATTCGAGTTGCTTCAATGTCAAGTGTTGATTCCATACCTTTCCTAAGCGGTGTTCTCATAATTCTATGTGAATGCTAATCCTTCTTGATCATCGAGATTGTCTTGTCAATCCTTTTCAACCGGTGATTTCTTCTTCAAGTTATTCCATCCACTTCATCCTTCTAAGATCAACTCTCATCTTCTCAACGGTGTCGTTTCCCCATCCCCATTTATTTTCTTTCCCACCCTCCCACCCTTTTGTTCACGGAGTCTAAAGTCGCTAATCGAGTATCCTTTTATTCATGCCGAATGGTCATGCCAATTCTTTTCCAACCGACGTGCTCCTCTTCAAGTGGATCCGATAATTTTCAACATTCGCAAGATCAATTCTAAGTTTTCTCAATGATGTTTGTTTCATCCGTCCCAAGTTGTTTTTGTTTTCCCCGCCCTCCCACCCTTTTCTTCAAGGACTC
>NC_041384.1:448753439-448802610 GCF_002162155.2 Triticum dicoccoides
CTCTTCATTCCTTTCCTTCAATGTTCTTAACCGGTGATTTCTCATGGAGATGGCCACGAGCTTCAAGTTCATCATTCCTCGTTCTCTTTTATTCTCCAGTGGATTCAATTCAAGCTTTTGGTGTTGATCATATCCCTTTCCTCGTTCCAAATGATTTCCCATGCCGGTGCACCTCATAATCATTCCCCGCTTGCTATTCAATTGTTCCGGAGTGCTGAAGATATCTCGAAGATTCGTGTTTCCACTCTGCATTCGTTCAAGTTATTTGGAGATTATTATATCATTCAAGCCATTTAGTTCAACCGGTGCAATCTCTCTTCAAAATCATTTCAATGGTGTTTCTCTTGAGTGGGCCCTAACCCACGGGTCTTTTCCCAGGATCTTACCTGACTCTTCTAATTAATCCGGAGCGATTCCCAAATACTTTTCAAAAGTGTGACGTAAGGATGGATTCAATCGGTCATATGCCTTCTCCAAGATGGTTTTCAAATTCTTTTCATCTTTGTCTCAACCTTTCCTCTTTTAATCCTTCTGGAGTGTCTCAACTGTTCATGGTGTTTTTTCTCGTCGTCATTCTCAACTTTTGAAGACTGAAGTAGAGTTCCTCTTAAATCCTTACCCGCTCTTCCAAAGATGTGTAGTTCAAGTTGGATGCCTTCCCCTCATAATTGTTTTCGATTGTGATAATTATTTTCTTACCCATCCGGAGTTTTTCAGGAGTGTTTTTTTCGTTTCAATTATCCGGAGGCCTCCATTTTAGAATATTTCTTCATTCATAGTTTTCAGCTTCGTTCGTTCCCATATTTGTACCGGTGCTTCGTTCAAGTATTCATTAATCATTTCGTGATCTCTTCATTATCTTATACCTGGATTCACTCAAGTATCTTCATTCGTTTTCTAATTCTTTTCGGCGATTCATTCTCTTCTATCCGTTCGTTGTCAATTCTTACGATGGTCCATTCAAGATTCCTTTCCTCTTGTTATCATATCAATTCAATTTTTATTTTCAAGTCCTACCGGTGGTTCGTTGAAGACCTTACCAAGTTTACGCTATATCTATCCAATCCATTTCAAGAAGAATAAGTAGTATGCTAAATCCGTTGGTTGACATCAATTTAAGTTGATGAAGGATAGGCATACCATAATTCCTTATTCTTGTTTTCCCTCAAGGTGATTTAATTCCTTCCTCCGAAGTTCATTCGTGGTATCAATTCTCGATTCAAGTTGCTCACCTTTCTTTTCCGGAGCTCCAAGTTATTTCAATTATATCATTTCAAAGCTCCATCTAATCATTGCTTCAATATTATTCTTTTCATCCTTCACTTCTTTTGATCTTCCTTTTATTACCGGAGTTCTTACGAAGGCTCAACATGGTGGTTCATCAAGGATTCCTTTCATTCTTCAATTGTTCTCCAAGATTTCTCTCGAAGTTAAGATCCGCTAAGCTATACTCTAAAATAAACACGATGCTCAACACATGTTTTGTTTTGAGGATTTCAAGCATTCTTCATCTTGCATTCCGAAGTGCAATTCTTTCTATCTTATCTTTGAGATAGTGTTATGTCATTCGTGATAATTTTCCTTCATATTTCATGATTCACAAGTTGTCAAGAATTAGATATTTTAAATCCATTAATCTCTTTGTTGGAATTATCTTGGTTAGATTTCACCTAAAACCTTCCATAAGGAATTTTGCTATTGTAGTGCTTATCTATGATCCAAGTATTCATTATCCTCTCGGTGAAAGAAGTTTTTCTCTCTTTGTTGGTCGCAAGCAGGCAATTGTTTTACTTTAGTGACCGGTTGTCACCTCATAATTTTGAGATGTTTTCCGTAAGCCCACAACAAGTTTATCCCTTGCATTGTTGATTATCTAACAACTCCGTTCAACCCTTCTTTGTAATGATGCTCTTTCAATTTTGGTTGGTAGAGCTGTCTTTTTTCTTCACCGTTCTTTCCTTTCCAACGATCTAGCTTCTATTCTATCATTTCGGAGGCATTGGGATGTTGCTCTCTTTGTTCCATCATCTCGTTTTGCCAAGATTATGTTCTTTTCCATCCTTATCCATTTAACCGAAGTGTTGTTCGAATTTGTTCTTCCTTTTTCCTTGTTTATCTTGTTTCAACCAGAGTGGTTTCAATTCCTTCTTCTCCATTATGCTTGCCATTCATAGCTTTGCAACCTCCAAGGTTCACATGGTGTTCCTTGCTTCTCTTTTCTACCGGAGTGCTCTCAATTTTGTTCAACTCTGTTGTGTTCTTCTTTCAAGTTTTTCAACCTCTCAAGGTTCATTGGTTTCACTCGTTTGTCAAAGAAGCAACTTAGTTTTACCACTTCCTTCTTTCGTTTCTCTCTGGTGCCATCCCTAGATCTCGGGGCGAGATCTTCTGTTAGTGGACGAGAGTTGTGACGCCCCGAGTCCGATGCACCAGGTGTCGTCTAGTTATTCGCCGTCATTGCCATGTCATTTGTTTGTGTGTTGCATTTTTTCATGTTATCATCCGCATTACATCTACATGTTTTCAAAACTCGCATCCGTCCCGGTCTCCCCGTTCCTTCCGTTGTCCGTTCTGAGCCTGGACACACTTGCACGCGCCCGTGGCACCTCCGAAATATTATTTTATAAGTGGCATAAAAATTTTCTCGGAATGGGTTGAAAGTTTGCGAGCGGTCTTACTATAGTGTAGGTAGACCGCCTGCCAAATTTCGTCACATTCCGAGTCCGTTTGATAGCCCAACCGTTAAACATACAACCACAATATAGTCGGTTTATTCATCGGACGTTTCGGTCCCCGAAACTGCCGCCGGGCCTCTCCTTCTCTTCTCTCCTCTCACCCCAGGCCTCCCTTCACAACCCACTCCGACTCTAAACCAGCCACGGACCCCCTCGTGTGTTCGAAAGTTGTCCCGAACCCGACCCGAGCAGTCGTGACCAATGGGTCCGGATCATCCTCAAACATCCCCAAAATATCATCGTTTTATTTATTGGAATCCCTTGCCTATTTATTCCCGTCCGTCGGTTTTCGCTCAGAAGATCCAAACTTCCCTCCTTTCCATATATTTAGTCTACCCCTAGTCCATTTTGGACCAAACCCTATTTCCTAGGGATCCTCCTAGCCGCCACCACCCCACTGTCTGTTCTCTGTTTCCATGCCCGACCAACCACCGCGTTCTGTTCCTCGATCCCCTCGCCTCTACGCTCCCGGACGCGTCCAACGCCCACTGCTCCTCGCACCCGCGCGCCAGCAGAGCAGCATCTCTGGAGGAGCTACCTCCATCGTCGAGCACCAGCAGGAGCCCCGAGCATCCCCACGCCGGCACCCTGCCTTCCCATCCACCTCGCCTCTGCTTTGTGCGCTCGGCCCGGTCTTGCGCACCAAGCCCTAACCCGGCGACCAGGCGTCCCTGCAGCCTCGCCAAGTCCTTCCTCGCGCCTGGATCCGCGCCCCTCCATTCCCTACACCGCCAAGTTCCCAGCCGGTGCTGCCGTGTTGACCTTCCACGCGGCCAGCCGCTACCGACTTCTCCGCCTTGCCATCATTTTGCCGCTGGAGCCGAGGTCGTCGCCTCCTCAGTTCGTCACGCCACATCCAGTTTCGCCGGATCCGACGCATGCGCGTCCCCGCCGACCGGATCCACCGGTTTCAAGTGCTTCCCGCCGTCCCGGAGGACATGCACCATCGCGTCCTCTACATCGCGCAGCGCCAGGACCTGTTGTTGCTGCCTCTGTTGGTAACGAGCAGCAGGAGCCCGCTCATCACCGTTGACCGCAGCCGCGCGTGGCCTCCCGTGCCCTGGGCCACTTCTTGTGCCAAGGCCCAGCTCGCCCTCCATCTCCCCACGGCCTACTGCCACCACCGTTCGGGCCTTGGCCCATGGTGAGCTGCCTCCCGCAGCACTCGTTCCTATTGGCCCGATTACAGATTCAGCCCGATTGTGTTTTTTTCAGTCCAGTGAATTTCCAAATTATCCAGAGACTGCAGTTTTATAGATTAGCCCCTCTACTTCATGCATATAATAACTCATGAACTATGCATCACATGTAAAAACTTTATATATAAAAATTGCTTAGAATTTCATCTAGTTTCATATTATGCTACTTTCATCTATGTTAAAAATGTTTAAACTTGTTGTTTGTATTAATTTGCTAAATCACATGCTAAAATGATTTATTTCATAACTAAATAACAGTAGCTCTGTTTTAAATAAACTTTATATATATATGGGGTAGAAAAATGCATAGTTTAACTTGGTTCACTTTGTTTTACTGTTTAACAACAATAAAATATGCTTTAGGACAGAACAGTACCAAATCTAAAATATGCTCATGAGGATTTTTCGGAATTGTTGCTTGTCATTTCCGGCCTCATTTAAACTTGCCTAGATAGGTAGTTTATTATGCTCACCCTCTCTTGCCATGTTAAGAGAATTTAATGTTGTTGGGTACATAAACGGGAGAGAACTAAATAAATGCATGTGGTGTTTCGTCAATATGCAACTCGTTGCATATTGAGCTCCACTTAAATTGTAATATTGTTTGTGCACTTTGCCATGCCATGCCTCATTAAACCGGACATGCATCATACTTGATTGTGCATCATGTCATGTTTATGTGATGGTGTGTTTACTATGTTGTTTGCTTCTTTCCGGTATTGCTTCTTCTTGATAGATTCCGGTAACGTTACGATTGTGAGGTGATGACCCACAAGTATAGGGGATCTATCGTAGTCCTTTCGATAAGTAAGAGTGTCGAACCCAACGAGGAGCAGAAGGAAATGATAAGTGGTTTTCAGCAAGGTATTCTCTGCAAGTACTGAAATAAGTGGTAACAGATAGTTTTGTGATAAGGTAAATTGTAACGAGCAACAAGTAACAAAAGTAAATAAGGTGCAGCAAGGTGGCCCAATCCTTTTTGTAGCAAAGGACAAGCCGGACAAATTCTTATATAAGGAAAAGAGCTCCCGAGGACACATGGGAATATCGTCAAGCTAGTTTTCATCATGCTCATATGATTCGCGTTCGGTACTTTGATAATTTGATATGTGGGTGGACCGGTGCTTGGGTGTTGTTCTTACTTGAACAAGCATCCCACTTATGATTAACCTCTATTGCAAGCATCCGCAACTACAACAAAAGTATTAAGGTAAACCTAACCATAGCATGAAACATATGGATCCAAATCAGCCCCTTACGAAGCAACGCATAAACTAGGGTTTAAGCTTCTGTCACTCTAGCAACCCATCATCTACTTATTACTTCCCAATGCCTTCCTCTAGGCCCAAATAATGGTGAAGTGTTATGTAGTCGACGTTCACATAACACCACTAGAGGTTAGACAACATACATCTCATCAAAATATCGAACGAATACCAAATTCACATGACTACTAATAGCAAGACTTCTCCCGTGTCCTCAGGAACAAACGTAACTACTCACAAAGCATATTCATGTTCATAATCAGAGGGGTAATAGTATGCATAAAGGATCTGAACATATGATCTTCCACCAAGTAAACCAACTAGCATCAACTACAAGGAGTAATCAACACTACTAGAAACCTACTAGCACCAATCTCGGACTTAGAGACAAGAATTGGATACAAGAGATGAACTAGGGTTTGGATATGAGATGGTGCTGGTGAAGATGTTGATGGAGATTGCCCTCTCCCGATGAGAGGAGCGTTGGTGATGACGATGGTGATGATTTCCCCCTCCCGGAGGGAAGTATCCCTGGCAGAACAGCTCTGCCGGAGCCCTAGATTGGTTCTGCCAAGGTTCCGCCTCGTGGTGGTGGGGTCTCGTCCCGAAAGGTTGCTTATGATTTTTCTTCTCATCGAAAGACTTCATATAGGAGAAGATGGGCGTCCGAGAGCCACCAGGGGGCCCACGAGGTAGGGGGCGTGCCCAGGGGGGAGGGGCGCGCCCCCCACCTTGTGAGCAGGGTGTGGGGCCCCTGGCCTTCATCTTTGGCGACGATTTTTCTTTATTTATTTTAAGATATTCCGTGGATTTTCAGGACTTTTGGAGTTGCGCAGAATAGGTCTCCAATATTTGCTCCTTTTCCAGCTAGAATTCCAGCTTCCGGCATTCCCCCTCTTCATGGTAAACCTTGTAAAATAAGAGAGAATAGCCATAAGTATTGTGACATAACGTGAAATAACAACCCATAATGCAATAAATATTAACATAAAAGCATGACGCAAAATGGACGTATCAACTCCCCCAAGCTTAGACCTCGCTTGTCCTCAAGCGAAAAGCTGATAACAATAAATATGTCCTCATGTTTAGAGGTAGAGGCGTCGATAAAAATAAAATACGGACATGAAGGCATCATGATTGTTTCATAACAGCAACATATATAGATTTGTCATATGATTACTTATGTTCAAGTGATGATCTTTTCACAATGCAAAAGTATGAATTAGAAACCTTATTAGGCTCTAACAAATTATAACCTCAGTCATTGAAGCAATTGCAATTTATCATAACATCGGAAGGAGTCTATGTCAGAGCTTAAAAGCAAGTCCACATACTCAACTATCACTTAGTCCTTCATAATTGCTAACACTCACGCAATACTTGTGGTTATGAAGTTTCAATCAGACACAGAGAAAGATTGGGGCTTATAATGCTGCCTCCAAACTTATTCACCTTTGGGTGATGTCAACAATAATAGTTCATGCTAACGTACATCCAATTGGATATATATATCAGGATCACCCCACCACGAAGTGCTTGCCAAAGGATAAAATGAAAAAGGGAAAGGTGAAGATTACCTTGACTCTTGCATAAGATAGAGGATAATAATAAAAGATAGGCCCTTCGCAGAGGGAAGCAGAGGTTACCATGCGCTTTTATGGTTGGATGCACAAAATCTTAATGCAAAAGAACGTCACTTTATATTGCCCCTTGTATGTGAACCTTTATTATGCAGTCCGTCGCTTTTATTGCGTCCACAACAAGTTCGTACAAAGCTTATTTCTCTGCACTAATAAGTCATGCATATTTAAAGAGCAATTTGTATTGCTTGCACCGATGACAACTTACTTGAAGGATCTTACTCAATCCATAGGTAGATATGGTGGACTCTCATGGCTAAACTGGTTTAAGGGTATTTGGAAGCACAAGTAGTATCTCTACTTGGTGCTGAGAATTTGGCTAGCATGAGGGGGAAAGGCAAGCTCAACATGTTTGAATGATCCATGACAATATACTTTAACTGAGATGCGAGAAAACATAACCCATTACGTTGTCTTCCTTGTCCAACATCAACTCTTTAGCATGTCATACTTAATGAGTGCTCCCAATTATGAAAGATGTCAATGATAGTATATCTATATGTGAAACCTCTCTCTCCTTATTACTTCCTATTAATTGCCACGATGACTAAAGCTATATTTGCCAACTCCTAACAACTTTTTAATCATCATACTCTTTCTATGTGAAGTCATTACTCTCAATAAGATCAATATGAACTCTTTGTTTCTTTTTATTCTTTCTTTTATTCACTCAAGATCATGGCAAGATAATCAAGCCCTTGACTCAACACTAATCTTTATTATATATAGCTCACGGACTAGATTGCATAGAGGGATCATAAAGCAAACTTCAAAACTAGATCATGCCGTGACTTTATTCTACTAAATCAAGATACTACTAATAGGATCGAACTAAGAAAAATGGTAAAAATAGGAGTTGTGATGGTGATACGATACCGGGGCACCTCCCCAACGCTTGGCAGTTGCCAAGGGGAGTGCCCATACCCATGTGATGAGGTCCCCTTCTTTGTTGTTGGAGGTGGAGGTGTTGTTGATGACGCAAGCTTGTCGTCCCCTTCCATGGCATAGGCTCACCCTCATAGAAGGATGATCGAGTCTCCGGAATTCTCAAATCTGCAACGGAAACAGCTTGAAATGAAAACAAGGGGATATTTGCGTGATACGGGGGTCAAAACATTAGGGAGAATATATAATGAATTTTTACCGACGAAAATACGTATCGTGCAGGAAAATGGAGTCCGGAGGGCACACGAGGTGCTCACGAGGTAGGGGGCGCGCCCAGGGGGGTAGGGCGCGCCCTCCACCCTCGTGGAGGGCTCGTGTCCTCCCTGGCCTGCTACCTATTTTTCTATTTTTCTAAATATTCCAAAACGGAGAAATATTGCCTTAAAAATTGTTTTGGAGTCGGTTTACTTACCGTACCACATACCTATTCCTTTTTGGAGTCTGGAACGTTCTAGAAAGTGTCCCTTATGTATTCCTCCGGGGTTACGGTTTCAATAACATTGGTTTCAACATTTATAGGATTACCTGAGATATAGTGCTTGATTCTTTGACCGTTTACCACCTTCGGATTTGTGCCTTCGAAATTGTTGATTTTTATGGCACCGGAACGATAGACCTCCTCGATAACGTAGGGACCTTCCCATTTAGAGAGAAGTTTTCCTGCAAAAAATCTTAAATGAGAGTTGTATAGCAATACATAATCGCCTACATTAAACTCACGCTTTTGTATCCTTTTGTCATGCCATCTTTTAACTTTTTCTTTAAACAACTTGGCATTTTCATAGGCTTGGGTTCTCCATTCATCAAGTGAGCTAATATCAAATAACCTCTTCTCATCGGCAAGTTTGAAATCATAGTTAAGCTCTTTAATAGCCCAATATGCCTTATGTTCTAGTTCGAGAGGTAAGTGGCATGCTTTTCCATAAACCATTTTATACGGAGACATACCCATAGGATTCTTATATGCAGTTCTATATGCCCATAATGCATCATCAAGTTTCTTGGACCAATTCTTTCTAGACCTATTAACAGTCTTTTGCAAAATTAATTTGAGCTCTCTATTACTCAATTCTACTTGACCACTAGACTGTGGGTGATAAGGAGATGCAATTCTATGATTAACGTCATATTTGGCAAGCATTTTACGAAAAGCACCATGAATAAAGTGTGAACCACCATCAGTCATTAAATATCTAGGGACTCCAAACCTCGGAAAAATAACTTCCTTAAGCATTTTAATAGAAGTGTTATGATCAGCACTACTAGTTGGAATAGCTTCTACCCACTTAGTAACGTAATCAACAGCAACTAAAATATGAGCGTATCCATTGGAGGCAGGAAAAGGTCCCATATAATCAAAGCCCCAAACATCAAATGGTTCAATAACAAGTGAATAATTCATAGGCATTTCTTGACGTCTACTAATATTACCAATTCTTTGACATTCATCACAAGATAAAACAAACTTACAGGCATCCTTGAAGAGAGTAGGCCAATAAAAACCAGATTGCAATACCTTATGTGCAGTTCTATCTCCAGCGTGGTGTCCTCCATAAGCTTCGGAGTGACACTTGCGTAGGATCTGTTCCTGTTCATGCTCAGGTACACAACGTCTAATAACAACATCTACTCCTTCTTTATAAAGATGTGGGTCATCCCAAAAGTAATGTCTCAAATCATAAAAGAACTTTTTCTTTTGTTGGTATGTGAAGCTAGGTGGTATAAATTTAGCAACAATATAACTAGCATAATCAGCATACCATGGAGTGCTACGAGAAGTGCTTATGACATTTAATTGTTCATCAGGAAAGCTATCATCAATAGGTAGTGGGTCATCAAGAACATTCTCTAACCTAGAGAAGTTGTCTGCAACTGGGTTCTCAGCTCCTTTTCTATCAACAATATGCAAATCAAATTCTTGTAGCAAGAGAACCCATCTAATAAGTCTAGGTTTAGCATCTTTCTTTTTCATAAGATATTTAATAGCAGCATTGTCGGGGGAAAACTGATCCACCAACACCTATGGGGACCGGGCCCCTTTCGGTTCGGAGGGGGGCGGAGGCCGCACAAAGAGCGGATCGAGGCAGTACACACGAGCAGTTTTACCCAGCTTCGGGCCGCACGGATGCGTAAAACCCTACTGCTGCTTGTTTGTGTGTATTGAATTCTTGCTCAGGAGCGATGGACGCTGCCAGACCGAGCGTGAGAGTGTTCCTGATGTTTCGAATGAGCCGAACCCCTCTACGTTGCGCTTGGGCCTCCTTTTATACTTTCAAGGGGTCACCGACAGGTGGCAACGTAGACTAGAAGGGTAAAAATGGAAAAGGATGCGGTAGGTGCAGCTACCGCTACTGTGGACACAGTGCACCCTACCTAACTCTGATGGCAGGGGACAAGGTCATTGAATGCTCGTCTGAGTTGCCTAAACAGTGCAAAAAGTGACCGTTAGGAGCGCCACCGCTTGCCACGATGGCCTTCTCTTCATCTCCGCTTGCCACCGCGCACCCCTAGCTGCGCGGCCTCCTGCCACGTGTGCTTGGGAGAGTCCTAGAGCGACACGTTAGCAGGTGTGCTGGAGCGCGGGCACGAAGTGGGGGTTTCCCGGGGCAAGCTCCTTGCCGCGGTCGTCGTCTTGTCGTGTTTGGGAGCTTGTTGCTCACCGGGCCTTGCCGGGACGCAGGGCGCGTCGCGGCAAGCTTTCTTGGTATGCCTTGAGTGGCCTTCCCGGCAAGCTCCTCTTGCCGGGGTCTTGTCTCTTCCCGGCAAGATCCTCTTGCCGGGGCCTGGGTTGGCCTTCCCGGCAAGCTCCTCTTGCCGGGGCCTTGGTTTGAGTACTTTGTTCTTGAATGGTCTTCAAGGGAACCACGGAGGGTCTTGGCGGTCACCCAGCAAGCCTTGCCACGGGATGCTGCGACCGCCCATGCACAAGTTCGGGGTACTAGGGTACCCCTACTCTAGTACACCGACAGGAGCCCCCGGGCCTGGGCTAGACACGGTGCCGAGCGCTGTTGGGCCAGGCCCAAAACAGGGCACGGGCACGCGTGGGCCTGGGGTATGCCGAATCTAACTCCGTATCCACCGCACCCCCCACAACGGCACGCGTCAATCACGGCGTCGTGGGGGAGATCGTGGGTGGTTCTTTATTCGGAAAGAGCGCAACGTCCGCCCCCTCCTCCTTATAAGCAGGGGAAACAGGGGTATTTCCCCTATCTTCGTCATTCGCTGCTGCAATCTCAGAAACCTCCGCCGCCCTCCTCCGCTTCCAAAGTCGAAAGAGAGCAGCGCTCCGCTCCCGTCGCCGCCGCCACCACCAGCGCCGTCGATCTCCCCCACCGCCTCCGCCATGGCTTCGAAGCCCGGAAAGGGGAAGACCGCGAAAGCTGTGAAATCGACCGAAGCGCAGCGGCTTGAGGCGCTGCGGAAAGAGCGGGCCACCTTCCTCCCCGAGCTCTCCGCAAAGGATCTGAGGGAGTGGTACTATCTCTTCTGGTCGACGGAGACACGGGCGCATCCGCGCACAAAGGTACTCTCCGCCATTACCTCGCAAGAAGCTCCAGTTGGCGGGTACCCTTTCTTTGCCGTGTTCTTCTACTGCGGGCTCTGCCCGCCATTCTCTGATTTCTTCTGTGATATCATGAACACCTACGGGCTCCACCTCCTTGATTTTACCCCCAACGCCGTCTTGACCATGGCAGTTTTCGCCCATCTATGCGAAAACTTTGTCGGAGTCCACCCCAACGTAGCTCTCTTCCGCCATTTCTTCATGCCCCGTGTCGAGAGAGGGGAAACCCTTGCCGGGGGGATCACCTGGATCTCGCGAGCCGGCAAGAAGGAGACCTATCTGGAGGGGGAGCTCCGCAACAAGTGGGATGAGTGGAGAGCAAACTGGTGCTGGGTTGTAGAGGAGAACCCGCAGCCGTTCACCGCCCTGCGCCAAGCCCCAGCAGTGCGAGGCAATGATTGGAGCGCTCTGTCCATGGACGATGACAAGTTGAAGATCGCCACCACCCGGATCTTGCGCCTCAGGCTTGCCGGGTTGACTGTAGGAGCTGTCGGCGCAGATTTCCTCCGCCGCCGCATCGCCCCTCTACAGGCAAAGGGGAGACCCGCCTGGGAATTTGGAGGCCCGGCAGACATCATGAGGTTGCGCCTAGGCCTCAACTTCAATTTCACCGTCATAGAATTGGACGGGATACTTAAGGAAATATTCAAGCACGACCCGCAGCATCCCGAGTGGTTCAGGTTGCCGGCAGGCGTCGTGCCTCTGTGTAACAACTCCTCGCGCGACCGCATCTGCGCAATGATGCCGTTGTGCGACTCGCACGGGATCGCTCCAACTTGGCAAGAGCCCGCCGGCGACGTCATGCAGCAGTTCTTCGACAGCCTAGTGGAGGTGGCGGTCAATGCTGACGAGAAGAAACTCCTCACCCGCGACACCACTGATCAAGAGATGGAGCGCATCGCCACCAGGGCGGAAGAGGCGGCGGCAGCCGCGGCCGCGGGTGAATTCGGGTTCACCGTGGAGGAAGCGGACGCGGCGTTGGCGATGAGTCTTGCCAAACAGGAGAAGCCCGAAGAGGAAGAAGAGCTCGCCGCGCCCGACACCGAGTCGAACGAGCCCGCCGAGGGTGCGAGCGGCCCGCCGTCTCCGAGGAGCTTGCCGCGAGCAGGGCCCGCAGCGCAGCCCCCAGCGCAGCCTAGAAGGCGCCTCCGCAGGGTTGGCGACGTAGCAGGGCGGCAAGTGGGCCAACAGCCGCAGCGTCGCGCGATGCACTCTACGGCGGCAAGTACGGTTGCCGCGGGAGCACCTCCCGCCGCAGCGACAACTGAAGCGGGGCCGTCTCGAGCTGGCGCCGCAGCCCCCGCCAAGCGGTCAAGGGATCCCACCCCTCCACCTCGTCGCGCTGGAAGTGGGCCGAACTTTGACCTCTCCGCGCTCAGCTCCGATGAGGAGGAAGAAGAAGAAGAGTAAGATTCCCTTGCTTGTTCTTGTAGTTCTTCAACTTGCTGATATTGTCTTGCATCGGATCTGATCCACCCTGGGCTCTTCTTTTCAGGACTCTGGCCCAGAGGGCGGCGAAGAGGGCCAAGGCTCAGGTGGTGGTCATCGAGGACGAGCCCACTGCGACGACAGGAGGCGCGCCCGAGACCACCTTGCCGGATCCGGCCATCACTTCGCAGAGCAGCCCCCAGCGCAGCCCCCAGCGTAAGCATATGGTTTACTTTCTGCTTCTGGGTGCGCGTGGTTGCTCTTTTCCTTTGTTGACATCTGATCACTGGTTTGTTTGCGCAGGAGCAGAACAGCTTCATCAGGAGGGCATGGTGATCTCCTCCGACTCGTCGTCTGCTTCGACTACGTCGCCAAGGGCGGACTCCCCGGCAAAGGAGCATTCTCCAGTAAGGGAGGAGCCTCCGGCAAGGGATAGTGCTAACGATCCGCCGGTGGTGGAACTTATGACAGCGGATCCCAGCATAGGTAATCCTTCCTGCCCGAAACTTTCTTTGTATTCTTCTGCTGATTTTTCTTCTTGAGTGCTTGTTTGACTTCTCATTTTTCTCCGGTCGTCAGGTCCACCTTCCGCGGATCCGATGGAGACCGAGGCGGGCGGCGGAGAGGACGCGCGCGGCAACACTGATGATGCTGCGGCCGCCGAAGACGGAGCTGGTGCCGATGTGCCTGCCGGTGAAGAGGCCGCCAAGGCTGCCGCCGAGGAAGCTGGCGGGGGATCTGGCGATAGCACTGACGGCCCTGAGGCCGCAGGAGCGTCAGGCGCTGCACCGACCGCCGATCCCTCCGCCGCTGCCGCAGCGTCAGGCTCCGAGGAGCCCCAGCCCGGCGCCTATCTGAAAGCTGGCGAGGGCATCTTCATCAAGCTCCCTTGGGCGTCAAGCTCCAGGGCGCCGGTGGAAGGAGAAGTTTTGGATGGGGAGGTGCTTGCCTCCGCCGGGTTGTTGATCGTTGACGCGCCGGGAAGCAGCAGCGGCGACCCTGAGGAGGAGCGGCTGCTACGGAGGCTGCTGGCACTCTACCGCGCCCGCCAAGTCAAGTTGGAGTCCCGGGAAGCGCTTGTCGCGAGGGCGAGCATGGACATAGAGAAGCGTGCGGAGGAGCTCCGGGGTCTTCGCCAAGAAACTCTCCGGGCCTTGGCGGAGGAGCGGGAGCAGCTTGCTGAGGAGCGGAAGGCCTTCCTCCTTGAGAAGGTCGAAGCTGAAGAGCAGCAGCGGCTCACCGGCGAGAAGCTGCACGTGCGAGAAGGCGAGCTGGCTCAGCGGAAAGTGAACCTCGACAGCCACGAAGAGGAGCTTGCCGCGCGCGAACGGGCACTTGGCGGAACGCTCCAAGAGGCAAAGGATGCGGCTGCGGCTACCGAGGCCGCCAAGAAAGAATTGGAGGCAAAAGTGGCGCAGCTAGAAGCTGATCTGAAGGTTGGTGGCGAAGAGCTTGCCGCGCTCAAGCTAGAGCGCGAGAAGGACGCCCTTGCCCACGGTGAGCTGCAGGGCCGACTCGCCGAGAGGGGCAAGGAACTGAGCGCCGCCAAGGATTCCAACGTAGATCTGACGCTGAAGCTGGCCACCTTGACGGAGACGTTGGACAGCGCCAGGAAATGGGAGGCAGACTTGAAGAAAGACATCAAGGCCAACGATGCGCTGCTGGCGAGGGCCGCCGAAACCCAGAATCTTCTCAGAGATACTGTGGCGCTCTGGACGGAAGGCCTCGTGAACATTGCTGCAGTCATCGAAGAGGAGCTGGTGCAATTGGGGGTGGAAGGCTTCGGGTACTCCTCCGACGAGAACCTCCAACCGAGCGCCAAGCTCACTCTATTCTTCAAAGGCGTGGCAGCGGCGCTCCAGCAACTCCGGGAACGGATCCCAAAGCAGTTGGCCGACGAGTCACGCTCGATTTGTGCCGGAGTTCTGGAGAAGGTGCTGGTGAAGGTGGCCTTCCGCAATCCGGGCCTCAACCTCACCAACGTCCTCAAGAGGCTGCCGGCGGACGCTGATCTTGACGCACTTAAGGCCCTCGTCGCACCCATTGTGGACAGGGTGAACGAGGTCAAAAGGGTTGACGGCGGTCGCATAGATTAGGCCGTCCATTTTCTTCTTTTCTTGTCGCTGCCAGTCATGTCATGGGAACACTTTACTAGAGGCGCGACAAGTTATTTTTGTAATATAACTCTATCTTAGGCAAAAAATTGCTGTGTTACTTCCTTTACTCGACTCTTGGCTTTGCATGGTTCTGCCCTACGCTTTCTAGGGAAACTTGCCGGCGCAGGCACCCTTGCCGCGAGCGCCGAGTGCGGAACTTCAGCAGCCTGCTGGCGGGGTCGCTACCGACAAGCAACCTTGTCGCAACTAGTTGCAGCTCACTTAAGTTGTTGAGCGGACTCAAAACAAAGTAAGGGCGCTAGCGGCTCACTTAAGTTGCTGAGCGGACTCGAAGCAAATTAAGGGCGCTAGCAGCTCACTTAAGTTGTTGAGCGGACTCGAAACAAAGTAAAGGCGCAACTAGCTACGAGTTGGTTCCTCCGCGCACAGGTTTTCCATACAAAGCACGGTCGTTCAAGGAAGATAACTCAAAAACTTAAAAAACTGATTGCTCAAGCTTTAGCAACTTAGCTTTTCTGTCGTCTGCTTCCCGGCAAGGAGAAACTTTCTTGAACGGCCTGGTCCACACCATTATCTTCTCCTCCCCCCCCCCGGTAAACCTTGTGGGCGAGGGAACCTTCCTTCTTTTGAGAAAGAAACAGAGAAGTAAAGTAATGATATGGAGCCTTGGGCTCGTTATCGCTTACCGGGGTCTGGTGATGCACAAAGTGTCAGATAATATATGCGAAAAAAGAGGATTATAGCATAAAAAAAACTGACAAGATGTGCGGGGCACATGAGCTTTACTGGTGCACGGGGTCTGCGCCCGGCTTTGTACAAAGGATTACATGCAACAGCGGCAAGACTTGTACAAAAGGTGGTTGCCGGAAAAGCTTCCGGCAACCGCGCCCTACGGGTAAAACTTACGAAGATGTTCAATGTTCCAGGAGTTGCTCACCGGAATGCCATCTTCGGTCTCAAGGCGGACAGCGCCGGGCCTAGTGACTCGTTTCACCCGATAAGGGCCTTCCCACTTCGGCGTCAACTTGTTGGAATTCTTGGCGGACTGAATGCGCCAAAGAACAAGGTCGCCTTCCTCGAAGCTTCTGGCTTTAACATTGCGGCTATGATAGCGACGCAAAGCTTGCTGGTAGCGAGCGGCTCGCACAGCAGCCTGAAGACGGTCTTCCTCAAGGAGCAGCGCGTCATCTTGTCGCAGCTGCTCTTGCTCGAGCTCATCATAAGCGAGCACTCGAGGTGACCCGTAAACGAGTTCCGTGGGGAGAACTGCCTCTGCTCCATAGACTAGAGCGAAAGGTGTCTGGCCAGTGGCTCGATTTGGTGTCGTTCTGATTGACCAAAGAACCACCGGCAGCTCCTCGATCCAGTTCTTTCCGCACTTGTGCAGCTTGTCGAAAGTTCTGGTCTTGAGGCCTCGCAGCACTTCAGCGTTTGCCCTCTCCGCTTGACCGTTGCTTCTCGGGTGAGCAACAGAAGCGAAGCAGACCTTGGCGCCAAGATCTTGGACATACTGCATGAAGGTGCGGCTCGTAAATTGCGTGCCGTTGTCAGTGATGATCCTATTAGGAACCCCGAAACGGCAAACAATCGACCTGAAGAACTTGACTGCTGACTGTGCTGTCACCTTCCTCACTGGTTCCACTTCCGGCCACTTTGTGAACTTGTCGATTGCAACGTACAAGAACTCAAAGCCCCCGACAGCTCGGGGGAAGGGGCCGAGGATGTCAAGCCCCCAGACCGAAAATGGCCAGGATAAAGGGATCGTCTAGAGAGCTTGAGCTGGTTGGTGTATCTGCTTGGAATGGAACTGGCACGCTTCACACTTGGTTACTTGTGCAGTTGCATCCTGGAGGGCTGTCGGCCAGAAGAAACCTTGTCGGAATGCTTTGCCGGCAAGTGCTCTTGCGCCAATGTGGTGACCACATATGCCTCCATGTATCTCTGCCAACAGTTGTTGTCCATCTTCCCGGCGAATGCACTTCAATTTCACACCGTTGAGTCTTATTCTGTACAGTGTGTTGTCGACAAACTTGTACATACTTGACTGCCGGGCTACTCTTTCAGCTTCTTCTTGCTCTTCGGGAAGCTCTCCTGTCTGAAGGAAACGGACAATCTGCTGCGCCCATGCTGGAGCTTGTGGCTCGACAACAAGGACTAAAGGCATATCTGTTGCTACGGGAACATCCGCTTCTACGGCAAGAACCTGCGGTTCGGCCGGAGCGTGATATTCCCCGGCAAGCTTGTCGGAGCAAAACTTGTCGGGAGCGTCTGCTTCAACGGAACAAACCAAGAGGTTCGCCGGAGCAGACTGCTCCTCAGCATTCTTGGCGTCGATCTTGGGGACCTTCTTGGCGGCGGCTTCGGGAAGCTCTGCCGGAAAGTAGTCACCAGAAACCAACTTCCTCTTCTTATTCTGTCCAGTTGATGGTACCACGGATGGTTGAGTCAGCTTGAGCACAAAAATCCCTGGTTCCACAGGTAACTTTAGTGTTGCGCACTTTGACAGGCCGTCAGCAATATCGTTCTGAGCTCGTGGAACGTGTTCCATTTGCAGGCCGTCAAAGTGTGCTTCTAGCTTCCTTACTTCATCAACATATGCTTCCATCAACGGACTCTGATAGCTCTTGTTCACTTGCCGGACGACAAGCTGTGAGTCACCCCTGACAATGAGCTTCTTGATCCCAAGGTCTGCTGCGATTCTGAGACCGGCAAGCAATCCTTCATACTCTGCAGTATTGTTGGTTGCTTGCTCTTTGGGAAAGTGCATCTGGACTACGTACTTGAGGTGCTCTCCGGTGGGTGCGACAAGCAGCACGCCTGCACCGGCGCCTTGCAACGAGAAGGCACCATCAAAGTACATCAGCCACTCCTTGCTTGTCTCCTTGACGGGGATGCTCGTCTCTGGAATTTCTTCGTCTGGGGTTGGCGTCCACTCAGCTATGAACTCTACCAATGCCCTGCTTTGGATCGTTGCAGTGCTCTCAAACTTGAGGCCAAAGCTTGACAGTTCCAATGCCCACTCGACAATCCTGCCTGTTGCTTCCGGATTCTGCAGTATCCTCTTTAGCGGAAAGCGAGTGACAACTATGATCTCGTGTGCCTGGAAGTAATGGCGCAGCTTTCTCGAGGCCATGAGAAGGCCGAAAAGCAATTTTTGCACACCAGAGTACCTCGACCTAGCCCCCTGGAGAAGGGAGCTGACAAAGTAAACTGGGCGCTGCACCATCTTCTTCTGCACCTCCTTGCATGCCTGCGCAGACTCAACTTTGTCGGGGCCAGAGCTTGTCGGAGAAGCCCCCTGCTTGTCGCTGGATTCACTTGTCGCGGTCGCTGGCTCATCATCCGCCTCCCTCTCCGCTACTAACGCAGCACTAACCACTTGATTGGTTGCCGCTAGGTACAGCAGCAACTTCTCTTGTGGCTTAGGTGCGACAAGTATTGGAGTGGAGGACAGGTACCTCTTCAAGTCCTGCAGCGCATCCTCCGCTTCAGGAGTCAATTTCATTGGACCTGCCTTTTTCAATATTTTGAAAAACGGCAGGGCGCGCTCAGCAGACTTAGAGATAAACCTGCTGAGAGCAGCCACGCAACCGGCAAGCCTTCGCACATCCTTGACGTGCTTCGGTGCTTCAATCTGCTCGATGGGCTTGATCTTGTTGGGGTTGGCTTCAATTCCCCGCTGAGACACAAAGAACCCGAGAAGCTTGCCGGAAGGGACTCCAAACACGCACTTCTCGGGGTAACACGCACTTCTCGGGGTTGAGCTTGAGGTTGATCTTGCACAGATTTGCAAAAGTTTCTTCCAAATCTTGGATCAGGGTAGCCTTGTCCTTGCTCTTGACCACTATATCATCCATGTAGGCTTCCACATTTCTGTGTATCTGTGGCTCAAAAGTGACATGGACTACCCTTGCAAATGTTGAACCAGCATTCTTCAACCCAAAGGGCATCCGTATAAAACAGTATGTGCCGCAAGGGGTGATAAATGCGGTTTTTTCCTCATCCTCTTCTGCCATGAAGATTTGATGGTATCCTGAATATGCATCAAGAAATGAAAGCAAATCACATCCAGCTGTGGAGTCAACAATCTGGTCAATGCGCGGCAAGGGAAATGGATCTTTGGGACAAGCTTTATTGACATCAGTGAAGTCTATACAAAGCCTCCATTTCCCGTTCACCTTGCGCACGACTACAGGATTGGCCAACCACGTGGGATGGAGCACTCCTCTAACAAGGCCTGCTGCTTCCAACTTCCTGATCTCTTCTGCAATGAACTCTTGGCGCTCCACTGCTTGCTTCCTGACTCTCTGCTTGACGGGGCGCGCATGAGGACAGACGGCAAGGTGGTGCTCGATTACTTTCCTGGGAACACCGGGGATATCAGACGGTTGCCATGCAAACATGTCGACATTCGCCCGCAGGAAAGCAACGAGCACACTTTCCTATTTGGGGTCAAGCGTGGCACTGATGGTGAAGGTACCACCAGTGCCGTCCTCCTTGGCGGACACCTTCTTGGTCTCGGGTGGAGCTGCCATCGTCTTCTTGCACTTGCCGGTGGAGCTCGATGGTGCGTCCTCGACGGTAGCGCAGCACTCCGAAGTGGTGCGCTTGCCAGAGTGGGCATCAGAGCTCTTGCCGGACTTTGTCTTCTTCTTCCCCCCGGGAGCTTCAGCGGCAAGTGTGTTGTGATCAGCTGCGGCTGCTGCTTCCCGGTAGATTTTGTCGGCGCAGATAAGGGCATCCTTCTTGTCGCCGGGGACAGAGATGACACTTATCGGGCCTGGCATCTTGAGCATGTTGTATGCATAGTGAGAGGCTGCCATAAATATGGCGAGCGCTGGACGGCCAAGGATCCCATTGTAGGGCAATGGAAAATCGGCAATGTCAAATGTGACCCTCTCAGTTCTGAAATTCAGCTCGCTGCCAAATGTGACCGGCAGCGTGATCTTCCCCTTCGGCTTGCTCCTTCCCGGGTTGATTCCTTGGAATGTGTCGGTCTCTTCAAGCTCGCTGTCAGGGATCTGGGGTTTCTGAAGGACCGCGGAGGAGATTAGATTCAAGCTAGCCCCGCCGTCAACTAGCATCTTCGTGACCTTGAGGTTGCGGATAGTTGGTGAAACCAACATCGACAAGCACCCGACCGCAGTTACGCGATCAGGGTGATCCTCAATGTCGAAAATGATAGGCGTGCTGGACCATTTCAGAGGCTTGCGTGACTCTACGGATGGTTCCACTGCATTAACCTCCCGCATCCACTGCTTGAGTTGGCGGTGCGAAGTATGCAGAGAAGCACCACCGTCAACGCACATGAGCTCTGTGGCTTTCTGAAATTCCTGCTCATCGGCCTCATCATCATCCACGTCTTCATCATCGTCGTCATCTTCATCCTTGTCGCGGCCGCGGGGAGGTCTGTCTCCTTGCCGTTGCTTGGCCTTGCCGCGGCGTCCTCCTCGGCCGGGACGTTTCTTGCCGGATCCACCAGTTCCTTCCTGGGCCTTCTCCTTGTCGCGCCGCTCGTACTCAGCTTTCTGTTGCTCAACAAGCTGTTCGACTTTCTTGCAGTTCTAGAGATCGTGGCCCTTGGTGCGGTGGATCTTGCAATACTGCTTGCCGGAGCTGTCCTGCTTGTCGGCGGCTGCCACAGGTTGGGCCTCCTTGTCGGAGCCACCAGCTTTAGCTTCCTTGGCGCCACCTCCGTTGCCGGTCTGCTCGACAGCTAGCACTTCCTTGCCCTTTTTCCTTCTGCTGTTCCGCCGCCGGCCTTTCCTTGTCGGGACGGCATCCTCACTGTCGGATCCTCCTGCTCCTGTACTCTCTCCGGGGAGCCTCCTCCCCTCTTCAGCGCGTGCACACTTGTCGGCCAGGGCGTAAAGCTCGCTGACGTCTCTGATCTTACACATCGCCATCTCCTCCCTCATCCTTCGGTTTCGCATGTTCTGATGGAACGCGCTGATGATCGCGGCGGGGTGGACATCTGGGATGTTGTGCTGTACACGGCTGAATCTCTGAATGTACTTGCGTAGTGGTTCTCCTTCCTTCTGGGCGAGCAGATGAAGATCGCTCTCTTGGCCATGTGGCTTGTGGCCGCCTGTAAAGGCGCCGACAAACTGATGGCATAAATCTGCCCAAGAGGAGATGGAATTGTCCGGCAAGTGCATGAGCCAGGACCTGACGTTGGGCTTGAGTACCAGCGGGAAGTAGTTGGCAAGGATCTTGTCGTCCCGTCCCCCGGCAGCCTGCACCGCGATGGTGTAGATGCTGAGAAACTCCGACGGATGCGTCTTGCCGTCGTACTTCTCTGGTACGTCTGGTTTGAAATTCTTTGTGCTGGGCCACTGGACTTGCCACAGCTCATGGGTGAACGCAGGACAACCTACCGCGTACGGCAGATCGCCTGGTTCCCCTGACGCATGCATGTCAATAGAGGGCCCCGCGCGCTTGTCGGATTGACGTCGCGCTTCTCTTCGGCGCTCGATGCGGGTTCGAGCGTCTTCTTGTTGTCGTTCATGGAGAACTTGGCGCTGATCGCAACGAGCTCGCGGGTCCGATGACGCGGTGGAGCCGCTGTCGGGGTGAACCCGGCGAGTCGGCGATTTTGGCCTTCGTAGTGGAGAGTGCATGGAAGTCGCACCTCCCCCAGTCTTGTTGCCATCGGCTCGCGTCCGGCTGTCCTGCCGCGGCAGCGAGGTGCTTGGTTGCCGCGCAGTGTCGCCGTTAGCGAAGCCGATAAGGCTCTGGATAGTGGCCCTCCATTCGTCGGTCTTGTCCGCCGTCGGAGGATAGTCTAGGAGCAGTTGAGCTCGCGCCAAGGCTTCTGCTGGGGTGGTGGGCAGCGGAGGTGAACGGTGCGAGGAGTGGGGCGTGCTCGGACTCCTAACCACGTTAGAAGGAGCAGTGCCCCGTCCAGGCGACCGTACTTCACTCGAGCCAGCATGTTGACGTGCATGTTGGTCTTGAGCGCCACGAGAACCACCAGCTTGATCTTGGCCCAGCGGACGTATGGCGCTGCGAACGCCATGACGCTGCTGGTCCCGCGCCTCCTGAGAGGGGTGCGGTGCGCACATGGACGCCGAGGTCTGTGCCGCCTTGTCCTTGGACTTGGCTGCACTGAGGGCTCCCTCGTCGACGCCCATTCTTCCGCCGGCGTCCACTCCACCACCTGCTTGCTCCGGAGGCGGTGAAAGCGACGCAGACGGAACAGCTGCCTCCGAATCCTTCTTCTTCGGTGGCATGTCGATGAAGACGATGAGGATTTAGCTCGCGTGCATGCCGGATCGGGTTCGCACAATCTCGACGCCCCCTACCTGGCGCGCCAAAGATGTCGGGGGAAAACTGATCCACCAACACCTATGGGGACCGGGCCCCTTTCGGTTCGGAGGGGGGCGGAGGCCGCACAAAGAGCGGATCGAGGCAGTACACACGAGCAGTTTTACCCAGCTTCGGGCCGCACGGATGCGTAAAACCCTACTGCTGCTTGTTTGTGTGTATTGAATTCTTGCTCAGGAGCGATGGACGCTGCCAGACCGAGCGTGAGAGTGTTCCTGATGTTTCGAATGAGCCGAACCCCTCTACGTTGCGCTTGGGCCTCCTTTTATACTTTCAAGGGGTCACCGACAGGTGGCAACGTAGACTAGAAGGGTAAAAATGGAAAAGGATGCGGTAGGTGCAGCTACCGCTACTGTGGACACAGTGCACCCTACCTAACTCTGATGGCAGGGGACAAGGTCATTGAATGCTCGTCTGAGTTGCCTAAACAGTGCAAAAAGTGACCATTAGGAGCGCCACCGCTTGCCACGATGGCCTTCTCTTCATCTCCGCTTGCCACCGCGCACCCCTAGCTGCGCGGCCTCCTGCCACGTGTGCTTGGGAGAGTCCTAGAGCGACACGTTAGCAGGTGTGCTGGAGCGCGGGCACGAAGTGGGGGTTTCCCGCGGCAAGCTCCTTGCCGCGGTCGTCGTCTTGTCGTGTTTGGGAGCTTGTTGCTCACCGGGCCTTGCCGGGACGCAGGGCGCGTCGCGGCAAGCTTTCTTGGTATGCCTTGAGTGGCCTTCCCGGCAAGCTCCTCTTGCTGGGGTCTTGTCTCTTCCCGGCAAGATCCTCTTGCCGGGGCCTGGGTTGGCCTTCCCGGCAAGCTCCTCTTGCCGGGGCCTTGGTTTGAGTACTTTGTTCTTGAATGGTCTTCAAGGGAACCACGGAGGGTCTTGGCGGTCACCCGGCAAGCCTTGCCGCGGGATGCTGCGACCGCCCGTGCACAAGTTCGGGGTACTAGGGTACCCCTACTCTAGTACACCGACAAGCATGATCAGTGTGAATAGTTACTTTAGAATCAACAATATAGGGTCTAAATTTATCACAAGCAAACACAACTGCTAAAAGTTCCTTTTCGGTAGTAGCATAATTTCTTTGAGCATTGTCTAGAGTCTTACTAGCATAATGGATAACATTTAATTTCTTATCAACTCTTTGCCCTAGAACAGCACCTACATCATAATCACTAGCATCACACATAATTTCAAAGGGTAAATTCCAATCAGGTGGTTGAACAATAGGTGCGGAGACTAATGCATTCTTAAGTATTTCAAATGCTTCTACACAATCATCATCAAAGACAAATGGTACATCTTTTTGTAATAAATTAGTCAAAGGCCGAGAAATTTTTGAGAAGTCCCTAATGAACCTCCTATAAAATCCGGCGTGACCAAGGAAACTTCTTATACCTTTGATGTCCTTGGGACATGGCATCTTTTCAATAGCGTCAACCTTGGCTTTATCAACTTCAATACCTCTTTCAGAAACTTTGTGCCCCAAGACAATACCTTCATTAACCATAAAGTGGCACTTTTCCCAATTCAAGACAAGATTAGTTGCTTCACATCTCTGCAAAACTTGATCAAGATTGCTCAAGCAATCATCAAAAGAGGAACCATAGACGGAAAAGTCGTCTGAAAAAACCTCACAAATCTTTTCACAAGAATCAAAGAATATAGCCATCATGCATCTTTGAAAGGTAGCAGGTGCATTACAAAAACCAAAAGGCATACGTCTATAAGCAAAAGTATCAAAAGGGCATGTAAAAGTAGTCTTTGATTGATCTTTAGCCGACACAGGTATTTGAGAGAAACCAGAATAATCATCTAGAAAGCAATAATGTGTATGTTTGCATAATCTTTCTAGCATTTGATCAATAAAAGGTAAGGGGTAATGATCTTTCTTAGTGGCTTTATTTAATTTGCGGAAATCAATTACCATCCTATAACCTGTAATAATTCTTTGAGGAATCAATTCATCTTTATCATTAGGGACAACAGTAATACCTCCCTTCTTAGGGACACAATGGACAGGACTTACCCACTGACTATCAGCGACGGGATAAATTATACCTGCCTCCAGAAGCTTGAGTATTTCCTTTCTTACCACTTCTTTCATTTTAGGATTCAAACGTCGTTGAGGATCACATACTGGTTTAGCATCCGCTTCCAAATTTATTTTATGCTGACATAGAGTGGGACTAATACCCTTAAGATCATCAAGAGTATATCCAATAGCGGCACGGTGCTGCTTCAGAGTTTTCAATAATCTTTCTTCTTCATGCTCTGAAAGGTTAGCACTAATAATAACATGATATATTTTCTTTTCATCAAGATAAGCATACTTAAGATTATCAGGCAACGGTTTAAGCTCAAAAACGGGATCACCCTTGGGTGGAGGAGGATCCCCTAGGATTTCAACAGGCAAATTGTGTTTCAGAATAGGTTCCTGTTTAAAGAATATTTCATCTATTTCCTTTCTTTCATTCATAAACATATCATTTTCATGGTCTAGCAAATAGTGTTATAAAGGATCACTAGGAGGTACAGCAATAGAAGCAAGACCAATAATTTCATCCTTACTAGGAAATTCTTCCTCACGATGTTGTTTATTGAATTTAGAGAAATTAAACTCATGAACCATATCATCCAAGCCAACAGTAACAACATTCTTTTTGCAGTCTATCGTAGCATTAACAGTATTCAAGAAGGGTCTACCAAAAATAATGGGACAAAAGCTATCTTGTGGAGAACCAAGAACAAGAAAGTCAGCGGGATATTTGGTTTTCCCACACAAGACTTCAACATCTCTAACAATTCCCATTGCAAATATAGTATCTCTATTGGCAAGTTTAATTGTAACATCAATATCTTCTAACTCAGCAGGTGCGATATCATGCATAATTTCTTTATATAAGTCAATGGGTATAACACTAGCACTAGCACCCATATCACATAAGCCATGATAACAATGATCTCCTATTTTAACAGAAATAACAGGCACGCCTACCACAGGTCTATGTTTATCTCTATCACAGGGTTTAGCAATTCTAGCAGTTTCACCAGAGAATTCAATGACATGCCCATCAATATTATCAGACAAGAGATCTTTAACAATAGCAATATTAGGTTCTACTTTGACTTGCTCAGGAGGTGTATAAGTTCTAGTATTGCTTTTACAAACAATAGTTGAAGCTTTAGCATGATCCTTTACTCTAGAAGGGAAAGGTGGTTTCTCAACATAAGAGGTGGGAACAATAGGATCATTATAAGTGATGGTCTTTTCTTCAACTTTAATAGGTGCAACTACTTTTACTTCTATGGGAGGATGATATTTAAACCACTTCTCCTTGGGGAGATCAACATAAGTAGCAAAAGATTCACAGAAAGAAGCTACTATCTCAGAGTCAAGTCCATATTTAGTGCCAAACTTACGGAAAATATCGGTATCCATAAAAGATTTAACACAATCAAACTTAGGTGTCATACCTGACTCCTTACCTTCGTCGAGGTCCCAATCTTCAGAGTTGCGTTTAATTCTATCCAATAAATTCCATCTGAATTCAATAGACTTCATCATAAAAGAGCCAGCACAAGAAGTATCGAGCATGGTGCGATTGTTATCAGAAAGCCGAGCATAAAAATTATGGAGAATTGTCAATTTTGAGAGCTCATGATTGGGGCATGAATATAACACTGATTTAAGCCTCCCCCAAGCTTGAGCGATGCTTTCTTCTTCGCGGGGCCAAAATATATATATATAATTGCGATCACGATGAACAAGATGCATAGGGTAATACTTTTGATGAAATTCCAATTTCATTCTTTTATAGTTCCATGATCTCGTATCATCACATAGCCTATACCATGTCGATGCGTCTCCCTCCAAAGATTAAGGGAAAGCCTTCTTCTTAACAACATCATCGGGTATACCTGCAAGCTTAAATAATCCACAAATATCATCCAAATAGCGTAGATGCTCGTCGGGATGCTTTGTCCCATCTCCTATAAAAGTATTAGCCAGCAGTTTTTCCATAATACCCGAAGGAAATGCAAAAGGAGTTTCATTTTCAATAGGTTCAGTAGGTTGTGGAGCAACTCTTTGCTCTACTGGACGGGGTGAAGATACCCTGAACAAGCCCCTCAGAGATTCAGTTTCCATAGTAACAAGTGACAGAAAATTTCAGCACACTATATAAATTTTTTCTTACCAAATTCCACCTACCAAAGGCGCTACCCTCCCCGGCAATGGTGCCAGAAAAGAGTCTTGATGACCCACAAGTATAGGAGATCTATCGTAGTCCTTTCGATAAGTAAGAGTGTCGAACCCAACGAGGAGCAGAAGGAAATGATAAGCGGTTTTCAGTAAGGTATTCTCTGCAAGTACTGAAATAAGTGGTAACAGATAGTTTTGTGATAAGGTAAATTGTAACGAGCAACAAGTAACAAAAGTAAATAAGGTGCAGCAAGGTGGCCCAATCCTTTTTGTAGCAAAGGACAAGCCGGACAAATTCTTATATAAGGAAAAGAGCTCCCGAGGACACATGGGAATATCGTCAAGCTAGTTTTCATCACGCTCATATGATTCGCGTTCGGTACTTTGATAATTTGATATGTGGGTGGACCGGTGCTTGGGTGATGTTCTTACTTGAACAAGCATCCCACTTATGATTAACCTCTATTGCAAGCATCCACAACTACAACAAAAGTATTAAGGTAAACCTAACCATAGCATGAAACATATGGATCCAAATCAGCCCCTTACGAAGCAACGCATAAACTAGGGTTTAAGCTTCTGTCACTCTAGCAACTCATCATCTACTTATTACTTCCCAATGCCTTCCTCTAGGCCCAAATAATGGTGAAGTGTTATGTAGTCGACGTTCACATAACACCACTAGAGGTTAGACAACATACATCTCATCAAAATATCGAACGAATACCAAATTCACATGACTACTAATAGCAAGACTTCTCCCGTGTCCTCAGGAACAAACGTAACTACTCACAAAGCATATTCATGTTCATAATCAGAGGGGTAATAGTATGCATAAAGGATCTGAACATATGATCTTCCACCAAGTAAACCAACTAGCATCAACTACAAGGAGTAATCAACACTACTAGCAACCTACTAGCACCAATCCCGGACTTAGAGACAAGAATTGGATACAAGAGATGAACTAGGGTTTGGAGATGAGATGGTGCTGGTGAAGATGTTGATGGAGATTGCCCTCTCCCGATGAGAGGAGCGTTGGTGATGACGATGGTGATGATTTCCCCCTCCCGGAGGGAAGTATCCCCGGCAGAACAGCTCTGCCGGAGCCCTAGATTGGTTCCGCCAAGGTTCCGCCTCGTGGCGGCGGAGTCTCGTCCCGAAAGGTTGCTTATGATTTTTCTTCTCATCGAAAGACTTCATATAGGAGAAGATGGGCGTCGGAGAGCCACCAGGGGGCCCACGAGGTAGGGGCGCGCCCCCCACCCTCGTGAGCAGGGTGTGGGCCCCCTGGCCTTCATCTTTGGCGACGATTTTTCTTTATTTATTTTAAGATATTCCGTGGAGTTTCAGGACTTTTGGAGTTGCGCAGAATAGGTCTCCAATATTTGCTCCTTTTCCAGCCAGAATTCCAGTTGCCGGCATTCCCCCTCTTCATGGTAAACCTTGTAAAGTAAGAGAGAATAGCCATAAGTATTGTGACATAACGTGAAATAACAACCCATAATGCAATAAATATTAACATAAAAGCATGACGCAAAATGGACGTATCATGAGGATCCGTTCGACTATGTTGGTTCGTCTTCTTCATGGACTCGGTCTTCTTCCTAGCGGGATTTCAGGCAAGATGACCGTCACCTTGGATTTCACTACTATCTTTGCTAGATTATGCTAGTTGTCTCGATGCTATCGCTATGTCACGCTACCTACCACTTGTTTCTCCAGCCTCCCAAATTGTCATGATACCCTCTAACCTTTTTACCCTTCCTAGCAAACCGTTGTTTGGCTATGTTACCACTTTGCTCAACCCCTCTTATAGCGTTGCTAGTTGCAGGTGCAGTTGCAGGTTGTTCCATGTTGGGACATGGATATCATGGGATATCACAATATCTCTTATTTTATTAATGCATCTATATACTTGGTAAAGGGTGGAAGGCTCGGCCTTATGCCTGGTGTTTTGTTCCACTCTTGCCGCCCTAGTTTCCGTCATCCCGGTGTTACGTTCCTTGATTTTGCATCCCTAACATGATGAGGGGTATGGGACCCTCTTGATGTTTCGCTTTGAATAAAACTCTTCTAGCAAGGCCCAACATTGGTTTTAACATTTTCCATAATAATACTTGAACCTAATAATTAATTGGCATAGGGGGCCTAGTGCTGATGGTGTTGGTCCCAAACGGGCAGACTGCGGGGCCGCCTCGGGGAAACTCGAGGTATTTGGTATAGCTGTAGGCTGACCCATCCTGTGTACCCAGAGAACGAGATCGCGCAACTCCTATCAGGCTAGGTCAGTGCATCGGGAGGTCTTGCTGGACTTGTTTTACCATTGTCGAAATGTCTTGTGCTCCAGGATCCCGAGTCTGATCGAATGTCCCGCGATGGAGGATTGTCTTGGCAGATCATGAGCTTGTCATGGGCTAAGTTGGGACACCCCTGCAGGGTTTAAACTTTCGAGAGCCATGCCCGCGGTTATGTGGCAGATGGGAATTTGTTAATATCCGATTGTAGAGGACTTGAAGTAAACTCAACTAAAATACACCAACCGCGTGCGTAACCATGACTGTCTCTTTTCGGGGAAGTTCGAGAGGAGAACATGGTTGGGTTATGTTTGAACGTAAGTAGTTCAGGATCACTTATTGATCATTACTAGTTTGCGACCATTGCGTAGTTTCTCATCTTATTCTTGTACTCATAAGTTAGCCACCATACATTGCTTAGTCGCTGCTGCAACCTCACCACTTACCCCTTCCTTACCCTTTAAGCTTTGCTAGTCTTGATACTCATGGTAATGGGATTGCTGAGTCCTCGTGGCTCACATATTACTACACCAACAGTTGCAGGTACATGTAATTCGATGGTCATGACATGATAGCGACATTTGCTTGTGTTGGAGTTCTTCTTCTGCTTCTTCTTCGTTCAGGAGATAGGCTCCTAGTCGGCAGCTTGGGGTAGCAGGGTAGATGTCGTGTGAGCTTTTGTTTGTGTTTCATCCGTAGTCAGATGTCGTTCTTGATGGAAATATGCCCTAGAGGCAATAATAAAGTTATTATTTATATTTCCTTATATCATGATACATTTTTATTATTCATGCTAGAATTGTATTAACCGGAAACTTAGTACATGTTGAATACATAGGCAAACAGAGTGTCACTAGTATGCTTCTACTTGACTAGCTCGTTGAATCAATGATGGTTATGTTTCCTAACCATAGACATGAGTTTTCATTTGATTAACGGGATCACATCATTAGAGAATGATGTGATTAACTTGACCCATCCGTTAGCTTAGCACGATGATCGTTTAGTTTGTTGTTATTGCTTTCTCCATAACTTATAGATATTCCTGTGACTATGAGATCATGCAACTCCCAAATACCGGAGGAACACTTAGTGTGCTATCAAATGTCACAACGTAACTGGGTGACTATAAAGATGCTCTACAGGTGTCTCTGATGGTGTTTGTTGAGTTGGCATAGATCGAGATTAGGATTTGTCACTCCGAGTATCGGAAAGGTATCTCTGGGCCCTCTCGGTAATGCACATCACTATAAGCCTTGCAAGCAATGGCACTAATGAGTTAGTTGCGGGATGATGTATTATGGAACGAGTAAAGAGACTTACCAGTAACGAGATTGAACTAGGTATGGTGATACCGACGATCTAATCTCGGGCAAGTAACATACAGATGGGAAAGGGAACAACGTATATCGTTATGCGGTTTGACCGATAAAGATCTTCATAGAATATGTGGGAGCCAATATGAACATCCAGGTTCCGCTATTGGTTATTGATAGGAAACGTGTATCGGTCATGTCTACATAGTTCTCGAACCCGTAGGGTCCGCACGCTTAACGTTCGGTGATGATCGATATTATGAGTTTATGTGTTTTCATGTACCGAAGATAGTTCGGAGTCCTGGATGTGATCACGGACATGACGACGAGTCTCGAATGGTCAAGACATAAAGATTGATATTTTGGATGACTATATTCGGACACCGGATGAGTTCCGGGGGTCATAGGATAATTATCGGAGTGTCGGGGGGTTACCGGAACCCCTGGGGGGAACTAATGGGCCAACATGGGCCTTGTGTGAGAGAGAGGAGGGGGCCTTAGGGCTGGCATCTCCCCCCCCCTTGGGAGTCCGAATTGGACAAGGAGGGGGGCGGCGCCCCCTCTTTCCCTCCCTCTCTCCCTCTTTTTCCTTCCCCCTCCTTCCTCCTCCTAGTAGGACTAGGAAAGGGGAGTCCTACTCCTACTAGGAGGAGGACTCCTCCCCTCCTTGGCAGACCACCAAGGGCCGGCCGGCCTCCCCCCTTGCTCCTTTATATACGGGGGCAGGGGGCACCCCATAGACACACAAGTTGATCATTGATCCCTTAGCCGTGCGTGGTGCCCCCCTCCACCATAATCCACCTTAGTCATATCGTCGTAGTGCTTAGGCGAAGCCCTACGCAGGTAGCTTCATCATCACCGTCATCACGCCGTCATGCTGATGAAGCTCTTCCTCAACACTCAGCTAGGATCAAGAGTTCATGGGACGTTACCGAGCCGAATGTGTGTAGATCGCGGAGGTTCCGTACTTTCGGTACTAGGATCGGTCGGATCGTGAAGACGTAGGACTACATCAACCGCTTTGTCAAAACGCTTCTGCTTACGGTCTACGAGGGTATGTGGACAACACTCTTCCCCTCTCGTTGCTATGCATCAACATGATAGAACTTGCGTGTGCGTGGGATTTATTTTTTGAAATTACTGCATTCCCCAACAGTGGCATCCGAGCCAGGTCTATGTGTAGATGTTATATGCACGAGTAGAACACAAAGGAGTTGTGGGAGTGGGTATATACATATTGCTTGCCATCATTAGTTGATTCTTGATTCAGCGATATTGTTGGATGAAGTGGCCCAGACTGACATTACGTGTACGCTTACGCGAGACTGGTTCTACCGACGTGCTTCGCACACAGGTGGCTGGTGGGTGTCAGTTTCTCCAACTTTAGTTGAATCGGATTCAATGAACAGGGTTCTTTCTTAAGATCAAAAAGTAATCACTATTCCGCATTGTGGTTTTTGATGCGTAGATAAGAACGGTTCTTGCTAAGCTCGTAGCAACCACGTAAAACTTGCAACAACAAAGTAGAGGACGTCTAACTTGTTTTTGCAGGGCATGTTGTGATGTGATATGGTCAAGACATGATGCTAAATTTATTGTATGGGATGATCATGTTTTGTAACACAATTATCGGCAACTGGCAGGAGCCATATGGTTGTCGCTTTATTGTATGAAATGCAATCGCCATGTAATTGCTTTACTTTATCACTAAGCGGTAGTGATAGTCGTAGAAGCAATAGTTGGTGACATGACAACGATGCTTTGATGGAGATCAAGGTGTCAAGCCGGTGACAATGGTGATCATGACGGTGCTTTGGAGATGGAGATCAAAGGCACAAGATGATGACGGCCATATCATATCACTTATATTGATTGCATGTGATGTTTATCATTCATGCATCTTATTTTGCTTAGTTCAGTAGTAGCATTATAAGATGATCTCTCACTAAATTTCAAGGTATAAGTGTTCTCCTTGAGTATGCATCGTTGCTACAGTTCGTCGTACCGAGACACCACGTGATGATCGGGTGTGATAAGCTCTACGTTCACATACAACGGGTGCAAGCCAGTTTTGCGCACGTAGAATACTCGGGTTAAACTTGACGAGCCTAGCATATGCAGATATGGCCTCGGAACACTGAGACCGAAAGGTCGAGCGTGAATCATATAGTAGATATGATCAACATAGTGATTTTCACCATTGAAAACTACTCCATCTCACGTGATGATCAGACATGGTTCAGTTGAAATGGATCACGAGATCACTTAGATGATTAGAGAGATGTCTATCTAAGTGGGAGTTCTTAAGTAATTTGATTAATTGAACTTTAATTTATCATGAACTTAGTACCTGATAGTATTTTGCATGTCTATGTTGTTGTAGATAGATGGCCCGTGCTATTGTTCCATTGAATTTTAATGCGTTCCTAGAGAAAGCTAAGTTGAAAGATGATGGTAGCAACTACACAGACTTGATACGTAACTTGAGGATTATCCTCATTGCTGCATAGAAGAATTACATCTCGGAAGCACCGCTAGGTGACAAACCCGCTGTAGGAGCAACGCCAGATGTTATGAACACCTGGCAGAGCAAAGCTGATGACTACTCGATAGTTCAGTGTGCCATGCTTTATGGCTTAGAACCGGGACTTCAATGACGTTTTGAACGTCATGGAGCACATGAGATGTTCCAGGAGTTAAAGTTAATATTTCAAGCAAATGCCTGGATTGAGAGATATGAAGTCTCCAATAAGTTCTACAGCTTCAAGATGGAGGAGAATAGTTCTGTTAGTGAACATATACTCAGAATGTCTGGGTACCACAACCACTTGACTCAGCTGAGAGTTAATCTTCCTGGTGATAGTGTCATTGACAGGGTTTTTCAATCACTGCCACTAAGCTACAAGAGCTTCGTGATGAACTATAATATGCAAGGGATGGATAAGACGATTCCCGAGCTCTTCGCAATGCTAAAGGTTGCGGGGGTAGAAATCAAGAAGGAGCATCAAGTGTTAATGGTCAACAAGACCACCAGTTTCAAGAAAAAGGGTAAAGGGAAGAAGGGGAACTTCAAGAAGAACAGCAAGCCAGTTGCTGCTCAAGTGAAGAAACTCAAGTCTGGACCTAAGCCTGAGACGGAGTGCTTCTACTGCAAAGGAACTGGTCACTGGAAGAGAAACTGCCCCAAGTATTTGGCGGAGAAGAAGGTTGGCAAAGTGAAAGGTATATTTGATATGCACGTTATTGATGTGTACCTTACTAATGCTTGCAGTAGTGCCTGGGTATTTGATACTGGTTCAGTTGCTAACATTTGCAACTCGAAACAGGGCCTACGGATTAAGCAAATATTGGCTAATGACGAGGTGACGATGCGCGTGGGAAATGGTTCCAAAGTCGATGTGATCGTCGTTGGCACGCTACCTCTACATCTACCTTCGGGATTATTTCTAGACCTAAATAATTGTTATTTGGTGCCAGCGTTGAGCATAAACATTATATCTGGATCTTGTTTAATGCGAGACGGTTATTCATTTAAATTAGAGAATAATGGTGGTTCCATTTATATGAGTAATATCTTTTATGGTCATGCACCCTTGATGAGTGGTCTATTTTTACTAAATATTGATAGTAGTGATACACATGTTCATAGTACTGAAGCCAAAATATGCAGAGTTGATAATGATACTGCAACTTATTTGTGGCACTGCCGTTTGGGTCATATTGATGTAAAGCGCATGAAGAAACTCCATCCTGATGGACGTCTGGAATCACTTGATTATGAATCACTTGGTACTTGTGAACCATGCCTCATGGGTAAGATGACTAAAACTCCGTTCTCCGGAACAATGGAGCGAGCAACAGAGTTATTGGAAATCATACATATTGGTGTATGTGGTCCAAATGAACATTGAGGCTTGCAGCGGATATCGTTATTTTCTCACCTTCACAGATGATTTGAGCAGATATGGGTATATCTACTTAATGAAACATAAGTCCGGAACATTTGAAAAGTTCAAAGAATTTCAGAGTGAAGTGGAAAATCATCGTAACAAGAAAATAAAGTTTATACGATCTGATCGTGGAGGAGAATATTTGAGTTACGAGTTCGGTCTTTATTTGAAACAATGCAGAATAGTTTCGCAACTCACGCCACCCGAACACCACAACGTAATGGTGTGTTCGAACGTTGTAATCGTACTTTACTAGATATGGTGCAATCTATGATGTCTCTTATTGATTTACCGCTATCGTTTTGGGGTTATGCTTTAGAGACAGCTGCATTCACGTTAAATAGGGCACAATCTAAATCCGTTGAGACGACACCTTATGAACTGTGGTTTGGCAAGAAACCCAAGTTGTCATTTCTTAAAGTTTGGGGTTGCGATACTTATGTGAAAAACTTCAACCTGATAAGCTCAAACCCAAATCGGAGAAATGTGTCTTCATAGGATACCCTTATATCATGATAAATCTTTTGTGATAATACTGGTGCAATTTCCTTGGCAAAGGAATCTAGATTTCACAAGAGAACCAAGCACATCAAGAGACGCTTCAATTCCATCCGCGATCAAGTCAAGGAGGGAGACATAGAGATTTGCAAGATACATACGGATCTGAATGTTGCAGACCCGTTGACTAAGCCTCTCTCACGAGCAAAACATGATCAACACCAAGACTCCATGGGTGTAAGAATCATTACAATATAATCTAGATTATTGACTCTAGTGCAAGTGGGAGACTGAAGGAAATATGCCCTAGAGGCAATAATAAAGTTGTTATTTATATTTCCTTATATCATGATAAATGTTTATTATTCATGCTAGAGTTGTATTAATAGGAAACTTAGTACATGTGTGAATACATAGACAAACAGAGTGTCACTAGTATGCCTCTACTTGACTAGCTCGTTGAATCAATGATGGTTATGTTTCCTAACCATAGACATGAGTTGTCATTTGATTAACGGGATCACATCATTAGAGAATGATGTGATTGACTTGACCCATCCGTTAGCTTAGCACGATGATCGTTTAGTTTGTTGCTATTGCTTTCTCCATAACTTATACATGTTCCTATGACTATGAGATCATGCAACTCCTGAATACCGGAGAAACACTTAGTGTGCTATCAAACGTCACAACGTAACTGGGTGACTATAAAGATGCTCTACAGGTGTCTCCGATGGTGTTTGTTGAGTTGGCATAGATCGAGATTAGGATTTGTCACTCCGAGTATCGAAAAGGTATCTCTGGGCCCTCTTGGTAACGCACATCACTATAAGCCTTGCAAGCAATGCAACTAATGAGTTAGTTACAGGATGATGCATTACGGACGAGTAAAGAGACTTGTCGGTAACGAGATTGAACTAGGTATTGATATACCGACGATCGAATCTCGGGCAAGTAACATACCGATGACAAAGGGAACAACGTATATCGTTATGCGGTTTGACCGATAAAGATCTTTGTAGAATATGTGGGAGCCAATATGAACATCCAGGTTCCGCTATTGGTTATTGACCGGAAACGTGTCTCGGTCATGTCTATATAGTTCTTGAACCCGTAGGGTCCGCACGCTTAACGTTCAGTGATGATCGGTATTACGAGTTTATGTGTTTTGATGTACCGAAGATAGTTCGGAGTCCCGGATGTGATCACGGACATGACGAGGAGTCTCAAAATGGCCGAGACATAAAGATTGATATATTGGATGACTATATTCGAACACCGAATGAGTTCCGGGGGTCACCGGATAATTATCAGAGTGCCGGGGGTTACTGGAACCCCTAGGGGAACTAATGGGCCAACATGGGCCTTGTGTGTGAGAGAGGAGGGGGCCTTAGGGCTGGCATCTCCCCCCCTTGGGAGTCCGAATTGGACAAGGAGGGGGGCGGCGCCCCCTCTTTCCCTCCCTCTCTCCCTCTTTTTCCTTCCCCCCTTCCTCCTCCTAGTAGGACTAGGAAAGGGGAGTCCTACTCCTACTAGCAGGAGGAATCCTCCCCTCCTTGGCGCACCACCAAGGGCCGGCCAGCCTCCCCCTTGCTCATTTATATACAGGGGCAGGGGGCACCCCATAGACACACAAGTTGATCATTGATCCCTTAGCCGTGTGCGGTGCCCCCCTCACCATAATCCACCTCGGTCCTATCGTCGTAGTGCTTAGGCGAAGCCCTGCGCCGGTAGCTTCATCATCACCGTCATCACGTCGTCGTGCTGACAAAGCTCTCCCTCGACACTCAGCTAGGATCAAGAGTTCATGGGACGTCACCGAGCCGAACGTGTGCAGATTGCGGAGGTGCCGTACTTTTGGTACTAGGATCGATCAGATCGTGAAGACGCACGACTACATCAACCGCGTTGTCATAACGCTTCCGCTTACGGTCTGCGAGGGTACATGGACAACACTCTTCCCCTCTCATTGCTATGCATCACCATGATAGATCTTGTGTGTGCGTAGGAATTGTTTTGAAATTACTGCGTTTCCCAACAGTTCTATGTATGATGTATTGATGTATTCTTGTGGCACTGTATGCCTTTTGTACGTATCCCAAATATTATGTAATAGTATGATGTAATGATATCCACCTTGTAAAAGCGTGTCAATATGCGGTTCTATCCTTGGTGGGACCTTCGAGTCCCTTTAGGATAGTGTCGCATATTGGGCGTGACACGAGGTCTCCGCGGACCCACGCGAGCTCGTATACATACCAGCGCTAGCGCCCGTGCCCATGCGCGCCCTCCGCCCACCGTGGCGCCGGCCCCCGTACGTTTGGCTGCACCCGCCACGCCTGTGCCCCTGCCCGTGCGCGCCCCTCCACCCACCGCGGTGCCGGTCCCCGTGCGTTTGGCTGCACCCACCGCGCCCATGCCTGTGCGCCCCCCCTTAGCGGCATGTGACGCTGTCGTCAATCACTATCTCTCAGCGGCGCCAGTTGCTGTCCTCCCGCACCCCGCCCATCGATCGCGCATGCAACGACATGATGTTTGATTTATAAGTGAAGAACATTTTGTGTTGCCTTAAAGACTTTAACAACGGCGTCCCGGAGGACGATAATGACAACGACGACGTGGCACGCTGCCTCCGCCGCCGCCAGAAATAGTTTTCTTGGGTTTAATACTGCATCTCGAATTCTCGATCATATGAATATAAATTCGGAGTGTGACTGAATGAAAGATATGGTTTGAATGAACTTGCGTTCTTCTCTCTTAACGTACAGACTTATCAAATGCTTTTCTTTTGAAAAAACACGTCAATGGTTTTTAAATATAAAACACTCATCGCAAACGTTTTAGTTAGAACACCTGTATGCAAACCGACAGCTTCCCCACGAAACTAAGGGAAAATGTGCCGAGCAAGATTTCTGCATCCCTTCAACGCAAACCGTTGTTTTGCATGACCCGTATGCACCCATGTAGAAACAATTGGGTAAAATTTGCATTTGTCATTTTGGGTATGTTGCCATTTGTCAAACTGGAAAGATTGACATTTGTTTATATAGTAACATTGTCATTTGTCAACCTTGTAACACTGCGATTTGTCAAAATATGCAGCTAAAAATCACTAGCACTATCTTATTTTTCAACTAAAATCACTGGCACTGTTCGTATGGACAGCACTAGCAGGCGTGAGTTGATGGACGCATATGCAAATGTACCATTGATTACATACAACAAGTCATCAACCCACAACGACAACGAGGATACACATTGAATTATAGATCATTTCCAACAAAACATTCTAGTAAAGTAAAGTTTTTCTCACACAACAAATAACAAAGCGATGAAATGAACTTCAGCTCAACCACTCATCGGCATTGAAAACGCTTGCTTTGAACCAGAAGTGATTCTCTGGGAAGGGCCAATTATTGTCAATCTCGAGACTAACACAGGACTGATCATCCAGGCTGAAGCGGGCTATGTCAGGACCCGTAGTGCGATGGTAGGGAAGCATACTACTTAAAAAGAATGTAAGGTTTCTATTTCATCTTTCTTCCCATCATTCCTTGGTCCAACCTTTCATGTATATGATAATTAATCATCTTAATTTATTTACCTTCTCAACCAATTACACTTTAATTTACTTATTATCAATCTTCTAATCAAAATATAAGGTAATTCACGGACAGAATTTGATGAACATTTATTTACATAATTATATTATTATTTACAGATAAGCTAATGTACTAGGATATTTATATCCCGTCGCCATGCACTTACATTGTTCTCTAGTCTCTAGTCTCTAAAAAAATAGAAACCCTCCCCTCCGCCCTCCACTATCCGCGCCCCTACGCCGTTACCGCCAAGCCATGGCCGCAACCCCGCCGCCGCCCGACGCCTTCGCCTTCTCTTCTGACGGAGAGCTCTTCGCAGCCGTCTCCGGTCGGCGAATCCAGGTACTCGCTTCGCCTCTCTGCCCCCGCCTAAACCCCATTTTTACGAGCTGGCTAGCTCTCTAGTCTGTCGCTGTGAACTGGGGAACTCTCTGATCTGGATTGTTAATCCCTGCGAGATGTCCCGTGGTTGAAATGTAGGGTTGCATGCCAGCAAGTTGCTAATTACCTCCCATGTTCATTTTATCATGGCGATTGATAGTTGCTACCGGGCGAAGCTAGTTTCTGGTGTGTTATGTGTTGCTTGTAGCGGTGGTAAATATTTCTTTGGTATAGTACTCTTTTATTTTCTATTTTTGAGGTATCTACTTAATGTCATTTCCTAGATCAGAGAGAATGTGGCGCGATAAAATATCTAAACGTATGCGGCTGATTTAAATTGAAGGACCGTGAGAAAAAAACAATTAAAGGCATAATTAAAGGAGGAGTAAAGTCGATTGGAATCGCATTAACCTGTTGCACGCATCGGCATTAAATCGACAGCATAAAAATCTAAAGGTTAAAGGGAGAAATTAAAGGCCACACATCACTCGCTAATCGCTGTGGTATCTACTTAAGCCCCTTGTCATTTTCTAACTAACTAATCGGCGTGGTTTCTCCTTTCAGGGGGTGTTTGTTTCCAGGGACTTTTTGATGTAGGTACTAGAAAAAGTCCCTCTTAGAGACTTTTTAACCAAACAGGAGGGACTACTAGGGACTAAAAGTTGCTTTTTGGGACTAAATGAAGAAGACTCTCAAGGAGAGTCTTTTTTGGGACTTTTTGAGACTTTTCCAACAATGCCCCTCCATGCACCCATTGGCCCGCCACCCCATGGTGTTATTTGGTTGTTATTTTTCTATATACCAGGGGTAACATGGTCATTTAATAACCTCTAGGGAGAGACTAGGGACTTTTTAGTCCCTGGAAACAAACAGGGAGGGACTTTTTAGGGACTAGGGACTTTTTAGTTGGGACTAGAAAAAGTCCTATGACTTATGAACCAAACAGGGCCTCAATAAAATTGTGGAACCGGGGCTATGACACTTTGATCCATTTCTTTGTAAGTAACTAGCTGTGAAGCCGGGTGAGCAATTTGTTATCAGCTGTTTATAAAGAGTGTTCTAAATAAAGAGTTCCGTGTTGTGAGTTTTAGTATGATTGCTGCTTATACTGTTCTAAAGAGGTATGGATTTGAGGTACAAGCCTCCTTGTAAGCAAAAATGGTTGAAAATTGATGCTTACATGGATTTTCTTGTTGGAATTTACTTGAAAGTGTCAAGTGATGTTTACTGGGTTACATAGCTGCCAGCATTTAGCACCTCATGCAAGCTTTTTGCATTTTCTGCTCGTTCATCCATCTATGAGAGAAAATGAAACATTTAACTTTATATGGTATCAGTAGATTCATGCTTGGGAAGATAGGATTGTTAGAATTAAATATTTCTGTTCATTGGGGTGCCCCATCTAGCTAGCAATATTATAGTAGGGCGCTATTGGAAACAATATCTTTTTGTAGTATTTCTATTTTCTGCCTTTTTGATACACTGCATTTCTCATCTTTTTCCATTGTGAACTGGAATGGAAGTATGTGAGTACGTAGTTACCCTATATGCTGACATATTCTATTTTCTTCACTTGAAATTATTAATTGGGAAGGTATGGAGTACAAGAGAAGGACAAAAGATAGCAGGATGGACTGATCCAATAGCAGCCCATGATGATTCATACAGTTGCATTGCCTGCAGCTCTGTTCAGAAGAAGGTACTTTGTGTTGAGCTTAGTTGGTATCTCCTGTACTGTTGTATTATTTCAGGTTTTGATTGTTGGTTTTTTTACAGCACAAAAAGGATGGCGACCTTATTGTTGTTGCTGTTGGCACTGCAAATGGTGTAGTTTTAGCTCTTGATTCTACTGGTGTTATATGGAAAAGTGCTTGTCACACTGGGTATGTGAAACCTTATTACGAACTTGGTATTGTTGATTTTGTAACTCTAATCACGAGGCTTCTCCTGCGCTGTTTCTATTCTTCTGTCATGTAAAATAGGAACCATACCAGATACTGAACTTTCGTTGAGTACTTTCCCCTCTGAACTCATTTTAATAACTCTAAAATCGTCTGGCATACATCTTTTGCCTTGATGAACACACATGCTGGTTCCTTGTAGTTGGTGTCTTCTGCAATAGAAGGGCCCCTCATATTTCTTTGATAAACACCGTGTTGATTTGTTTGTAGGACTACCATGTTGATTATGGTTGATGCTGTAGATGCTTAGAAAGAAAGGGCTATACACTATCTTCTAACCACATAGTCTAATCCTTGCACCTCGATGGTAGTTGAAATTAAATAGTGGCAATTCCTGAAGGGCTATACACTATCTTCTAGCCACATATTCTTTTGGCCTATTCATAAGTTTCTGTTTCCTTCTTCATTCTGAGATGCTGAAGCTCAGTTTCTCACCTAAGTCCAACTGTCCAAGCATGGATGAATCTGTTCTTCAATTATTATTTTTTGTTCTTTTGAACTCAATAATGAGAAGGTCAAGTTGGTCATACTTACACATGCAACATGAGCTTAATTCCGTTGCCACGATCAAGGCTATAGCCCATATGCTAAAATTTTAACTTTTTAAGCCACTTTAGTTTTTTTAGGTCATAAGCTGACTCTATGTGGTTCCAAAGAAAACCTGATAGAAACTGCATTCTGTAAGAAAACACCAGCTAGTTCAAGATATCTTTAGAATGACTTCACTGTGAAAACATTGATGCCTACTAACATGCCTTTCTCTTCCTACTAGCAAGGTCATTTCTCTTCACTTTTCGAAACAAGGGTGTGTTCTTATTACTGCTAGCAGGGATGGAGTTATATGTGAATTGGATACTTGGACTGGAAAATCCAAAGACACATTAAAAGCTTCGAAAAAGTCAATTAATTCTTTGACAGTTTCTCATGGTAAGTGCAACCTTTGTCTCCATGTGCTCTTACTTTATGCATACTTAACAAGATATCTTTATATTAAAGTTTCACGTGTTTGTTGTATTCATGATAGGATCTTCACTAAAATGTTTGGGTTATGTGTGAAGCAGTGTGAATTACATTAGGAAGGAAATCATCTGATTTCCTTAAATATTTGTTCATCATCATGTGGGCCTGTTATGGACCTTGATCCACAACAATATATATTGGGCAGAGGACTTGAAGACCAGGGACATGGCATTCACCCTCAACAAGGGTAGAGTGCTGGTCCCTGGTGTGGAAGCTCTAAGGCCTGTAAAATTTTGTTTATTTTATTGCTCCTATGTCGTCTCAACATAGCCAGTCCCAAGCCCGGGTGAAGGAGGAGGGTTGTGATAGGCTGACGACGCGCCATATCGGAACCCGGGTGTGCTGTCAAATGGGCAAGGGCCGGGCCGTCACCCCCTTGTTGGCGTGCCGAATCTTGATCTGGATATGGTGACAATTGAGCAAGGATCAGGTCGTCACATCCTTAGTGGTGCGCTACATCGATGCCCGGTGTAGTGAAAAATGAGCAAGGGTCTTAGCATTTGACTTGACGAGTGTGAAGGGCAAGGAAGCTAGCCCAGCCTAGGAGGACCCACTCAGGTAGCTGGAATGTAGAGTCCCTGACAGGTAAGCTACGGGAGCTAGTTGATACAGCAGTAAGGAGAGCTGCTGTTATCCTTTGCGTCCAAGAAACCAAATGGAGGGGACAGAAGGTGAAGGAGGTGGAGGATACTGGCTTAAAGCTGTGGTACATGGGGACAACTGTAAACAGAAATGAAATTGGTATCTTGATCAACAAGAGCCTCAAGTATGGAGTGGTAGAGTCAAGAGGTGTGGGGACTGGGTTATTCTGGTCAAGCTGGTAGTTGGGGACTTAGTTCCCAATGTTATTAGCGTGTATGCCTCGCAAGTAGGCCACAATGAGAACACCAAAAGGGAGTTCTGGGAAGGCCCCAAGGACATGGTTAGGAGTGTACCTATTGGCGAGAAGCTCTTCATAGGAGGAGACCTCAATGGCCACGTGGGTACATCTAACACAGGTTTTGAAGGGGTGCATGGGGGCTTTGGCTATGGCATCAGGAATCAAGGAGGAGATGCCTTTGAGCTTTGCTCTAGCCTACGACATGATTATAGCTAACACCCTCTTTTAAAAAGAGAGAATCGCATCTAGTGACTTCTAGTAGTGGTCAACACTCTGGCCAGACTGATCTCATCCTCTCAAGAAGAGAAGATAGGCGTAAGCTTGTGGTGATATCTGGAGAGTGTTGTCCCTCAGCATAAGCTTGAGGTGGCTGACTTCTGCTTTCGGATTCGTGTCCAACGGGATAAGGGCGCCAAAGTCTCTAGAACAAAGTGTTGGAAGCTCAAGGGGGAGGTAACTTAGGCTTTCAAGGAGAGGGTCATTAAGGAGGGCCCTTGGGAGGAAGGAGGTGATGCAGACAATATGTGGATGAAGATGGCGACTTGCATTCATAAGGTGGCTTCAGAGGAGTTTGGAGTGTAGAAGCGAAGCTAAAGATACCTGGTTGTGGAATGATGATGTCCAGAAGGCTACTAAGGAGAAGAAGGATTGTTTCAGACGACTACACCTAGCTAGGAGTGCAGACAACATAGAGAAGTACAAGGTGGCAAAGAAGGCCGCAATGCGAGCTGTGAGGTGAAGCAAAGGGTCAGGCGTATGAGGACCTCTACACACAAAGGAAGGCAAAAGGGACATCTATAAGAGGAAGACGAGGGATGTCGACCAAGTCAAATGCATCAAGGATGGAGCAGACCCACTCCTGGTGAAGGACGAGGAGATTAAGCATAGATGGCGACAAGCTGTTCAATGGAGAGAATGAGAGCTCTGCCATTGAACTGGACGACTCCTTTGATGGTACTAGCAGGTGTTTTGTGCAGCGAATTCAGGAGTCTGAGGTCAGGGAGGCTTTAAAAAGGATGAAAGAAGGCAAGGCGATGGGCCCTGATTGTATCCCCATTGAGGTGTAGAGAGGCCTCGAAGGCATAGCAATAATATGGCTAACTAAGCTTTTCAAACTCATCTTTCGGGCTAACAAGATGCCATAGGAATGGTGGCGGAGTATATTACTATCGATCTTCAAGAACAAGGGGGGTGCTCAAAGTTGTACTAATTACTGTTGAATTAAGCTGATGAGCCATACAATGAAGCTATCGGAGAAAGTTATTGAGCACATTGAAGAATGACACACACGACCAAAAATCAGTTTGGTTTCATGCCTGGGAGGTCAACCATGGAAGCCATCTTCTTGGTACAACAACTTATGGAGAGATATAGGGAGCAAAGGAAGGACCTGCATATGGTGTTCATTCACTTGGAGAAGGCCTATGATAAGATACTGCGGAATGTTATGTGGTGAGCCTTGGAGAGGCATAAAGTCCCAACAAAGTACATTACCCTCATCAAGGCGATAATGTTGTGACAAGTGTTCGAACAAGTGATGGCGACACCAACACTGATGACTTCCTGATTAAAATAGGACCGCATCAAGGGTCAGCTTTGAGCCCTTATCTTTTTTCTTTGGTGATGGATGAGGTCACAAGGGATATACAAGGAGATACCCCATGGTGCTTGCTCTTTGCGGATGATGTGGTGCTAGTCGATGATAGTCGGACGGGGATCAATAGAAAGTTAGAGCTATGGAGACAAACCTTGGAATCGAAAGGCTTTAGGCTTAGTAGAACTAAAGCCGAATACATGAGGTGCGGTTTTAGTACTACTAGGCACGAGGTTGAGGTCATCCTTGATGGGCAGGTGGTACCTCAGAAGGACACCTTTCGATATTTTTGAGGTCAATGCTGCAGAAGGATGGTGATATCGATGAAGATGTGAGCCATCGAATCAAAGCTGGATGAATGAAGTGGCGCCAGGTTTCTGGCGTTCTCTGTGACAAGAGAGTGCCACAAAAGCTAAAAGGCAGGTTCTATAGGACGGCGATTCGACCCACAATGTTGTATGGTGCTGAGTGTTGGCCAACTAAAAGGTGACATGTTCAACAGTTTGGTGTAGTGGAGATGCGCATGTTGAGATGGTTGTGTGGTCACACAAGTAAGGATCGGGCCTGGAATGATGCTATACGGGATAGACTTGGGGTAGCACAGATTGAAGAGAAGTTTGTCCAACATCGTCTGAGATGGTTTGGGCATATTCAGTGCAGGCCTACAGCTCTAGTGCATAGCGGATGGCTAAAGCATGCTGATAATGTCAAGAGAGGTCGGGTTAGACCAAACTTGACATGGGAGGAGACTTGTCCCACAGGACACGTTCTCTATCTCCGATCTTCCTAAGTATACTGAAGCAAACTGATATTGCCTAATTCTATTACTCTTTCCCTAATTAACTAACTCTCCTAATGGTTATGTGGCTGGTGCTGGGCGACCTCTTTAGCCCAAGCACTAGCCTTTAGAGCATGTATGAGGATTGCCAGTAAAACATATTTTTTTTCTCGAAATAACATAAACTGCGGGTGCCACCCTGCCAGGAACAAACTCAGGTGGAAGCACTATATTGTATATGTTTGCACCTTTAGTGCTCAAATATATTTAGTTTATCGAGTGTATTGGAACAAATATTAACTTCCAGTCTTTCGTGAATATAGCACTCTTAGGTCATTATTGTTTAGATCTTGCTTTACATATTATCTTCTCAACTTTGTGTGTTTTCTGGACTTATATTGTAGCCCTGCACTTTGCAGATGAGAAGTTTATGGTTGTCTCAGGTAAGACAACAAAACTATATAGTATGAAGGACAAAAAAGAGATTCTGAAGATTCCTTCTGATGATGTATGTTATTCTTACTCTTATTCCGTACTTGCCCCCACCCCCCGACCCTCCTCTCTCTCGCAGTTGTGCCACGTAATGAAAGAGGCCTTAATTTTTATCGGTGCCATTGTGTTTGCAGGGCCCTATCCAGCTGATGTCTGTGTCCGATGAAGCACACACATTAGTTTCTTATACTGACAATAATAAAGAAGTCAAAGTCTGGTCTTGTGATCACCAAAATTGCACTGTTGTTTCTACAGTCTCTCTTGCCATGCATACTCAGCCAAAGACAGTAGAGTGTAAAAGGAGCACATCATCTAAAGCCGGGGGAATTGTTCTTGCAGTATCAAAGAAAGGTGTGGCTTATGTGTGGGATTTGCAGACCCTTTCCCAAGATGAAATACTGCCCACCAAAATTTCAGTAAAAAAATCACTTGATAAAAAGGGCCGTGTCCCAATTATTTTAGCCAAGTTATGTGATGTCAAAGAAGACAACACAATTAAGGTTCATGTTGTGTTTGGATCACTAGACTGTTTACAGTTCAAGATTGTTGTATTGGGTGAGAATTGTGAGGACATCAACTTGGTTGCGGAATCTGATGCATTAGCTTCAGAAGAGCAAGATGCAAAAGGTTTGTTCAAATCGCTGTTGCTGTCCAACCATCATTATTAGCACAGTAAAGTCAATGAACATGCATAGGGAATTATCTTCATAGTACTGAAAGTTAATTTTGACAGATGTTCCTGGTTATATAACAGCAGATACTGTTCTCCCTCTTTTCTTGTGATTTGCTTTTGCTTTTGCGAGTTTGTTGCCATGGGAAGATGTGCTTTTACTGTTGGACGTGTCTAGTATCTGCAATATATTCTATGGTGTTAAAAATGTTTCAGTTGTTCATCAGGATATAATGTGAGCATTCATATCTTGTAAGCCACAACTTTGGCTTAGCCTATCCTATTAGCATTACTGTATATTTTCACAAATCTTAAAGTCCCTGTGTCTGTTTGTGGTCCGTTTTGAAGGTTTCTCTACAGTGACAAGTACTTCTCATTTCCAGATAAAACGAGTTACTTAGATAGCAGCTAGCCTATAATTAACTAATGTATGGCCAATTTGGAAGTAGACAGAACATGTAAGTAGATGTTCTGTTGATGAAAAGGTGATGCACTTAGCCAAACACTTGTGGCATGTTATGTGGCTTGTAGCTGCATGATAATGAAATATAAATCACACCTAATTAACTGGAATGTTTTATCATAATTTATGACCTGATGCAGTGCTTCAGCGCTTTTCAGATAAGCGAAAAGCACACTTTTAAAAGCAAAACGAGGATGTAATTTGCAATCATCAGTACACATAGTAACTGCACCGCTTTAGTTTTCTGCAATTAGCATTTTGGAAATCATGGAAGCACCACTCTAATTTCTATATTATTTGTCAAGTTGTTAGTGGCTTTATTATTATTATTATTATTATTTTGTGATAAATTGCTTAATTCGATGATAAGCCACTTTTGACTCCTATTTATAAACGTGATGGTCTGGCACAATGAATCATTGTGTTATTTTGTTGTTCTATTATAGATGATGGTTACACAGGGCTCTCAGATGCTAATTTACAGCTGATGGAAGCGAGATACCAACATCGTAGGAAGCAGAAAATAGGCAGTACTTTGTGTGCCAGATTAGATATAATACAGTAGTCAACAATAATAGAATAACAAAGCAACATATGAGAGAGATGATTTCTGTGGTTACAGCATGCATGTTTTGACACTACTGGCATTTTCGTTGGGTCTCGGTACCTTTTAAACCGATCACAAGATTTATACTTTGTCTCCATATTTTCTTACGACTAAGTATGCTATTAAAGTTAGAGATTATGTACTTTGTTAAATGCCTACCGTTGATCTCAACTGGTTACTTGTTTCTTTATGGCACCAGTAAATAACAAGATGGATGATGAACAAGATCGACAGGAGAATACAAACCTCACTCGTCAAGGAAGACCAAACAAAAGGACAGCGTCTGTTTTGGATTCTATCACTGGTAACAATTAGCCCTGTTAATTTGAAGTACATTCAGACCTGATGCTGTAATAAGCATTGAGTGTATACCATGAAGAAACAAATTTAAGGTGTCCTTCATTTTCTACCTTTCTGATCACTAACTTCTCTATTTTGCTGGAAAGTTTAGACACAGTCAAGGAGGTGAATCCAGAGTATAATCTAGATGAACCAACTATGGAGCAGAAACTCGAGAGTCTAAATTTGCTCAATAAGTCTGAATTCCTTGAAGAGCAATCAGCCTCTCTGGCGCCGCCGAGTGCAGATTCAGTCTATATTTTGCTGAAGCAAGCTTTGCGTGCTGATGATCACGCTGAATTGCTGAAATGCATGTACAATAGAGATGAAAAGGTATGGCTTTCTTCTCTTTCTTGTGCAATGTTTGGTCAAATACTTTGTTGCCGCTTGTCTTGGTCACACTGTGAAAGAAATTTTACTTTGAAGCAATGGGTCATACAATTTAGCATACTTCTGTCACACAAGTTTAGTCAATGATGTTATAGATACATGTTACCCCCTTGGTTGTGTTGCAACTTTTCACCTCGTATGTTCTATTTCCTGGTTCATAGAGTGTCTCTATCTTATAATCACAAAACACTAGAGACATGCTCAAGTTCTCATGATCAACCACATTTGATTGACTCAACATTTTTTAGTAGTGTTGAAGCTAAATTTGGTGATGCAAATCTAGCGTCTGGTTTTCTTTTTCTTATTAGCTCCATGTTTAATGAATATCCTCATAGTAAGTAAAGGTGCACATAAAAAGAGAGGATAAATTATATGTAACCCGGAGTTACTACCAGTGATGTTATTGATAACGGAGAAGAAACAAAGTTATTCCTGGTTGTGACCAATGCACTACACCTCTAGTCTTATCAAGTCAAGTTGGGAGGCTTTATGAACAATCCTTGCTAGAAGTAGTCTGTTTGCTGAAAAAGGGTTTCCCCCCGCTTTGTATACAAAGCAAGCAGCCGAGCCATACATGGATAGGTGCTGGGGCGGAAGCAGCACAGTCACGCCCAAAAGAAACGACAGAGAAAAGCAAAAGAAACAAATGCCGACAACGGCGGATCAACAAAAACGAAGAAGCCTCGCGATCGCAGCGCCCACCAGGATCTTCCACTAGACTCCAAGACTCCGAAGCGCCAGCACCTATCAACACCTCCAAGAAGGACCGCGACGATGATGATGCTGCCGCCAAGGGTTTCCCTCGGTACACGACGAGGCGAGAGGAAGGGTAGCCCCGACGCCCTCCCGAAAGGTCAGGTGGTACCCACAGGCGCCATCGCGCCGGTGTTGGCCATGCCGACAGGGGTTTCCCCCGATCCCAACCCGCACCTCGGGCGCCCCGGAGCCTGCCACCAAACCAACAACCACTGTGCGTCAACATGGTCATGAGGCCCCCATGCCGTCTCACCACGGCACCGCGAAGTGAGGACAGCACGGCGAAGAATCAGAGCCGGGACTAGGGCATCAGCACCGTCGGCACGCGGAAGGGCCCCACCTCCACCGTCCGCGACGGTAGCCGTCCGGACGCAATAGCAGGAGCACACCAGGCCCGTGGGCCCACAGGCCCGACCGAGCCCTCGTAGGCCCGTAAAGCTCCCGCCTTCGCGTTGCTGCCGGCACGCCGTCGGTGCCGCCGCCCCAAATCCGAGCCGCTCCTCCTCACCGCGTCGCAAACAACGAGGCCACGCTCGGGGGCCGACCCGCTAGGACCCAGATGGGGCCCTAAGGGCCCAGACCTGGGCCGGGGACGTGCCGCCGGCCAACCTGCGCCACCAGGCCGCCCCGCCGCCAAAGGACAGCGCCACCACCGCGACGGGCCGCCGCCAGCCCTGACCCCGGGTCAGGAGGTGCGCGCGCGCGGGGTAAGGAAGGACCCGCTGCCGCCAGCCCGCCCGGCCAGATCCAGGGGCTCCGCTGG